>NC_092109.1:49612871-49957418 GCF_045679555.1 Salvelinus alpinus
AATGGATTAGCAGTCCATCGTCTTAACCACTCGGCCACCTCATCCTAATTCCTGCTTGTGGCAGTTGCCCCCACAAACTGTAGTTGCTGTATTTTAACCCTTGATTGAAATCAAAGGGAGTTAAGCATAGTAATTGCAGGGCCATGTGTCGATCCCATCGAGACATTTAACAAATGTGTTGTCAGGCCGAGTGGTCTACAGTGCTTGATTAAGTGTGGGGAGGTGTCGGTTCAAATCCCACCGTTGAGGTTGCCCTTGGTAAAGCTATTCTTCAATACCTGAATCTTATCAGTTTGCTCTAGGATTGTGCAGGGATTCTATATTCATGTGGGGCCATGCAAGAGAAGAAAAAACATCTGTTTTGCGAAGATCTTTGTGTTCCAATCCACACATGCAGTTCATCGGCTTTCAGATTAGAGCCATAAGGGAGACTAGACATCTAGCACCCCACTACCACTATCAGATTAGAGCCATAAAGGAGACTAGACATCTAGCACCCCACTACCACTATCAGATTAGAGGCATAAAGGAGACATCTACCAGCCCACTACCACTATCAGATTAGAGCCATAAGGGAGACCAGACATCTAGCACCCCACTACCACTATCAGATTAGAGCCATAAGGGAGACTAGACATCAACCACCACAAAACCACTATCAGATTAGAGCCATAAAGAAGACTAGACATCTACCACCCCACTACCACTATCAGATTAGAGCCATTAGGGAGACTAGACATCTACCAGCCCACTACCACTATCAGATTAGAGGCATAAAGGAGACTAGACATCTACCAACCCACTACCACTATCAGATTAGAGCCATAAAGGAGACTAGACATCTAGCACCCCACTACCACTATCAGATTAGAGGCATAAAGGAGACATCTACCAGCCCACTACCACTATCAGATTAGAGCCATAAGTGAGACCAGACATCTAGCACCCCACTACCACTATCAGATTAGAGCCATAAGGGAGGCTAGACATCAACCACCACAAAACCACTATCAGATTAGAGCCATAAAGAAGACTAGACATCTACCACATCTACCACTATCAGATTAGAGCCACAAAGGAGACTAGACATCAACCACCCTACTACCACTATCAGATTAGAGTTATAAAGGAGACTAGACATCTACCAACCCACTACCACTATAAGATTAGAGCCACAAGGGAGACTAGACATCTACCAGCCCACTACAACTATCAGATTAGAGCCACAAGGGAGACTAGACATCTACCAGCCCACTACCATTATCAGATTAGAGTTATAAAGGAGACTAGACATCTACCAACCCACTACCACTATCAGATTAGAGCTATAAAGGAGACTAGACATCTACCAACCCACTACAACTATCAGATTAGAGCCATTCGGGAGACTAGACATCTAAAAGCTCACTACCACTATCAGATTAGAGTTATAAAGGAGACTAGACATCTACCACCCCACTACCACTATCAGATTAGAGTCATAAGGGATACTAGATATCTACAACCCCACTACCACCATCATATTAGAGCCACAAAGGAGAATTGACATCTACCACATCTACCACTATCAGATTAGAGCCATAAAGGAGACTAGACATCAACCACCACAAAACCACTATCAGATTAGAGCCATAAAGGAGACTAGACATCTACCAGCCCACTACCACTATCAGATTAGAGCCATTAGGGAGACTAGACATCTACCAGCCCACTACCATTATCAGATTAGAGCCATAAGGGAGACTAGACATCTAGCACCCCACTACCACTATCAGATTAGAGTTATAAAGGAGACTAGACATCTACCAACCCACTACCACTATAAGATTAGAGCCACAAGGGAGACTAGACATCTACCAGCCCACTACAACTATCAGATTAGAGCCACAAGGGAGACTAGACATCTACCAACCCACAACCACTATCAGATTAGAGCCACAATTGAGACTAGACATCTACCAGCTCACTACAACTATCAGATTAGAGCCACAAGGGAGACTAGAAATCTACCAACCCACTACCACTATCAGATTAGAGCCATAAGGGAGACTAGACATCTAGCACCCCACTACCACTATCAGATTAGAGCCATAAAGAAGTCTAGACATCTACCAGCCCACTACCACTATCAGATTAGAGCCATAAGGGAGACTAGACATCTAGCACCCCACTACCACTATCAGATTAGAGCCATAAGGGAGACTAGAAATCTACCAACCCACTACCACTATCAGATTAGAGCCATAAGGGAGACTAGACATCTAGCACCCCACTACCACTATCAGATTAGAGCCATAAAGAAGACTAGACATCAACCACCCCGCTACCACTATCAGATTAGAGTTATAAAGGAGACTAGACATCTACCAACCCACTACCACTATAAGATTAGAGCCACAAGGGAGACTAGACATCTACCAGCCCACTACAACTATCAGATTAGAGCCACAAGGGAGACTAGACATCTACCAGCCCACTACCACTATCAGATTAGAGTTATAAAGGAGACTAGACATCTACCAACCCACTACCACTCTCAGGTTAGAGCCACAAAGGACAATAGACATCTACCACTATCAGATTAGAGCCATAAAGGAGACTAGACATTAACCACCCCACTACCACTATCAGATTAGAGTTATAAAGGAGACTAGACATCTACCAGCCCACTACCACTACAAGATTAGAGCCACAAGGGAGACTAGACATCTACCAGCCCACTACAACTATCAGATTAGAGCCACAAGGGAGACTAGATATCTACGACCCCACTACCACCATCATATTAGAGCCACAAAGGAGACTAGACATCTACCATATCTACCACTATCAGATTAGAGCCATAAAGGAGACTAGACATCAACCACCACAAAACCACTATCAGATTAGAGCCATAAAGGAGACTAGACATCTAGCACCCCACTACCACTATCAGATTAGAGCCATAAGGGAGACTAGATATCTACCAGCCCACTACCACTATCAGATTAGAGTTATAAAGGAGACTAGACATCTACCAGCCCACTACCACTATCAGATTAGAGCCATAAGGGAGACTAGACATCAACCACCACAAAACCACTATCAGATTAGAGCCATAAAGGAGACTAGACATCTACCACCCCACTACCACTATCAGATTAGAGCCATAAGGGAGACTAGATATCTACCAGCCCACTACCACTATCAGATTAGAGTTATAAAGGAGACTAGACATCTACCAGCCCACTACCACTATCAGATTAGAGCCATAAGGGAGACTAGACATCTAGCACCCCACTACCACTATCAGATTAGATCCATAAGGGAGACTAGACATCTACCAGCCCACTACCACTATCAGATTAGAGGCATAAATGAGACTAGACATCTACCAACCCACTACCACTATCAGATTAGAGCCACAAAGGAGACTAGACATCTACCACATCTACCACTATCAGATTAGAGCCATAAAGGAGACTAGACATCAACCACCCCGCTACCACTATCAGATTAGAGTTATAAAGGAGACTAGACATCTACCAACCCACTACCACTATAAGATTAGAGCCACAAGGGAGACTAGACATCTACCAGCCCACTACAACTATCAGATTAGAGCCACAAGGGAGACTAGACATCTACCAGCCCACTACCACTATCAGATTAGAGTTATAAAGGAGACTAGACATCTACCAACCTACTACAACTATCAGATTAGAGCCATTAGGGAGACTAGACATTTACCAGCCCACTACCACTATCAGATTAGAGTTATAAAGGCGACTAGACATCCACCACCCCACTACCAATATCAGATTAGAGTCATAAGGGATACTAGGTATCTACAACCCCACTACCACCATCAGATTAGAGCCATAAAGGAGACTAGACATCAACCACCACAAAACCACTATCAGATTAGAGCCATAAAGGAGACTAGACATCTACCAGCCCACTACCACTATCAGATTAGAGCCATAAGGGAGACTAGACATGTAGCACCCCACTACCACTATCAGATTAGAGTTATAAAGGAGACTAGACATCTACCAACCCACTACCACTATAAGATTAGAGCCACAAGGCAGACTAGACATCTACCAGCCCACTACAACTATCAGATTAGAGCCACAAGGGAGACTAGACATCTACCAACCCACAACCACTATCAGATTAGAGCCACAAGGGAGACTAGACATCTACCAGCTCACTACAACTATCAGATTAGAGCCACAAGGGAGACTAGACATCGACCACCTCACTACCACTAGAAGATTAGAGCCATAAGGGAGACTAGAAATCTACCAACCCACTACCACTATCAGATTAGAGCCATAAGGGAGACTAGATATCTACGACCCCACTACCACCATCATATTAGAGCCAACAAGGAGACTAGACATCTACCATATCTACCACTATCAGATTAGAGCCATACAGGAGACTAGACATCAACCACCACAATACCACTATCAGATTAGAGCCATAAAGAAGACTAGACATCTACCACCCCACTACCACTATCAGATTAGAGTTATAAAGGAGACTAGACATCTACCAGCCCACTACCACTATCAGATTAGAGTCATAAGGGACACTAGATATCTACAACCCCACTACCACCATCATATTAGAGCCACAAAGGAGACTAGACATCTACCATATCTACCACTATCAGATTAGAGCCATAAAGGAGACTAGACATCAACCACCACAAAACCACTATCAGATTAGAGCCATAAAGAAGACTAGACATCTACCACCACACTACAACTATCAGTTTAGAGCCATAAGGGAGACTAGACATCTAGCACCCCACTACCACTATCAGATTAGAGCCATAAGGGAGACTAGACATCTAGCACCCCACTACCACTATCAGATTAGAGCCATAAGGGAGACTAGACATCTAGCACCCCACTACCACTATCAGATTAGAGCCATAAGGGAGACTAGACATCTAGCACCCCACTACCACTATCAGATTAGAGCCATTAGAGAGACTAGACATCGACCACCTCACTACCACTAGAAGATTAGAGCCATAAGGGAGACTAGAAATCTACCAACCCACTACCACTATCAGATTAGAGCCATAAGGGAGACTAGATATCTACGACCCCACTACCACCATCATATTAGAGCCAACAAGGAGACTAGACATCTACCATATCTACCACTATCAGATTAGAGCCATACAGGAGACTAGACATCAACCACCACAATACCACTATCAGATTAGAGCCATAAAGAAGACTAGACATCTACCACCCCACTACCACTATCAGATTATAGTTATAAAGGAGACTAGACATCTACCAGCCCACTACCACTATCAGATTAGAGTCATAAGAGACACTAGATATCTACAACCCCACTACCACCATCATATTAGAGCCACAAAGGAGACTAGACATCTACCATATCTACCACTATCAGATTAGAGCCATAAAGGAGACTAGACATCAACCACCACAAAACCACTATCAGATTAGAGCCATAAAGAAGACTAGACATCTACCACCACACTACAACTATCAGTTTAGAGCCATAAGGGAGACTAGACATCTAGCACCCCACTACCACTATCAGATTAGAGCCATAAGGGAGACTAGACATCTAGCACCCCACTACCACTATCAGATTAGAGCCATTAGAGAGACTAGACATCTACCAGCCCACTACCACTATCAGATTAGAGCCATAAGGGAGAATAGACATCTAGCACCCCACTACCACTATCAGATTAGAGCCATAAAGAAGACTAGACATCTACCACCCCACTACCACTATCAGATTAGAGCCATTAGGGAGACTAGACATCTACCAGCCCACTACCACTATCAGATTAGAGGCATAAAGGAGACTAGACATCTACCAACCCACTACCACTATCAGATTAGAGCCACAAAGGAGACTAGACATCTACCACATCTACCACTATCAGATTAGAGCCATAAAGGAGACTAGATATCAACCACCCTACTACCACTATCAGATTAGAGTTATAAAGGAGACTAGACATCTATCAACCCACTACCACTATAAGATTAGAGCCACAAGGGAGACTAGACATCTACCAGCCCACTACAACTATCAGATTAGAGCCACAAGGGAGACTAGACATCTACCAGCCCACTACCATTATCAGATTAGAGTTATAAAGGAGACTAGACATCTACCACCCCACTACAACTATCAGATTAGAGCTATAAAGGAGACTAGACATCTACCACCCCACTACAACTATCAGATTAGAGCCATAAGGGAGACTAGACATCTAGCACCCCACTACCACTATCAGATTAGAGCCATAAGGGAGACTAGACATCTAGCACCCCACTACCACTATCAGATTAGAGCCATAAGGGAGACTAGACATCTAGCACCCCACTACCACTATCAGATTAGAGCCATTAGAGAGACTAGACATCTACCAGCCCACTACCATTATCAGATTAGAGCCATAAGGGAGACTAGACATCTAGCACCCCACTACCACTATCAGATTAGAGGCATAAAGGAGAATAGACATATACCAGCCCACTACCACTATCAGATTAGAGCCATAAGGGAGACTAGACATCTAGCACCCCACTACCACTATCAGATTAGAGCCATAAAGAAGACTAGACATCTACCACCCCACTACCACTATCAGATTAGAGCCATTAGGGAGACTAAACATCTACCAGCCCACTACCACTATCAGATTAGAGGCATAAAGGAGACTAGACATCTACCAACCCACTACCACTATCAGATTAGAGCCACAAAGGAGACTAGACATCTACCACATCTACCACTATCAGATTAGAGCCATAAAGGAGACTAGATATCAACCACCCTACTACCACTATCAGATTAGAGTTATAAAGGAGACTAGACATCTATCAACCCACTACCACTATAAGATTAGAGCCACAAGGGAGACTAGACATCTACCAGCCCACTACAACTATCAGATTAGAGCCACAAGGGAGACTAGACATCTACCAGCCAACTACCATTATCAGATTAGAGTTATAAAGGAGACTAGACATCTACCAACCCACTACCACTATCAGATTAGAGCTATAAAGGAGACTAGACATCTACCAATCCACTACAACTATCAGATTAGAGCCATTAGGGAGACTAGACATCTAAAAGCCCACTACCACTATCAGATTAGAGTTATAAAGGAGACTAGACATCTACCATCCACTACCACTATCAGATTAGAGTCATAAGGGATACTAGATATCTAGCACCCCACTACCACTATCAGATTAGAGCCATAAGGGAGACTAGACATCGACCACCCCACTACCACTATCAGATTAGAGTTATAAAGGAGACTAGACATCTACCAACCCACAAACACTATCAGATTAGAGCCATTAGGGAGACTAGACATCTACCAGCCCACTACCACTATCAGATTAGAGTTATAAAGGAGACTAGACATCTACCAGCCCACTACCACTATAAGATTAGAGCCACAAGGGACACTAGACATCTACCAGCCCACTACCACTATCAGATTAGAGTTATAAAGG
Source organism: Salvelinus alpinus (assembly GCF_045679555.1). NCBI lineage: Eukaryota > Metazoa > Chordata > Actinopteri > Salmoniformes > Salmonidae > Salvelinus > Salvelinus alpinus. The sequence goes on from NC_092109.1 coordinate 49,620,398, forward strand.
AGACTAGACATCTACCAACCCACAGCCACTATCAGATTAGTGACACAAGCGAGACTAGACATCTACCACCCCACTACCACTATCAGATTAGAGTTATAAAGGAGACTAGACATCTACCAGCCCACTACCACTATCAGATTATAGTCATACGGGATACTAGATATCTACGACCCCACTACCACCATCATATTAGAGCCACAAAGGAGACTAGACATCTACCATATCTACCACTATCAGATTAGAGCCATAAAGGAGACTAGACATCAACAACCACAAAACCACTATCAGATTAGAGCCATAAAGAAGACTAGACATCTACCAGCCCACTACCACTATCAGATTAGAGCCATAAGGGAGACTAGACATCAACCACCACAAAACCACTATCAGATTAGAGCCATTAGGGAAACTAGACATCTACCAGCCCACTACCACTATCAGATTAGAGCCATAAGGGAGACTAGACATCGACCACCCCACTACCACTATCAGATTAGAGTTATAAAGGAGACTAGACATCTACCAACCCACAAACACTATCAGATTAGAGCCATTAGGGAGACTAGACATCTACCAGCCCACTACCACTATCAGATTAGAGTTATAAAGGAGACTAGACATCTACCAGCCCACTACCACTATAAGATTAGAGCCACAAGGGACACTAGACATCTACCAGCCCACTACCACTATCAGATTAGAGTTATAAAGGAGACTAGACATCTACCAACCCACAGCCACTATCAGATTAGTGACACAAGCGAGACTAGACATCTACCACCCCACTACCACTATCAGATTAGAGTTATAAAGGAGACTAGACATCTACCAGCCCACTACCATTATCAGATTAGAGTTATAAAGGAGACTAGACATCTACCAACCCACTACCACTATCAGATTAGAGCTATAAAGGAGACTAGACATCTACCACCCCACTACAACTATCAGATTAGAGCCATAAGGGAGACTAGACATCTAGCACCCCACTACCACTATCAGATTAGAGCCATAAGGGAGACTAGACATCTAGCACCCCACTACCACTATCAGATTAGAGCCATTAGAGAGACTAGACATCTACCAGCCCACTACCACTATCAGATTAGAGCCATAAGGGAGACTAGACATCTAGCACCCCACTACCACTATCAGATTAGAGGCATAAAGGAGACTAGACATATACCAGCCCACTACCACTATCAGATTAGAGCCATAAGGGAGACTAGACATCTAGCACCCCACTACCACTATCAGATTAGAGCCATAAAGAAGACTAGACATCTACCACCCCACTACCACTATCAGATTAGAGCCATTAGGGAGACTAAACATCTACCAGCCCACTACCACTATCAGATTAGAGGCATAAAGGAGACTAGACATCTACCAACCCACTACCACTATCAGATTAGAGCCACAAAGGAGACTAGACATCTAACTAGGAGAGACTAGATATCAACCACCCTACTACCACTATCAGATTAGAGTTATAAAGGAGACTAGACATCTATCAACCCACTACCACTATAAGATTAGAGCCACAAGGGAGACTAGACATCTACCAGCCCACTACAACTATCAGATTAGAGCCACAAGGGAGACTAGACATCTACCAGCCAACTACCATTATCAGATTAGAGTTATAAAGGAGACTAGACATCTACCAACCCACTACCACTATCAGATTAGAGCTATAAAGGAGACTAGACATCTACCAACCCACTACAACTATCAGATTAGAGCCATTAGGGAGACTAGACATCTAAAAGCCCACTACCACTATCAGATTAGAGTTATAAAGGAGACTAGACATCTACCATCCACTACCACTATCAGATTAGAGTCATAAGGGATACTAGATATCTAGCACCCCACTACCACTATCAGATTAGAGCCATAAGGGAGACTAGACATCGACCACCCCACTACCACTATCAGATTAGAGTTATAAAGGAGACTAGACATCTACCAGCCCGCTACCACTATAAGATTAGAGCCACAAGGGACACTAGACATCTACCAGCCCACTACCACTATCAGATTAGAGTTATAAAGGAGACTAGACATCTACCAACCCACAGCCACTATCAGATTAGTGACACAAGCGAGACTAGACATCTACCACCCCACTACCACTATCAGATTAGAGTTATAAAGGAGACTAGACATCTACCAGCCCACTACCACTATCAGATTATAGTCATACGGGATACTAGATATCTACGACCCCACTACCACCATCATATTAGAGCCACAAAGGAGACTAGACATCTACCATATCTACCACTATCAGATTAGAGCCATAAAGGAGACTAGACATCAACAACCACAAAACCACTATCAGATTAGAGCCATAAAGAAGACTAGACATCTACCAGCCCACTACCACTATCAGATTAGAGCCATAAGGGAGACTAGACATCAACCACCACAAAACCACTATCAGATTAGAGCCATTAGGGAAACTAGACATCTACCAGCCCACTACCACTATCAGATTAGAGCCATAAGGGAGACTAGACATCGACCACCCCACTACCACTATCAGATTAGAGTTATAAAGGAGACTAGACATCTACCAACCCACAAACACTATCAGATTAGAGCCATTAGGGAGACTAGACATCTACCAGCCCACTACCACTATCAGATTAGAGTTATAAAGGAGACTAGACATCTACCAGCCCACTACCACTATAAGATTAGAGCCACAAGGGACACTAGACATCTACCAGCCCACTACCACTATCAGATTAGAGTTATAAAGGAGACTAGACATCTACCAACCCACAGCCACTATCAGATTAGTGACACAAGCGAGACTAGACATCTACCACCCCACTACCACTATCAGATTAGAGTTATAAAGGAGACTAGACATCTACCAGCCCACTACCACTATCAGATTATAGTCATACGGGATACTAGATATCTACGACCCCACTACCACCATCATATTAGAGCCACAAAGGAGACTAGACATCTACCATATCTACCACTATCAGATTAGAGCCATAAAGGAGACTAGACATCAACAACCACAAAACCACTATCAGATTAGAGCCATAAAGAAGACTAGACATCTACCAGCCCACTACCACTATCAGATTAGAGCCATAAGGGAGACTAGACATCTAGCACCCCACTACCACTATAAGATTAGAGTTATAAAGGAGACTAGACATCTACCAACCCACTACCACTATAAGATTAGAGCCACAAGGGAGACTAGACATCTACCAGCCCACTACAACTATCAGATTAGAGCCACACGGGAGACTAGACATCTACCAACCCACAACCACTATCAGATTAGAGCCACAAGGGAGACTAGACATCTACCAGCCCACTACCACTATCAGATTAGAGTCATAAGGGATACTAGATATCTACAACCCCACTACCACCATCATATTAGAGCCACAAAGGAGACTAGACATCTACCACATCTATCACTATCAGATTAGAGCCATAAAGGAGACTAGACATCAACCACCACAAAACCACTATCAGATTAGAGCCATAAAGGAGACTAGACATCTACCACCCCACTACCACAATCAGATTAGAGCCATTAGGGAGACTAGACATCTACCACCCCACTACCACTATCAGATTAGAGCCATTAGGGAGACTAGACATCTACCAGCCCACTACCACTATCAGATTAGAGCCATAAGGGAGACTAGACATCTAGCACCCCACTACCACTATAAGATTAGAGTTATAAAGGAGACTAGACATCTACCAACCCACTACCACTATACGATTAGAGCCACAAGGGAGACTAGACATCTACCAGCCCACTACAACTATCAGATTAGAGCCACACGGGAGACTAGACAACTACCAGCTCACTACAACTATCAGATTAGAGGCATAAAGGAGACTAGACATCTACCAGCCCACTACCACTATCAGATTAAAGTCATAAGGGATACTAGATATCTACAACCCCACTACCACCATCATATTAGAGCCACAAAGGAGACTAGACATCTACCACATCTACCACTATCAGATTAGAGCCATAAAGGAGACTAGACATCAACCACCACAAAACCACTATCAGATTAGAGCCATAAAGGAGACTAGACATCTACCACCCCACTACCACTATCAGATTAGAGCCATTAGGGAGACTAGACATCTACCAGCCCACTACCACTATCAGATTAGAGCCATAAGGGAGACTAGACATCTAGCACCCCACTACCACTATAAGATTAGAGTTATAAAGGAGACTAGACATCTACCAACCCACTATCTATAAGATTAGAGCCACAAGGGAGACTAGACATCTACCACCCCACTACCACTATCAGATTAGAGCCATTAGGGAGACTAGACATCTACCAGCCCACTACCATTATCAGATTAGAGTTATAAAGGAGACTAGACATCTACCAACCCACTACAACTATCAGATTAGAGCCATTAGGGAGACTAGACATCTAAAAGCCCACTACCACTATCAGATTAGAGTTATAAAGGAGACTAGACATCTACCATCCACTACCACTATCAGATTAGAGTCATAAGGGATACTAGATATCTAGCACCCCACTACCACTATCAGATTAGAGCCATAAGGGAGACTAGACATCGACCACCCCACTACCACTATCAGATTAGAGTTATAAAGGAGACTAGACATCTACCAACCCACAAACACTATCAGATTAGAGCCATTAGGGAGACTAGACATCTACCAGCCCACTACCACTATCAGATTAGAGTTATAAAGGAGACTAGACATCTACCAACCCACAGCCACTATCAGATTAGTGACACAAGCGAGACTAGACATCTACCACCCCACTACCACTATCAGATTAGAGTTATAAAGGAGACTAGACATCTACCAGCCCACTACCACTATCAGATTATAGTCATACGGGATACTACATATCTACAACCCCACTACCACCATCATATTAGAGCCACAAAGGAGACTAGACATCTACCATATCTACCACTATCAGATTAGAGCCATAAAGGAGACTAGACATCAACCACCACAAAACCACTATCAGATTAGAGCCATAAAGAAGACTAGACATCTACCAGCCCACTACCACTATCAGATTAGAGCCATAAGGGAGACTACACATCTAGCACCCCACTACCACTATCAGATTAGAGCCATAAGGGAGACTAGACATCTACCAGCTAAGTCATAAGGGATACTAGATATCTACAACCCCACTACCACCATCATATTAGAGCCACAAAGGAGACTAGACATCTACCACATCTACCACTATCAGATTAGAGCCATAAAGGAGACTAGACATCAACCACCACAAAACCACTATCAGATTAGAGCCATAAAGGAGACTAGACATCTACCACCCCACTACCACTATCAGATTAGAGCCATTAGGGAGACTAGACATCTACCAGCCCACTACCACTATCAGATTAGAGCCATAAGGGAGACTAGACATCTAGCACCCCACTACCACTATAAGATTAGAGTTATAAAGGAGACTAGACATCTACCAACCCACTATCTATAAGATTAGAGCCACAAGGGAGACTAGACATCTACCACCCCACTACCACTATCAGATTAGAGCCATTAGGGAGACTAGACATCTACCAGCCCACTACCATTATCAGATTAGAGTTATAAAGGAGACTAGACATCTACCAACCCACTACCACTATCAGATTAGAGCTATAAAGGAGACTAGACATCTACCAACCCACTACAACTATCAGATTAGAGCCATTAGGGAGACTAGACATCTAAAAGCCCACTACCACTATCAGATTAGAGTTATAAAGGAGACTAGACATCTACCATCCACTACCACTATCAGATTAGAGTCATAAGGGATACTAGATATCTAGCACCCCACTACCACTATCAGATTAGAGCCATAAGGGAGACTAGACATCGACCACCCCACTACCACTATCAGATTAGAGTTATAAAGGAGACTAGACATCTACCAACCCACAAACACTATCAGATTAGAGCCATTAGGGAGACTAGACATCTACCAGCCCACTACCACTATAAGATTAGAGCCACAAGGGACACTAGACATCTACCAGCCCACTACCACTATCAGATTAGAGTTATAAAGGAGACTAGACATCTACCAACCCACAGCCACTATCAGATTAGTGACACAAGCCCACTACCACTATCAGATTAAAGTCATAAGGGATACTAGATATCTACAACCCCACTACCACCATCATATTAGAGCCACAAAGGAGACTAGACATCTACCACATCTACCACTATCAGATTAGAGCCATAAAGGAGACTAGACATCAACCACCACAAAACCACTATCAGATTAGAGCCATAAAGGAGACTAGACATCTACCACCCCACTACCACTATCAGATTAGAGCCATTAGGGAGACTAGACATCTACCAGCCCACTACCACTATCAGATTAGAGCCATAAGGGAGACTAGACATCTAGCACCCCACTACCACTATAAGATTAGAGTTATAAAGGAGACTAGACATCTACCAACCCACTATCTATAAGATTAGAGCCACAAGGGAGACTAGACATCTACCACCCCACTACCACTATCAGATTAGAGCCATTAGGGAGACTAGACATCTACCAGCCCACTACCATTATCAGATTATAGTTATAAAGGAGACTAGACATCTACCAACCCACTACCACTATCAGATTAGAGCTATAAAGGAGACTAGACATCTACCAACCCACTACAACTATCAGATTAGAGCCATTAGGGAGACTAGACATCTAAAAGCCCACTACCACTATCAGATTAGAGTTATAAAGGAGACTAGACATCTACCATCCACTACCACTATCAGATTAGAGTCATAAGGGATACTAGATATCTAGCACCCCACTACCACTATCAGATTAGAGCCATAAGGGAGACTAGACATCGACCACCCCACTACACCTATCAGATTAGAGTTATAAAGGAGACTAGACATCTACCAACCCACAAACACTATCAGATTAGAGCCATTAGGGAGACTAGACATCTACCAGCCCACTACCACTATCAGATTAGAGTTATAAAGGAGACTAGACATATACCAGCCCACTACCACTATAAGATTAGAGCCACAAGGGACACTAGACATCTACCAGCCCACTACCACTATCAGATTAGAGTTATAAAGGAGACTAGACATCTACCAACCCACAGCCACTATCAGATTAGTGACACAAGCGAGACTAGACATCTACCACCCCACTACCACTATCAGATTAGAGTTATAAAGGAGACTAGACATCTACCAGCCCACTACCACTATCAGATTATAGTCATATGGGATACTAGATATCTACGACCCCACTACCACCATCATATTAGAGCCACAAAGGAGACTAGACATCTACCATATCTACCACTATCAGATTAGAGCCATAAAGGAGACTAGACATCAACCACCACAAACCACTATCAGATTAGAGCCATAAAGAAGACTAGACATCTACCAGCCCACTACCACTATCAGATTAGAGCCATAAGGGAGACTAGACATCTAGCACCCCACTACCACTATCAGATTAGAGCCATAAGGGAGACTAGACATCAACCACCACAAAACCACTATCAGATTAGAGCCATAAAGAAGACTAGACATCTACCACCCCACTACCACTATCAGATTAGAGCCATAAGGGAGACTAGACATCTACCAGCCCACTACCACTATCAGATTAGAGCCACTAGGGAGACTAGACATCTACCAGCCCACTACCACTATCAGATTAGAGCCATAAGGGAGACTAGACATCTAGCACCCCACTACCACTATAAGATTAGAGTTATAAAGGAGACTAGACATCTACCAACCCACTACCACTATAAGATTAGAGCCACAAGGCAGACTAGACATCTACCAGCCCACTACAACTATCAGATTAGAGCCACAAGGGAGACTAGACATCTACCAACCCACAACCACTATCAGATTAGAGCCACAAGGGAGACTAGACAACTACCAGCTCACTACAACTATCAGATTAGAGGCATAAAGGAGACTAGACATCTACCAGCCCACTACCACTATCAGATTAGAGTCATAAGGGATACTAGATATCTACAACCCCACTACCACCATCATATTAGAGCCACAAAGGAGACTAGACATCTACCACATCTACCACTATCAGATTAGAGCCATAAGGGAGACTAGACATCTACCAGCCCACTACCACTATCAGATTAGAGTTATAAAGGAGACTAGACATCTACCAGCCCACTACCACTATCAGATTAGAGCCATAAGGGAGACTAGACATCTAGCACCCCACTACCACTATCAGATTAGAGCCATAAGGGAGACTAGACATCTACCAGCCCACTACCACTATCAGATTAGAGGCATAAAGGAGACTAGACATCTACCACATCTACCACTATCAGCTTAGAGCCATAAAGGAGACTAGACATCAACCACCCCACTACCACTATCAGATTAGAGTTATAAAGGAGACTAGACATCTACCAACCCACTACCACTATAGGATTAGAGCCACAAGGGAGACTAGACATCTACCAGCCCACTACAACTATCAGATTAGAGCCACAAGGGAGACTAGACATCTACCAGCCCACTATCATTATCAGATTAGAGTTATAAAGGAGACTAGACATCTACCAACCCAGTACCACTATCAGATTAGAGCCATAAAGGAGACTAGACATCTACCAACCCACTACAACTATCAGATTAGAGCCATTAGGGAGACTAGACATCTACCAGCCCACTACCACTATCAGATTAGAGTTATAAAGGAGACTAGACATCTACCAACCCACTACAACTATCAGATTAGAGCCATTAGGGAGACTAGACATCTACCAGCCCACTACCACTATCAGATTAGAGTTATAAAGGCGACTAGACATCTACCACCCCACTACCACTATCAGATTAGAGTCATAAGGGATACTAGATATCTACAACCCCACTACCACCATCATATTAGAGCCACAAAGGAGACTAGACATCTATCAACCAACTACTACTATAAGATTAGAGTTATAAAGGAGACTAGACATCTACCAACCCACTATCTATAAGATTAGAGCCACAAGGGAGACTAGACATCTACCAGCCCACTACAACTATCAGATTAGAGCCACAAGGGAGTCTAGACATCTACCAACCCACAACCACTATCAGATTAGAGCCACAAGGGAGACTAGACATCTACCATATCTACCACTATCAGATTAGAGCCATAAAGGAGACTAGACATCTACCACCCCACTACCACTATCAGATTAGAGCCATTAGGGAGACTAGACATCTACCAACCCAGTACCACTATCAGATTAGAGCCATAAAGGAGACTAGACATCTACCAACCCACTACAACTATCAGATTAGAGCCATTAGGGAGACTAGACATCTACCAGCCCACTACCACTATCAGATTAGAGTTATAAAGGCGACTAGACATCTACCACCCCACTACCACTATCAGATTAGAGTCATAAGGGATACTAGATATCTACAACCCCACTACCACCATCATATTAGAGCCACAAAGGAGACTAGACATCTACCACATCTACCACTATCAGATTAGAGCTATAAAGGAGACTAGACATCAACCACCACAAAACCACTATCAGATTAGAGCCATAAAGGAGACTAGACATCTACCAGCCCACTACCACTATCAGATTAGAGTTATAAAGGAGACTAGACATCTATCAACCAACTACCACTATAAGATTAGAGTTATAAAGGAGACTAGACATCTACCAACCCACTATCTATAAGATTAGAGCCACAAGGGAGACTAGACATCTACCAGCCCACTACAACTATCAGATTAGAGCCACAAGGGAGTCTAGACATCTACCAACCCACAACCACTATCAGATTAGAGCCACAAGGGAGACTAGACATCTACCATATCTACCACTATCAGATTAGAGCCATAAAGGAGACTAGACATCAACCACCACAAAACCACTATCAGATTAGAGCCATAAAGAAGACTAGACATCTACCACCCCACTACCACTATCAGATTAGAGCCATTAGGGAGACTAGACATTAACCACCACAAAACCACTATCAGATTAGAGCCATAAAGAAGACTAGACATCTACCACCCCACTACCACTATCAGATTAGAGCCATTAGGGAGACTAGACATCTAGCACCCCACTACCACTATCAGATTAGAGCCATAAGGGAGACTAGACATCTACCAGCCCACTACCACTATCAGATTAGAGCCATAAGGGAGACTAGACATCTAGCACCCCACTACCACTATCAGATTAGAGGCATAAAGGAGACTAGACATCTACCAGCCCACTACCACTATCAGATTAGAGGCATAAAGGAGACTAGACATCTACCACCCCACTACCACTATCAGATTAGAGCCATAAAGGAGACTAGACATCTACCAGCCCACTACCACTATCAGATTAGAGTTATAAAGGAGACTAGACATCTACCAACCAACTACCACTATAAGATTAGAGCCACAAGGCAGACTAGACATCTACCAGCCCACTACAACTATCAGATTACAGCCACAAGGGAGACTAGACATCTACCAGCTCACTACAACTATCAGATTAGAGCCACAAGGGAGACTAGACATCGACCACCTCACTACCACTATAAGATTAGAGCCATAAGGGAGAAAAGAAATCTACCAACCCACTACCACTATCAGATTAGAGCCATAAGGGAGACTAGATATCTACGACCCCACTACCACCATCATATTAGAGCCACAAAAGAGACTAGACATCTACCATATCTACCACTATCAGATTAGAGCCATAAAGGAGACTAGACATCAACCACCACAATACCACTATCAGATTAGAGCCATAAAGAAGACTAGACATCTACCACCCCACTACCACTATCAGATTAGAGCCATTAGGGAGACTAGACATCTACCAGCCCACTACCACTATCAGATTAGAGCCATAAAGGAGACTAGACATCTACCAGCCCACTACCACTATCAGATTAGAGTTATAAAGGAGACTAGACATCTACCAACCAACTACCACTATAAGATTAGAGCCACAAGGCAGACTAGACATCTACCAGCCCACTACAACTATCAGATTACAGCCACAAGGGAGACTAGACATCTACCAGCTCACTACAACTATCAGATTAGAGCCACAAGGGAGACTAGACATCGACCACCTCACTACCACTATAAGATTAGAGCCATAAGGGAGAAAAGAAATCTACCAACCCACTACCACTATCAGATTAGAGCCATAAGGGAGACTAGATATCTACGACCCCACTACCACCATCATATTAGAGCCACAAAAGAGACTAGACATCTACCATATCTACCACTATCAGATTAGAGCCATAAAGGAGACTAGACATCTACCAGCCCACTACCACTATCAGATTAGAGTTATAAAGGAGACTAGACATCTACCAACCAACTACCACTATAAGATTAGAGCCACAAGGCAGACTAGACATCTACCAGCCCACTACAACTATCAGATTACAGCCACAAGGGAGACTAGACATCTACCAGCTCACTACAACTATCAGATTAGAGCCACAAGGGAGACTAGACATCGACCACCTCACTACCACTATAAGATTAGAGCCATAAGGGAGAAAATAAATCTACCAACCCACTACCACTATCAGATTAGAGCCATAAGGGAGACTAGATATCTACGACCCCACTACCACCATCATATTAGAGCCACAAAAGAGACTAGACATCTACCATATCTACCACTATCAGATTAGAGCCATAAAGGAGACTAGACATCAACCACCACAATACCACTATCAGATTAGAGCCATAAAGAAGACTAGACATCTACCACCCCACTACCACTATCAGATTAGAGCCATTAGGGAGACTAGACATCTACCAGCCCACTACCACTATCAGATTAGAGCCATAAAGGAGACTAGACATCTACCAGCCCACTACCACTATCAGATTAGAGTTATAAAGGAGACTAGACATCTACCAACCAACTACCACTATAAGATTAGAGCCACAAGGCAGACTAGACATCTACCAGCCCACTACAACTATCAGATTACAGCCACAAGGGAGACTAGACATCTACCAGCACAATACCACTATCAGATTAGAGCCACAAGGGAGACTAGACATCGACCACCTCACTACCACTATAAGATTAGAGCCATAAGGGAGAAAAGAAATCTACCAACCCACTACCACTATCAGATTAGAGCCATAAGGGAGACTAGATATCTACGACCCCACTACCACCATCATATTAGAGCCACAAAAGAGACTAGACATCTACCATATCTACCACTATCAGATTAGAGCCATAAAGGAGACTAGACATCAACCACCACAATACCACTATCAGATTAGAGCCATAAAGAAGACTAGACATCTACCACCCCACTACCACTATCAGATTAGAGCCATTAGGGAGACTAGACATCTACTAGCCCACTACCACTATCAGATTAGAGCCATAAGGGAGACTAGACATCTAGCACCCCACTACCACTATCAGATTAGAGCCATAAGGGGGACTAGACATCTACCAACCCACAACCACTATCAGATTAGAGCCATTAGGGAGACTAGACATCTACCAGCCCACTACCACTATCAGATTAGAGTTATAAAGGAGACTAGAAATCTACCAACCCACAACCACTATCAGATTAGTGACACAAGCGAGACTAGACATCTACCACCCCACTACCACTATCAGATTAGAGTTATAAAGGAATTCTAGACATCTACCAGCCCACTACCACTATCAGATTAGAGTCATAAGGGATACTAGATATCTACAACCCCACTACCACCATCATATTAGAGCAACAAAGGAAACTAGACATCTACCATATCTACCACTATCAGATTAGAGCCATAAAGGAGACTAGACATCTACCAACCCACTACCACTATCAGATTAGAGCCACAAAGGAAACTAGACATCTACCATATCTACCACTATCAGATTAGAGCCATAAAGGAGACTAGACATCTACCAACCCACTACCACTATCAGATTAGAGCCACAAAGGAGACTAGACATCTACCACATCTACCACTATCATATTAGAGCCATAAAGGAGACTAGACATCAACCACCCCACTACCACTATCAGATTAGAGTTATAAAGGAGACTAGACATCTACCAACCCACTACCACTATAAGATTAGAGCCATAAAGGAGACTAGACATCTACCAACCCACTACAACTATCAGATTAGAGCCATTAGGGAGACTAGACATCTACGAGCCCACTACCACTATCAGATTAGAGTTATAAAGGAGACTAGACATCTACCAACCCACTACAACTATCAGATTAGAGCCATTAGGGAGACTAGACATCTACCAGCCCACTACCACTATCAGATTAGAGTTATAAAGGCGACTAGACATCTACCACCCCACTACCACTATCAGATTAGAGTCATAAGGGATACTAGATATCTACAACCCCACTACCACCATCATATTAGAGCCACAAAGGAGACTAGACATCTACCACATCTACCACTATCTGATTAGAGCCATAAAGGAGACTAGACATCAACCACCACAAAACCACTATCAGATTAGAGCCATAAAGGAGACTAGACATCTACCAGCCCACTACCACTATCAGATTAGAGCCATAAAGGAGACTAGACATCTACCAGCCCACTACCACTATCAGATTAGAGTTATAAAGGAGACTAGACATCTACCAACCAACTACCACTATAAGATTAGAGCCACAAGGCAGACTAGACATCTACCAGCCCACTACAACTATCAGATTAGAGCCACAAGGGAGACTAGACATCTACCAACCCACAACCACTATCAGATTACAGCCACAAGGGAGACTAGACATCTACCAGCTCACTACAACTATCAGATTAGAGCCACAAGGGAGACTAGACATCGACCACCTCACTACCACTATAAGATTAGAGCCATAAGGGAGAATAGAAATCTACCAACCCACTACCACTATCAGATTAGAGCCATAAGGGAGACTAGATATCTACGACCCCACTACCACCATCATATTAGAGCCACAAAAGAGACTAGACATCTACCATATCTACCACTATCAGATTAGAGCCATAAAGGAGACTAGACATCAACCACCACAATACCACTATCAGATTAGAGCCATAAAGAAGACTAGACATCTACCACCCCACTACCACTATCAGATTAGAGCCATTAGGGAGACTAGACATCTACCAGCCCACTACCACTACCAGATTAGAGCCATAAGGGAGACTAGACATCTAGCACCCCACTACCACTATCAGATTAGAGCCATAAGGGAGACTAGACATCTACCAACCCACAACCACTATCAGATTAGAGCCATTAGGGAGACTAGACATCTACCAGCCCACTACCACTATCAGATTAGAGTTATAAAGGAGACTAGACATCTACCAAACCACAACCACTATCAGATTAGTGACACAAGCGAGACTAGACATCTACCACCCCACTACCACTATCAGATTAGAGTTATAAAGGAATTCTAGACATCTACCAGCCCACTACCACTATCAGATTAGAGTCATAAGGGATACTAGATATCTACAACCCCACTACCACCATCATATTAGAGCCACAAAGGAGACTAGACATCTACCATATCTACCACTATCAGATTAGAGCCATAAAGGAGACTAGACATCAACCACCACAAAACCACTATCAGATTAGAGCCATAAAGAAGACAAGACATCTACCACTCCACTACAACTATCAGATTAGAGCCATAAGGGAGACTAGACATCTAGCACCCCACTACCACAATCAGATTAGAGCCATAAGGGAGACTAGACATCTAGCCCCCCACTACCACTATCAGATTAGAGCCATTAGGGAGACTAGACATCTACCAGCCCACTACCACTATCAGATTAGAGCCATAAGGGAGACTAGATATCTACGACCCCACTACCACCATCATATTAGAGCCACAAAGGAGACTAGACATCTACCATATCTACCACTATCAGATTAGAACCATAAAGGAGACTAGACATCAACCACCACAAAACCACTATCAGATTAGAGGCATAAGGGAGACTAGACATCGACCACCCCACTACCACTATCAGATTAGAGCCATAAGGGAGACTAGACATCGACAACCCCACTACCACTATCAGATTAGAGTTATAAAGGAGACTAGACATCTACCAACCCACAACCACTATCAGATTAGAGCCATTAGGGAGACTAGACATCTACCAGCCCACTACCACTCTCAGATTCGAGTTATAAAGGAGACTAGACATCTACCAGCCCACTACCACTATAAGATTAGAGCCACAAGGGAGACTAGACATCTACCAGCCCACTACAACTATCAGATTAGAGCCAAAAGGGAGACTAGACATCTACCAGCCCACTACCACTATCAGATTAGAGTTATAAAGGAGACTAGACATCTACCAACCCACAACCACTATCAGATTAGTGACACAAGCGAGACTAGATATCTACCACCCCACTACCACTATCAGATTAGAGTTATAAAGGAGACTAGACATCTACCAGCCCACTACCACTATCAGATTAGAGTCATACGGGATACTAGATATCTACAACCCCACTACCACCATCATATTAGAGCCACAAAGGAGACTAGACATCTACCACATCTACCACTATCAGATTAGAGCCATAAAGGAGACTAGACATCAACCACCACAAAACCACTATCAGATTAGAGCCATAAAGGAGACTAGACATCTACCACCCCACTACCACTATCAGATTAGAGCCATTAGGGAGACTAGACATCTAGCACCCCACTACCACTATACGATTAGAGTTATAAAGGAGACTAGACATCTACCAACCCACTACCACTATAAGATTAGAGCCACAAGGGAGACTAGACATCTACCAGCCCACTACAACTATCAGATTAGAGCCACAAGGGAGACTAGACATCTACCAACCCACAACCACTATCAGATTAGAGCCACAAGGGAGACTAGACAACTACCAGCTCACTACAACTATCAGATTAGAGGCATAAAGGAGACTAGACATCTACCAGCCCACTAGCACTATCAGATTAGAGTCATACGGGATACTAGATATCTACAACCCCACTACCACCATCATAGTAGAGCCACAAAGGAGACTAGACATCTACCACATCTACCACTATCAGATTAGAGCCATAAAGGAGACTAGACATCAACCACCACAAGACCACTATCAGATTAGAGCCATAAAGGAGACTAGACATCTACCACCCCACTACCACTATCAGATTAGAGCCATTAGGGAGACTAGACATCTACCAGCCCACTACCACTATCAGATTAGAGTCATGCGGGATACTAGATATCTACAACCCCACTACCACCATCATATTAGAACCACAAAGGAGACTAGACATCTACCACATCTACCACTATCAGATTAGAGCCATAAAGGAGACTAGACATCAACCACCACAAAACCACTATCAGATTAGAGCCATAAAGGAGACTTGACATCTAGCACCCCACTACCACTATAAGATTAGAGTTATAAAGGAGACTAGACATCTACCAACCCACTACCACTATAAGATTAGAGCCACAAGGGAGACTAGACATCTACCAGCCCACTACAACTATCAGATTAGAGCCACAAGGGAGACTAGACATCTACCAACCCACAACCACTATCAGATTAGAGCCACAAGGGAGACTAGACATCTACCATATCTACCACTATCAGATTAGAGCCATAAAGGAGACTAGACATCAACCACCACAAAACCACTATCAGATTAGAGCCATAAAGAAGACTAGACATCTACCACCCCTCTACCACTATCAGATTAGAGCCATTAGGGAGACTAGACATCAACCACCACAAAACCACTATCAGATTAGAGCCATAAAGAAGACTAGACATCTACCACCCCACTACCACTATCAGATTAGAGCCATTAGGGAGACTAGACATCTAGCACCCCACTACCACTATCAGATTAGAGCCATAAGGGAGACTAGACATCTACCAGCCCACTACCACTATCAGATTAGAGTTATAAAGGAGACTAGACATCTACCAGCCCACTACCACTATCAGATTAGAGCCATAAGGGAGACTAGACATCTAGCACCCCACTACCACTATCAGATTAGAGCCATAAGGGAGACTAGACATCTACCAGCCCACTACCACTATCAGATTAGAGGCATAAAGGAGACTAGACATCTACCAACCCACTACCACTATCAGATTAGAGCCACAAAGGAGACTAGACATCTACCACATCTACCACTATCAGATTAGAGCCATAAAGGAGACTAGATATCATCCACCCCAATTCCACTATCAGATTAGAGTTATAAAGGAGACTAGACATCTACCAACCCACTACCACTATAAGATTAGAGCCATAAGGGAGACTAGATATCTACGACCCCACTACCACCATCATATTAGAGCCACAAAGGAGACTAGACATCTACCAACCAACTACCACTATAAGATTAGAGCCACAAGGCAGACTAGACATCTACCAGCCCACTACAACTATCAGATTACAGCCACAAGGGAGACTAGACATCTACCAGCTCACTACAACTATCAGATTAGAGCCACAAGGGAGACTAGACATCGACCACCTCACTACCACTATAAGATTAGAGCCATAAGGGAGAAAAGAAATCTACCAACCCACTACCACTATCAGATTAGAGCCATAAGGGAGACTAGATATCTACGACCCCACTACCACCATCATATTAGAGCCACAAAAGAGACTAGACATCTACCATATCTACCACTATCAGATTAGAGCCATAAAGGAGACTAGACATCAACCACCACAATACCACTATCAGATTAGAGCCATAAAGGAGACTAGACATCTACCACCCCACTACCACTATCAGATTAGAGCCATTAGGGAGACTAGACATCTACTAGCCCACTACCACTATCAGATTAGAGCCATAAGGGAGACTAGACATCTACCAGCCCACTACCACTATCAGATTAGAGCCACAAGGGAGAC
Organism: Salvelinus alpinus; assembly: GCF_045679555.1. Lineage (NCBI taxonomy): Eukaryota > Metazoa > Chordata > Actinopteri > Salmoniformes > Salmonidae > Salvelinus > Salvelinus alpinus. Next base: position 49,638,415 of record NC_092109.1, read on the forward strand.
TAGACATCTACCAGCCCACTACAACTATCAGATTAGAGCCACAAGGGAGACTAGACATCTACCAGCCCACTACCACTATCAGATTAGAGTTATAAAGGAGACTAGACATCTACCAACCCACAACCACTATCAGATTAGTGACACAAGCGAGACTAGACATCTACCACCCCACTACCACTATCAGATTAGAGTTATAAAGGAGACTAGACATCTACCAGCCCACTACCACTATCAGATTAGAGTCATACGGGATACTAGATATCTACAACCCCACTACCACCATCATATTAGAGCCACAAAGGAGACTAGACATCTACCACATCTACCACTATCAGATTAGAGCCATAAAGGAGACTAGACTTCAACCACCACAAAACCACTATCAGATTAGAGCCATAAAGGAGACTAGACATCTACCACCCCACTACCACTATCAGATTAGAGCCATTAGGGAGACTAGACATCTAGCACCCCACTACCACTATCAGATTAGAGTTATAAAGGAGACTAGACATCTACCAACCCACTACCACTATAAGATTAGAGCCACAAGGGAGACTAGACATCTACCAGCCCACTACAACTATCAGATTAGAGCCACAAGGGAGACTAGACATCTACCAACCCACAACCACTATCAGATTAGAGCCACAAGGGAGACTAGACAACTACCAGCTCACTACAACTATCAGATTAGAGGCATAAAGGAGACTAGACATCTACCAGCCCACTAGCACTATCAGATTAGAGTCATACGGGATACTAGATATCTACAACCCCACTACCACCATCATAGTAGAGCCACAAAGGAGACTAGACATCTACCACATCTACCACTATCAGATTAGAGCCATAAAGGAGACTAGACATCAACCACCACAAGACCACTATCAGATTAGAGCCATAAAGGAGACTAGACATCTACCACCCCACTACCACTATCAGATTAGAGCCATTAGGGAGACTAGACATCTACCAGCCCACTACCACTATCAGATTAGAGTCATGCGGGATACTAGATATCTACAACCCCACTACCACCATCATATTAGAACCACAAAGGAGACTAGACATCTACCACATCTACCACTACCAGATTAGAGCCATAAAGGAGACTAGACATCAACCACCACAAAACCACTATCAGATTAGAGCCATAAAGGAGACTTGACATCTAGCACCCCACTACCACTATAAGATTAGAGTTATAAAGGAGACTAGACATCTACCAACCCACTACCACTATAAGATTAGAGCCACAAGGGAGACTAGACATCTACCAGCCCACTACAACTATCAGATTAGAGCCACAAGGGAGACTAGACATCTACCAACCCACAACCACTATCAGATTAGAGCCACAAGGGAGACTAGACATCTACCATATCTACCACTATCAGATTAGAGCCATAAAGGAGACTAGACATCAACCACCACAAAACCACTATCAGATTAGAGCCATAAAGAAGACTAGACATCTACCACCCCTCTACCACTATCAGATTAGAGCCATTAGGGAGACTAGACATCAACCACCACAAAACCACTATCAGATTAGAGCCATAAAGAAGACTAGACATCTACCACCCCACTACCACTATCAGATTAGAGCCATTAGGGAGACTAGACATCTAGCACCCCACTACCACTATCAGATTAGAGCCATAAGGGAGACTAGACATCTACCAGCCCACTACCACTATCAGATTAGAGTTATAAAGGAGACTAGACATCTACCAGCCCACTACCACTATCAGATTAGAGCCATAAGGGAGACTAGACATCTAGCACCCCACTACCACTATCAGATTAGAGCCATAAGGGAGACTAGACATCTACCAGCCCACTACCACTATCAGATTAGAGGCATAAAGGAGACTAGACATCTACCAACCCACTACCACTATCAGATTAGAGCCACAAAGGAGACTAGACATCTACCACATCTACCACTATCAGATTAGAGCCATAAAGGAGACTAGATATCAACCACCCCAATTCCACTATCAGATTAGAGTTATAAAGGAGACTAGACATCTACCAACCCACTACCACTATAAGATTAGAGCCATAAGGGAGACTAGATATCTACGACCCCACTACCACCATCATATTAGAGCCACAAAGGAGACTAGACATCTACCATATCTACCACTATCAGATTAGAGCCACAAGGGAGACTAGACATCTACCAGCTCACTATAACTATCAGATTAGAGCCACAAGGGAGACTAGACATCGACCACTTCACTACCACTATAAGATTAGAGCCATAAGGGAGACTAGAAATCTACCAACCCACTACCACTATCAGATTAGAGCCATAAGGGAGACTAGATATCTACGACCCCACTACCACCATCATATTAGAGTCACAAAGGAGACTAGACATCTACCATATCTACCACTATCAGATTAGAGCCATAAAGGAGACTAGACATCTACCACCCCACTACCACTATCAGATTAGAGCCATTAGGGAGACTAGACATCTACCAGCCCACTACCACTCTCAGATTCGAGTTATAAAGGAGACTAGACATCTACCAGCCCACTACCACTATAAGATTAGAGCCACAAGGGAGACTAGACATCTACCAGCCCACTACAACTATCAGATTAGAGCCAAAAGGGAGACTAGACATCTACCAGCCCACTACCACTATCAGATTAGAGTTATAAAGGAGACTAGACATCTACCAACCCACAACCACTATCAGATTAGTGACACAAGCGAGACTAGATATCTACCACCCCACTACCACTATCAGATTAGAGTTATAAAGGAGACTAGACATCTACCAGCCCACTACCACTATCAGATTAGAGTCATACGGGATACTAGATATCTACAACCCCACTACCACCATCATATTAGAGCCACAAAGGAGACTAGACATCTACCACATCTACCACTATCAGATTAGAGCCATAAAGGAGACTAGACATCAACCACCACAAAACCACTATCAGATTAGAGCCATAAAGGAGACTAGACATCTACCACCCCACTACCACTATCAGATTAGAGCCATTAGGGAGACTAGACATCTACCACCCCACTACCACTATACGATTAGAGTTATAAAGGAGACTAGACATCTACCAACCCACTACCACTATAAGATTAGAGCCACAAGGGAGACTAGACATCTACCAGCCCACTACAACTATCAGATTAGAGCCACAAGGGAGACTAGACATCTACCAACCCACAACCACTATCAGATTAGAGCCACAAGGGAGACTAGACAACTACCAGCTCACTACAACTATCAGATTAGAGGCATAAAGGAGACTAGACATCTACCAGCCCACTAGCACTATCAGATTAGAGTCATACGGGATACTAGATATCTACAACCCCACTACCACCATCATAGTAGAGCCACAAAGGAGACTAGACATATACCACATCTACCACTATCAGATTAGAGCCATAAAGGAGACTAGACATCAACCACCACAAGACCACTATCAGATTAGAGCCATAAAGGAGACTAGACATCTACCACCCCACTACCACTATCAGATTAGAGCCATTAGGGAGACTAGACATCTACCAGCCCACTACCACTATCAGATTAGAGTCATGCGGGATACTAGATATCTACAACCCCACTACCACCATCATATTAGAACCACAAAGGAGACTAGACATCTACCACATCTACCACTACCAGATTAGAGCCATAAAGGAGACTAGACATCAACCACCACAAAACCACTATCAGATTAGAGCCATAAAGGAGACTAGACATCTACCAGCCCACTACCACTATAAGATTAGAGTTATAAAGGAGACTAGACATCTACCAACCCACTACCACTATAAGATTAGAGCCACAAGGGAGACTAGACATCTACCAGCCCACTACAACTATCAGATTAGAGCCACAAGGGAGACTAGACATCTACCAACCCACAACCACTATCAGATTAGAGCCACAAGGGAGACTAGACATCTACCATATCTACCACTATCAGATTAGAGCCATAAAGGAGACTAGACATCAACCACCACAAAACCACTATCAGATTAGAGCCATAAAGAAGACTAGACATCTACCACCCCTCTACCACTATCAGATTAGAGCCATTAGGGAGACTAGACATCAACCACCACAAAACCACTATCAGATTAGAGCCATAAAGAAGACTAGACATCTACCACCCCACTACCACTATCAGATTAGAGCCATTAGGGAGACTAGACATCTAGCACCCCACTACCACTATCAGATTAGAGCCATAAGGGAGACTAGACATCTACCAGCCCACTACCACTATCAGATTAGAGTTATAAAGGAGACTAGACATCTACCAGCCCACTACCACTATCAGATTAGAGCCATAAGGGAGACTAGACATCTAGCACCCCACTACCACTATCAGATTAGAGCCATAAGGGAGACTAGACATCTACCAGCCCACTACCACTATCAGATTAGAGGCATAAAGGAGACTAGACATCTACCAACCCACTACCACTATCAGATTAGAGCCACAAAGGAGACTAGACATCTACCACATCTACCACTATCAGATTAGAGCCATAAAGGAGACTAGATATCAACCACCCCAATTCCACTATCAGATTAGAGTTATAAAGGAGACTAGACATCTACCAACCCACTACCACTATAAGATTAGAGCCATAAGGGAGACTAGATATCTATGACCCCACTACCACCATCATATTAGAGCCACAAAGGAGACTAGACATCTACCATATCTACCACTATCAGATTAGAGCCACAAGGGAGACTAGACATCTACCAGCTCACTATAACTATCAGATTAGAGCCACAAGGGAGACTAGACATCGACCACCTCACTACCACTATAAGATTAGAGCCATAAGGGAGACTAGAAATCTACCAACCCACTACCACTATCAGATTAGAGCCATAAGGGAGACTAGATATCTACGACCCCACTACCACCATCATATTAGAGTCACAAAGGAGACTAGACATCTACCATATCTACCACTATCAGATTAGAGCCACAAGGGAGACTAGACATCTACCAGCCCACTACCACTATCAGATTAGAGCCATAAGGGAGACTAGACATCTAGCACGCCACTACCACTATCAGATTAGAGCCATAAGGGAGACTAGACATCAACCACCACAAAACCACTATCAGATTAGAGCCATAAGGGAGACTAGACATCAACCACCACACTACCACTATCAGATTAGAGCCATTAGGGAGACTAGACATCTACCAGCCCACTACCACTATCAGATTAGAGGTATAAAGGAGACTAGACATCTACCAACCCACTACCACTCTCAGATTAGAGCCACAAAGGAGACTAGACATCTACCACATCTACCACTATCAGATTAGAGCCATAAAGGAGACTAGACATCAACCACCACAAAACCACTATCAGATTAGAGCCATAAAGAAGACTAGACATCTACCAACCCACTACCACTATAAGATTAGAGCCATTAGGGAGACTAGACATCTACCAGCCCACTACCACTATCAGATTAGAGTCATACGGGATACTAGATATCTACAACCCCACTACCACCATCATATTAGAGCCACAAAGGAGACTAGACATCAACCACCACAAAACCACTATCAGATTAGAGCCATAAAGGAGACTAGACATCTACCACCCCACTACCACTATCAGATTAGAGCCATTAGGGAGACTAGACATCTACCAGCCCACTACCACTATCAGATTAGAGCCATAAGGGAGACTAGACATCTAGCACCCCACTACCACTATCAGATTAGAGCCATAAGGGAGACTAGACATCGACCACCCTACTACCACTATCAGATTAGAGTTATAAAGGAGACTAGACATCTACCAGCCCACTACCACTATAAGATTAGAGCCACAAGGGAGACTAGACATCTACCAGCCCACTACAACTATCAGATTAGAGCCACAAGGGAGACTAGACATCTACCAGCCCACTACCACTATCAGATTAGAGTTATAAAGGAGACTAGACATCTACCAACCCACAACCACTATCAGATTAGTGACACAAGCGAGACTAGACATCTACCACTATCAGATTAGAGTTATAAAGGAGACTAGACATCTACCAGCCCACTACCACTATCAGATTAGAGTCATACGGGATACTAGATATCTACAACCCCACTACCACCATCATATTAGAGCCACAAAGGAGACTAGACATCAACCACCACAAAACCACTATCAGATTAGAGCCATAAAGGAGACTAGACATCTACCACCCCACTACCACTATCAGATTAGAGCCATTAGGGAGACTAGACATCTACCAGCCCACTACCACTATCAGATTAGAGCCATAAGGGAGACTAGACATCTAGCACCCCACTACCACTATCAGATTAGAGCCATAAGGGAGACTAGACATCGACCACCCCACTACCACTATCAGATTAGAGTTATAAAGGAGACTAGACATCTACCAACCCACTACCACTATCAGATTAGAGCCACAAAGGAGACTAGACATCTACCACATCTACCACTATCAGATTAGAGCCATAAAGGAGACTAGATATCAACCACCCCAATTCCACTATCAGATTAGAGTTATAAAGGAGACTAGACATCTACCAACCCACTACCACTATAAGATTAGAGCCATTAGGGAGACTAGACATCTACCAGCCCACTACCACTATCAGATTAGAGCCATAAGGGAGACTAGATATCTACGACCCCACTACCACCATCATATTAGAGCCACAAAGGAGACTAGACATCTAAGATATCTACCACTATCAGATTAGAGCCACAAGGGAGACTAGACATCTACCAGCTCACTATAACTATCAGATTAGAGCCACAAGGGAGACTAGACATCGACCACCTCACTACCACTATAAGATTAGAGCCATAAGGGAGACTAGAAATCTACCAACCCACTACCACTATCAGATTAGAGCCATAAGGGAGACTAGATATCTACGACCCCACTACCACCATCATATTAGAGCCACAAAGGAGACTAGACATCTACCATATCTACCACTATCAGATTAGAGCCATAAAGGAGACTAGACATCAACCACCACAAAACCACTATCAGAATAGAGCCATAAAGAAGACTAGACATCTACCATATCTACCACTATCAGATTAGACCCATAAAGGAGACTAGACATCAACCACCACAAAACCACTATCAGATTAGAGCCATAAAGAAGACTAGACATCTACCACCCCACTACCACTATCAGATTAGAGCCATTAGGGAGACTAGACATCTACCAGCCCACTACCACTATCAGATTAGAGCCATAAGGGAGACTAGACATCGACCACCCTACTACCACTATCAGATTAGAGTTATAAAGGAGACTAGACATCTACCAACCCACAACCACTATCAGATTAGAGCCATTAGGGAGACTAGACATCTACCAGCCCACTACCACTCTCAGATTAGAGTTATAAAGGAGACTAGACAATTACCAGCCCACTACCACTATAAGATTAGAGCCACAAGGGAGACTAGACATCTACCAGCCCACTACAACTATCAGATTAGAGCCACAAGGGAGACTAGACATCTACCAGCCCACTACCACTATCAGATTAGAGTTATAAAGTAGACTAGACATCTACCAACCCACAACCACTATCAGATTAGTGACACAAGCGAGACTAGACATCTACCACTATCAGATTAGAGTTATAAAGGAGACTAGACATCTACCAGCCCACTACCACTATCAGATTAGAGTCATACGGGATACTAGATATCTACAACCCCACTACCACCATCATATTAGAGCCACAAAGGAGACTAGACATCTACCACATCTACCACTATCAGATTAGAGCCATAAAGGAGACTAGACATCAACCACCACAAAACCACTATCAGATTAGAGCCATAAAGGAGACTAGACATCTACCAGCCCACTACCACTATAAGATTAGAGCCACAAGGGAGACTAGACATCTACCAGCCCACTACCACTATCAGATTAGAGCCATAAGGGAGACTAGACATCTAGCACCCCACTACCACTATAAGATTAGAGTTATAAAGGAGACTAGACATCTACCAACCCACTACCACTATAAGATTAGAGCCACAAGGGAGACTAGACATCTACCAGCCCACTACAACTATCAGATTAGAGCCACAAGGGAGACTAGACATCTACCAACCCACAACCACTATCAGATTAGAGCCACAAGGGAGACTAGACAACTACCAGCTCACTACAACTATCAGATTAGAGGCATAAAGGAGACTAGACATCTACCAGCCCACTACCACTATCAGATTAGAGCTAGATATCACAACCCCACTACCACCATTATATTAGAGGAGACTAGACATCTACCAGCCCACTACCACTATCAGATTAGAGCCATAAGGGAGACTAGATATCTACGACCCCACTACCACCATCATATTAGAGCCACAAAGGAGACTAGACATCTAAGATATCTACCACTATCAGATTAGAGCCACAAGGGAGACTAGACATCTACCAGCTCACTATAACTATCAGATTAGAGCCACAAGGGAGACTAGACATCGACCACCTCACTACCACTATAAGATTAGAGCCATAAGGGAGACTAGAAATCTACCAACCCACTACCACTATCAGATTAGAGCCATAAGGGAGACTAGATATCTACGACCCCACTACCACCATCATATTAGAGCCACAAAGGAGACTAGACATCTACCATATCTACCACTATCAGATTAGAGCCATAAAGGAGACTAGACATCAACCACCACAAAACCACTATCAGATTAGAGCCATAAAGAAGACTAGACATCTACCATATCTACCACTATCAGATTAGACCCATAAAGGAGACTAGACATCAACCACCACAAAACCACTATCAGATTAGAGCCATAAAGAAGACTAGACATCTACCACCCCACTACCACTATCAGATTAGAGCCATTAGGGAGACTAGACATCTACCAGCCCACTACCACTATCAGATTAGAGCCATAAGGGAGACTAGACATCGACCACCCTACTACCACTATCAGATTAGAGTTATAAAGGAGACTAGACATCTACCAACCCACAACCACTATCAGATTAGAGCCATTAGGGAGACTAGACATCTACCAGCCCACTACCACTCTCAGATTAGAGTTATAAAGGAGACTAGACAATTACCAGCCCACTACCACTATAAGATTAGAGCCACAAGGGAGACTAGACATCTACCAGCCCACTACAACTATCAGATTAGAGCCACAAGGGAGACTAGACATCTACCAGCCCACTACCACTATCAGATTAGAGTTATAAAGTAGACTAGACATCTACCAACCCACAACCACTATCAGATTAGTGACACAAGCGAGACTAGACATCTACCACTATCAGATTAGAGTTATAAAGGAGACTAGACATCTACCAGCCCACTACCACTATCAGATTAGAGTCATACGGGATACTAGATATCTACAACCCCACTACCACCATCATATTAGAGCCACAAAGGAGACTAGACATCTACCACATCTACCACTATCAGATTAGAGCCATAAAGGAGACTAGACATCAACCACCACAAAACCACTATCAGATTAGAGCCATAAAGGAGACTAGACATCTACCAGCCCACTACCACTATAAGATTAGAGCCACAAGGGAGACTAGACATCTACCAGCCCACTACCACTATCAGATTAGAGCCATAAGGGAGACTAGACATCTAGCACCCCACTACCACTATAAGATTAGAGTTATAAAGGAGACTAGACATCTACCAACCCACTACCACTATAAGATTAGAGCCACAAGGGAGACTAGACATCTACCAGCCCACTACAACTATCAGATTAGAGCCACAAGGGAGACTAGACATCTACCAACCCACAACCACTATCAGATTAGCGCCACAAGGGAGACTAGACAACTACCAGCTCACTACAACTATCAGATTAGAGGCATAAAGGAGACTAGACATCTACCAGCCCACTACCACTATCAGATTAGAGTCATACGGTATACTAGATATCTACAACCCCACTACCACCATTATATTAGAGCCACAAAGGAGACTAGACATCTACCACATCTACCACTATCAGAGTAGAGCCATAAAGGAGACTAGACATCAACCACCACAAAACCACTATCAGATTAGAGCCATAAAGGAGACTTGACATCTACCACCCCACTACCACTATCAGATTAGAGCCATTAGGGAGACTAGACATCTACCAGCCCACTACCACTATCAGATTAGAGCCATAAGGGAGACTAGACATCTACCAGCCCACTACCACTATCAGATTAGAGTCATACGGGATACTAGATATCTACAACCCCACTACCACCATCATATTAGAGCCACAAAGGAGACTAGACATCTACCACATCTACCACTATCAGAGTAGAGCCATAAAGGAGACTAGACATCAACCACCACAAAACCACTATCAGATTAGAGCCATAAAGGAGACTTGACATCTTCCACCCCACTACCACTATCAGATTAGTGACACAAGCGAGACTAGACATCTACCACTAAGATTAGAGTTATAAAGGAGACTAGACATCTACCAGCCCACTACCACTATCAGATTAGAGTCATACGGGATACTAGATATCTACAACCCCACTACCACCATCATATTAGAGCCACAAAGGAGACTAGACATCAACCACCACAAAACCACTATCAGATTAGAGCCATAAAGGAGACTAGACATCTACCACCCCACTACCACTATCAGATTAGAGCCATTAGGGAGACTAGACATCTACCAGCCCACTACCACTATCAGATTAGAGCCATAAGGGAGACTAGACATCTAGCACCCCACTACCACTATCAGATTAGAGCCATAAGGGAGACTAGACATCGACCACCCCACTACCACTATCAGATTAGAGTTATAAAGGAGACTAGACATCTACCAACCCACTACCACTATCAGATTAGAGCCACAAAGGAGACTAGACATCTACCACATCTACCACTATCAGATTAGAGCCATAAAGGAGACTAGATATCAACCACCCCAATTCCACTATCAGATTAGAGTTATAAAGGAGACTAGACATCTACCAACCCACTACCACTATAAGATTAGAGCCATTAGGGAGACTAGACATCTACCAGCCCACTACCACTATCAGATTAGAGCCATAAGGGAGACTAGATATCTACGACCCCACTACCACCATCATATTAGAGCCACAAAGGAGACTAGACATCTAAGATATCTACCACTATCAGATTAGAGCCACAAGGGAGACTAGACATCGACCACCTCACTACCACTATAAGATTAGAGCCATAAGGGAGACTAGAAATCGACCAACCCACTACCACTATCAGATTAGAGCCATAAGGGAGACTAGATATCTACGACCCCACTACCACCATCATATTAGAGCCACAAAGGAGACTAGACATCTACCATATCTACCACTATCAGATTAGAGCCATAAAGGAGACTAGACATCAACCACCACAAAACCACTATCAGAATAGAGCCATAAAGAAGACTAGACATCTACCATATCTACCACTATCAGATTAGACCCATAAAGGAGACTAGACATCAACCACCACAAAACCACTATCAGATTAGAGCCATAAAGAAGACTAGACATCTACCACCCCACTACCACTATCAGATTAGAGCCACAAGGGAGACTAGACATCTACCAGCCCACTACAACTATCAGATTAGAGCCACAAGGGAGACTAGACATCTACCAGCCCACTACCACTATCAGATTAGAGTTATAAAGTAGACTAGACATCTACCAACCCACAACCACTATCAGATTAGTGACACAAGCGAGACTAGACATCTACCACTATCAGATTAGAGTTATAAAGGAGACTAGACATCTACCAGCCCACTACCACTATCAGATTAGAGTCATACGGGATACTAGATATCTACAACCCCACTACCACCATCATATTAGAGCCACAAAGGAGACTAGACATCTACCACATCTACCACTATCAGATTAGAGCCATAAAGGAGACTAGACATCAACCACCACAAAACCACTATCAGATTAGAGCCATAAAGGAGACTAGACATCTACCAGCCCACTACCACTATAAGATTAGAGCCACGAGGGAGACTAGACATCTACCAGCCCACTACCACTATCAGATTAGAGCCATAAGGGAGACTAGACATCTAGCACCCCACTACCACTATAAGATTAGAGTTATAAAGGAGACTAGACATCTACCAACCCACTACCACTATAAGATTAGAGCCACAAGGGAGACTAGACATCTACCAGCCCACTACAACTATCAGATTAGAGCCACAAGGGAGACTAGACATCTACCAACCCACAACCACTATCAGATTAGAGCCACAAGGGAGACTAGACAACTACCAGCTCACTACAACTATCAGATTAGAGGCATAAAGGAGACTAGACATCTACCAGCCCACTACCACTATCAGATTAGAGTCATACGGGATACTAGATATCTACAACCCCACTACCACCATCATATTAGAGCCACAAAGGAGACCACATCTACCACTATCAGAGTAGAGCCATAAAGGAGACTAGACATCAACCACCACAAAACCACTATCAGATTAGAGCCATAAAGGAGACTAGACATCTACCACCCCACTACCACTATCAGATTAGAGCCATTAGGGAGACTAGACATCTACCACCCCACTACCACTATCAGATTAGAGTTATAAAGGAGACTAGACATCTACCAGCCCACTACCACTATCAGATTAGAGCCATAAGGGAGACTAGACATCTAGCACCCCACTACCACTATCAGATTAGAGCCATAAGGGAGACTAGACATCGACCACCCCACTACCACTATCAGATTAGAGTTATAAAGGAGACTAGACATCTACCAACCCACTACCACTATCAGATTAGAGCCACAAAGGAGACTAGACATCTACCACATCTACCACTATCAGATTAGAGCCATAAAGGAGACTAGATATCAACCACCCCAATTCCACTATCAGATTAGAGTTATAAAGGAGAATAGACATCTACCAACCCACTACCACTATAAGATTAGAGCCATTAGGGAGACTAGACATCTACCAGCCCACTACCACTATCAGATTAGAGCCATAAGGGAGACTAGATATCTACGACCCCACTACCACCATCATATTAGAGCCACAAAGGAGACTAAACATCTAAGATATCTACCACTATCAGATTAGAGCCACAAGGGAGACTAGACATCTGCTCACTATAACTATCAGATTAGATCCACAAGGGAGACTAGACATCGACCACCTCACTACCACTATAAGATTAGAGCCATAAGGGAGACTAGAAATCTACCAACCCACTACCACTATCAGATTAGAGCCATAAGGGAGACTAGATATCTACGACCCCACTACCACCATCATATTAGAGCCACAAAGGAGACTAGACATCTACCATATCTACCACTATCAGATTAGAGCCATAAAGGAGACTAGACATCAACCACCACAAAACCACTATCAGAATAGAGCCATAAAGAAGACTAGACATCTACCATATCTACCACTATCAGATTAGACCCATAAAGGAGACTAGACATCAACCACCACAAAACCACTATCAGATTAGAGCCATAAAGAAGACTAGACATCTACCACCCCACTACCACTATCAGATTAGAGCCATTAGGGAGACTAGACATCTACCAGCCCACTACCACTATCAGATTAGAGCCATAAGGGAGACTAGACATCGACCACCCTACTACCACTATCAGATTAGAGTTATAAAGGAGACTAGACATCTACCAACCCACAACCACTATCAGATTAGAGCCATTAGGGAGACTAGACATCTACCAGCCCACTACCACTCTCAGATTAGAGTTATAAAGGAGACTAGACATCTACCAGCCCACTACCACTATAAGATTAGAGCCACAAGGGAGACTAGACATCTACCAGCCCACTACAACTATCAGATTAGAGCCACAAGGGAGACTAGACATCTACCAGCCCACTACCACTATCAGATTCGAGTTATAAATTAGACTAGACATCTACCAACCCACAACCACTATCAGATTAGTGACACAAGCGAGACTAGACATCTACCACTATCAGATTAGAGTTATAAAGGAGACTAGACATCTACCAGCCCACTACCACTATCAGATTAGAGTCATACGGGATACTAGATATCTACAACCCCACTACCACCATCATATTAGAGCCACAAAGGAGACTAGACATCTACCACATCTACCACTATCAGATTAGAGCCATAAAGGAGACTAGACATCAAGCACCACAAAACCACTATCAGATTAGAGCCATAAAGGAGACTAGACATCTACCAGCCCACTACCACTATAAGATTAGAGCCACAAGGGAGACTAGACATCTACCAGCCCACTACCACTATCAGATTAGAGCCATAAGGGAGACTAGACATCTAGCACCCCACTACCACTATAAGATTAGAGTTATAAAGGAGACTAGACATCTACCAACCCACTACCACTATAAGATTAGAGCCACAAGGGAGACTAGACATCTACCAGCCCACTACAACTATCAGATTAGAGCCACAAGGGAGACTAGACATCTACCAACCCACAACCACTATCAGATTAGAGACACAAGGGAGACTAGACAACTACCAGCTCACTACAACTATCAGATTAGAGGCATAAAGGAGACTAGACATCTACCAGCCCACTACCACTATCAGATTAGAGTCATACGGGATACTAGATATCTACAACCCCACTACCACCATCATATTAGAGCCACAAAGGAGACCACATCTACCACTATCAGAGTAGAGCCATAAAGGAGACTAGACATTGTCGTGGAAAATCATTTTCAAATACAACGCTTACCAGAACTTTTAAAATCAAACATGCTCTTTATTACAACTGTACAGCCCACTGGCATGTCCCCGCGGAACACACCCCGCGGAACACACACCGCTTCCCAACCCCGGTTCCAACATTTATACATAAATAGCATATGGGTCCACCCCATATGCAAATAAGCATACTTCCCCTAATTCTTCCTGCCATCATTATCTTTTTAGTTCAGGCTTCCTGCTTGTTCACGCCTACTAACGCCCATTATCTGCTTTCAGTTAAATTATAATAGTGGCCAGACCCATGCTTGTCTTAAAAATAATATATGTCCCTCTATACTCTAGGCCTATGACTCAACCCTGTATTTAATTCAATGCCCCAGCATGTTCTCTGGTATGTCCTTATTGGAATTGGCAGACTCTATGTCTCTTCTTATCATTAGTGTCCAGTTGCCTTAGGCATATTTCTCTGGTATGTGTGCTTTTAGTGGAATGTGTAGACTATAAGTCTAGTGTGTCCAATTGTTTTAGGTGCCCATGTGTCTGGTCAGTCTGTCAGCACAATGGAGAAAATAAGAGGGCCAGAACGTCTCTTAGTATATCTCCATTACCACAGTCTCATGATCAACGTGAACATGTGGTTCGTTACTTTAATGTTCAGCTGTCTTATGTCTTTATATGTTATCCATGTGTCTTATGTTACTACTACAATCCCCCCTCTGGGGCTATTTAGCCACATAAATGATACAAATAAGACTTTGGGATAGTAAATGAAAATACCTATGATAAACAAGAAAATACAAAAAATAAAAACAAAGTGAAGCATATAAACCAACTAGACCAAACATCTCCAATGTGAAATAGGAGTAAAAGATCCAATCAGAAACATTAAAGAAAACCAACTAGACCAAACATCTCCAATATTCATAAGAGTAAAAGATCAAATTTGGTATAAAAATATAATTAATCCATTCTAAGTTCATATTTGGTGTTATCCACAAAAATATAGATTCAAATCCTGATTTAACCTCATCTCTGGCCTTGAAATCCCTAGGTAGACCTCTAAGCAGTCCAATTGCATTAAGGTATACCTCAGGATCCTTATCATAAGCCATTTTAACTCTAGGTTTAACATAGTCATCATGGAGTGATTCAATAATAGTAACCTAGTTAATTGCTCTAACTAAGGCACAAGGACCAATCCATCCATCAGGCAATACATTCAACAGTTAGTTTTTTCCACACATCCAGAAACTATCAGCAATACCTCTGTCTTGATTTTTCAACATAGTAAGAGATGGCGCAACCTGAGTTATGTAACTACACAACCCTTTTCTATTCATAATCAATCCTTTATCATTACTTTTACGAACTCCCGCATTCTCTAGCACCCAAATAGTATCACATTCTACAGTGGTGTTTCCTACATCAATTCCTTCAGTGTGGTGTCTGTAAAAACATTCATATTTTCCTTTAACCACAGTACTTCTGTCTAACTGGGGTCCATTTAATTCAGTTCTAATTTCATAGGCAGCACAATCATTGTCTCCCAACTTAGTCTCGTTTAACATGGCTCTGCCTCTAGTGCTCCCTTGAGCAATCCTACATTCAATGTCACACAAGGAAATAGAATACTTTCTATTGGTACAATGGTCATTTTTCCAACTTACACAGTTTTTAAATGATGCTGGTTCAGAGACTATTAAAAGATCAGACAAAGGTGATTTTCTACACAAAATACAATTGTCCATTCTGTGTTTGTTTGCCATAGACTTAACCCATTTGTACCACTCGTTCTTCACTACTTCTTCTCGTGTGCTGTCCTTGAGTGGTTCTAATATATCTAATTCTGTCGCTTTTTCAATGTTCTTATCTTGAGGTAGATCATTAGAGTTTATCAGAAAGTTCCAAATGTCAGTAAAAAACTCTCCTGACTGATGTCTCAGGTTGCTTTGTTGGCACGGTGGTCTGCTTGGTAAGGGCAGTCGATGTCATCTAGTGGTAGCTACTGTGGTCGTCACAGCAGCCGCCACCCTTGTTGTTGTCACAGGTTCTTCCTGTTCAGGTGCAGGGGTAGGTCTTCACCTTCCACTGGTTCAATCTTGTTCATGATGAGCACCTACTCGTCTTTTTCTTTGATTCATGTCAGGTCACATCCTTTCGGGTCCCAAACGACTTCTCCCTTTGTTTGGTGATGTGTCCATCCACAGAGTGCAATCTCCGATAAGGGTTTGATCCTTATGATTGAGATAGACTTCAGTTCTCCTGCTTCTGTTATACATTGAGGTGGAACATAGATTCTAACCTTGTCAGTCTTTTTGGATTGTTCGGCTGATTCCATTCTTCTCTTCCTGCTCCCACCATACATCTTGATTGTGCATTAGTCTGTTGTTTCTATACTAGCATTCACTGTTGCTTCTGTTATGTCAATGTCATTATTCTTTTGTTGTTCTAACATCAATTGTCTGTAAAGGAGGCCATTCAAAAGTTTAAAAGTCAATTGTGGGGTAATCCCCATTTTCTTCAGCTTGCGGGACTTTTCCTCCTCTTTCTTCACCTGAAGCTCCCTCCTCAGGCCAGACTTAGCTTCCATCTGGAAGGGTTTCAATTTTAGGAAAGAAACGTTCTTATTCTGTACCTTGTGAGGCCTCTCCTCCTCATCTGGGTGCATTAGTCGGTGCACGTGTCATATTTTGGCTTTCACTTGATTTACTGTTTTCTTGGCTCCTCCCTGGCATCTCAATCGTTTCCGCTGCTCCTGCTCCCTCCAGGCTCCCTCCTGGTGAATCAGCATCCTCAGTGTCCTCATCTCTATGTGGTTGTATCCTTCTCTCTGTTGGGACTCAGCTGCAGTGGTTCAGATGGTACCACGTCTGGCTTCTTTTCACTTGGACGGCCGTTCTTGTTGCTTTGGCCACCTCATAGGGTCCATCTCTCCTCGGTTGATCCCACTTCCTCCGGATCCCTCCAACGTGGACTAGATCTCCTGGTACCACTGAGAGAGGTCCTTCTGGTCCCCTTGGATCATCAGACGCAGAACCTCTCATCCTGGTTCAGATTTCTGCCTACTTTCTGTGAAGCATTCATACTTAGAGACTTATGGCCTCTGTTCTAAGATTGCACCATACATCCTCTTACTTCCATCACTCATCACACAACAAACAGACATTCCAGCTGAAGCTGGCGAACCCCTCTCCTTCTGGTTTCCTAAACATAAGACTTGGAAAACAACAGACAAAACATAACAGCATTGACAATGTTATGTGTTATGCATAAATATATTCATGCAAACTGAAATCTGAGACCATGACAATTCCCACTCTCTCTTTACCTGACTCTATGCCTCCAGGATACTTTTCTGCTGGACTCCACAAAAATAAAAGCCCTAAAAAGCTTCCTCATGCTTCCACCCAGTCTTCCCCTTTCGGCCACAGGTTCTGAGAGGTGTTCCCAAATCATGTCATTTTTACTTAGTTTCCCATCTACTCCATTTCAACTGATAATCATGTGCATAACCTACAATTAACATTCTCTCTTCTTGAATTAATTCAACACTGTATATGCTTTCATATCAATCCCTTTAACATGTTTGTTTAGAGTATAATATCCTATTATCCATTCTCTTTCACATGATGTATTAAAAATAAAACAAGTAGCCTCCAAACTCAACCCAGTATGTCTATAGTGGAATCTAATCTCTCTCTCTTTCTCTCTCTGATTCCACATCCTCTGTCATGGTGTTTTCAAGCTCACCCATTATTCAGCTGGACCTTACTTCTCGTGAGACTTATGCACCCACCAAAGAGAGACATAAAGAACTTTACCACTGCAGTGTTGTAAGAAGTATACCACCAGCCTGGTGTATCTTGATGTACACTCAGTCTCCAGAATGCAGCCCAAGCCCTTCCATTTCTGGCTGTTTTTTCCTGAGGACATACACACTAACACATGGGTTATTTCCTGACAACATTAGCAAGATCACTAAATCTTAATTTTTAATAACAGCCCTATGTAACCATTCTGCCTCAAATACCTGGCCTCCTGCCACAGAAATATTCAATGATAGTCAAATGATGTTCCCTACATCAACTGCTGTACAATAACATGTAATCAGTCAAATGTCTTCCAGTTGGATTAATATCCAATCCTATCAAAACTAAGTAATAAGTTTCTTAAACTTTTGTTCTAGTGTTCAAAATGCCACCACTTATTCTTTTTACCATATCTTTAGATATGTGAATTGTTCTATTTACTTTTAGAATTGTCCCTATATTTTACACAGCCAGCTATCTTTCCTTTTCTGTGAATTATCTCTATTTTTATACATATTTCTAGAAATAACACCCCTTTACTACCATTACCTTCATTTATAAGTCCCCTAACCCATAACTGCCATTGTTTGATACATACTTAAAACATCCTTAAGTCAATTTATATATCATTTATATCAGTCCCTCCTCAGGAACATATACACAACCTTATGTTCCTCAAAACAAAAATAAATTGACCAAACGAGAAAAAGAGAAATTAAAATAAAAAAAAATAAAAATAATAATAATAATAATAATAATAATAATTGCACATTTGCAATATTACCACTATTTGTAATGTAATGGAAAACGTCCATCCGTTTCATTCTATGCCAATGTTATTGTTGGTCTCTTTCTTCTTCATTCATGGGTATCTTCGCACAACAGACTACCTATTTATTCAATTGAACATTACATTTTATCATCCCAATTCCAATGACATTATAAAACGAAAGAAACAAAAAACCTTTAATCTAAAATTCTGTAAGTTCTGTCAACCTCCTTGTCTCAGGATTAGTGTCCAGAGCTTCCCTAAGCCTATTAACGTTAAACAGTTCTATATCCAAATAACTAAACAGTTATATTTTTTATTTTATACATTTTCCAACCCAATATTCATGATAACAATCCTTAGTGTTTACTTTAACTCAAATTTGACCTTATCTATTCAAAACACAACATCCCTTTAATAATTAACATTTATACTAAACACTTTAAATACCAGTACTATCTATTTTCCCAATAGCCCTTTTGTCTCAGTTTCTCTCATGAGTGGCCTGATAATATTATACAGTTTGAATAGAGTCTAGTGTCTTAAACATTTTATAAGTATATCCCACCTGTTCCAACAATTTCTAGTAAAAGGTGATCAGTCTTTCACAAGAAATTCCTAGGATTCAGGGCATTTTGAGACCATTAATATGTTTCCACTCCCCCTTTCTTTAGGAGCAACTTAAATACATTTTTCAAAAACATGTTCATCCTTTTGCATACCCAATTTGAAACTGAATTGGAAAAAACCCTTCCAATATATCTACTAATGCATATTCATTCCCAGTACATGGTGTACTCACTAGTGAATCATAAGCCAATAATCGCAAAGGGACTGGACTCACTCATCCAGAACTCCATGTTTTAGCCTTATCCAGATATTTTTATTTTTAAAGCGGCTGACTTTAATTAACTGCTTTCCACAGTAATGCAGTCTCCAATGACATTGTTGACCAGAGAAGATTAAAAAACCCTTTTTTTCCCTTATTCTTTCTGGAAAAGAAAGTGTACATATTGTTAATATTACATTTACGTTACATTTAAGTCATTTAGCAGATGCTCTTATCCAGAGCGACTTACAAATTGGAAAGTTCATACATATTCATCCTGGTCCCCCCGTGGGAATTGAACACTCAACCCAGGCGTTTGTAAGCACCATGCTCTACCAACTGAGCCACACAGGTCCACTGCCCGTTCCATTAAGATCTCTATCTAACGTCTTACTTTTACCTTTAGTTATTTATTTTGTCTATACTTTATTTTGATACCTTTTTAGTAATTTTACTATGGTCGCTTACTACTTTATCACATCAGTGTTTTTATCCTTGCTTATAACTTATTTTACTTCGATGTTTCTTAACTTCTTTCCCTCTGCCTAATAGCAGTTAACGACACCCTTCATCAACTCTACTCTGTCACAGGAGAGCTGCGCGCTCCCTCTCCTGGACGTTCTGCCTACATACACACACAACTTGTCTTTCCTTATTGACTTAATTCACTTCCACCTACATAAGCCTAGACTTCTACAATATGACGAGACTACTGTCTAATCGGATCAGCTTGTCTTCATATTCTATTCAACCCCCAATACTTATCTTTTCTTCTATTATTAGAGTAGTATTATGGCGTGACCTACTGAATTACCAAACCCTGGTAGCTAGACAGAGCGGTTTTTTATTCGCAGGATTTCTTTTGCATTTGAACGCCGCACAATCGGGCCAACGTTTTTCCTGCACCTACTACTTCACTCATACAGTCCTCCTTTCAGAGCGGAAACTATGAATATTTATTTAACTACTGATTTATGTTTTGACCGTATAAGTTACTTTTGCAGTTGAACGCCGCACAATCGGGCCAACGTTTTCCTACAACCTACCGATTTATGCTTTAACCGTATAAGTTACTTTTGCAGTTGAACGCCGCACAATCGGGCTAACGTTTTCCTACAACCTACTGTTTTATGCTTTGACTGTATGAGCTACTTTTGCAGTTGAACGCCGCACAATCGGGCTAACGTTTTCCTACAACCTACTGTTTTATGCTTTGACTGTATAAGCTACTTTTGCAGTTGAACGCCGCACAATCGGGCTAACGTTTTCCTACAACCTACTGTTTTATGCTTTGACTGTATAAGCTACTTGTTGTAGCCCTGCGCCTGAGCCCAGCCGCTCAACTAGAGAGTACAAACAGTTGCGCCGATCAGCCCACACAAGGCTGCTCAAAATGAATGGTCCGACGAGAGGGGCAGTCCGAATCACACACACCCGACACGAGTCGCCCGCTCAGGTTGACTGAGGTGTGTTTACGCACATCCCAAAACAGATCCTGATACGGTCGAACCCGGCCAAGCAGAATCAGACGGAACAACTCCCCCAATCAAACCAGACACATGAACCTGTCTCGAGCAGTCCAACCAGAACAAATGCCCGCTCCCCCCAGCCAAACACCCGACACAATCAAAGTTCACAGTTCCAGTTCACTCAATCTCTAGACATGCGCATTCATACAAAACCCAAACTCACACATGCATGCACATTTATTTGAATTCAAAAGTTCTTTCGTTTTTATCGTTTTTAGGAAATTTGAGAGAGAGACCTACATGACATTCCTTCCGCTGAGACAGGACTCTGAAGCAATCTACACAAACATTTCAACTATTGTAAGAACTTGCTTACCGTATATAGTTGGGTGGCCACCTCTGTTTGTTTAGATTGTCCAAAGAACCCGCCAGCCAAGAACGTCTCCGTCCCTGTCACTCCTGGACCAGCTCGCCAATTATGTCGTGGAAAATCATTTTCAAATACAACGCTTACCAGAACTTTTAAAATCAAACATGCTCTTTATTACAACTGTACAGCCCACTGGCATGTCCCCGCGGAACACACCCCGCGGAACACACACCGCTTCCCAACCCCGGTTCCAACATTTATACATAAATAGCATATGGGTCCACCCCATATGCAAATAAGCATACTTCCCCTAATTCTTCCTGCCATCATTATCTTTTTAGTTCAGGCTTCCTGCTTGTTCACGCCTACTAACGCCCATTATCTGCTTTCAGTTAAATTATAATAGTGGCCAGACCCATGCTTGTCTTAAAAATAATATATGTCCCTCTATACTCTAGGCCTATGACTCAACCCTGTATTTAATTCAATGCCCCAGCATGTTCTCTGGTATGTCCTTATTGGAATTGGCAGACTCTATGTCTCTTCTTATCATTAGTGTCCAGTTGCCTTAGGCATATTTCTCTGGTATGTGTGCTTTTAGTGGAATGTGTAGACTATAAGTCTAGTGTGTCCAATTGTTTTAGGTGCCCATGTGTCTGGTCAGTCTGTCAGCACAATGGAGAAAATAAGAGGGCCAGAACGTCTCTTAGTATATCTCCATTACCACAGTCTCATGATCAACGTGAACATGTGGTTCGTTACTTTAATGTTCAGCTGTCTTATGTCTTTATATGTTATCCATGTGTCTTATGTTACTACTACAACATCAACCACCACAAAACCACTATCAGATTAGAGCCATAAAGGAGACTTGACATCTACCACCCCACTACCACTATCAGATTAGAGCCATTAGGGAGACTAGACATCTACCAGCCCACTACCACTATCAGATTAGAGCCATAAGGGAGACTAGACATCTAGCACCCCACTACCACTATAAGATTAGAGTTATAAAGGAGACTAGACATCTACCAACCCACTACCACTATAAGATTAGAGCCACAAGGGAGACTAGACAACTACCAGCTCACTACAACTATCAGATTAGAGGCATAAAGGAGACTAGACATCTACCAGCCCACTACCACTATCAGATTAGAGTCATACGGGATACTAGATATCTACAACCCCACTACCACCATTATATTAGAGCCACAAAGGAGACTAGACATCTACCATATCTACCACTATCAGATTAGAGCCATAAAGGAGACTAGACATCAACCACCACAAAACCACTATCAGATTAGAGCCATAAAGGAGACTTGACATCTACCACCCCACTACCACTATCAGATTAGAGCCATTAGGGAGACTAGACATCTACCAGCCCACTACCACTATCAGATTAGAGCCATAAGGGAGACTAGATATCTACCAGCCCACTACCACTATCAGATTAGAGTCATACGGGATACTAGATATCTACAACCCCACTACCACCATCATATTAGAGCCACAAAGGAGACTAGACATCTACCACATCTACCACTATCAGAGTAGAGCCATAAAGGAGACTAGACATCAACCACCACAAAACCACTATCAGATTAGAGCCATAAAGGAGACTTGACATCTTCCACCCCACTACCACTATCAGATTAGAGCCATTAGGGAGACTAGACATCTACCAGCCCACTACCACTATCAGATTAGAGCCATAAGGGAGACTAGACATCTAGCACCCCACTACCACTATAAGATTAGAGTTATAAAGGAGACTAGACATCTACCCAACCTACTACTACTATAAGATTAGAGCCACAAGGGAGACTAGACATCTACCAGCCCACTACCACTATCAGATTAGAGTTATAAAGTAGACTAGACATCTACCAACCCACAACCACTATCAGATTAGTGACACAAGCGAGACTAGACATACCACTATCAGATTAGAGTTATAAAGGAGACTAGACATCTACCAGCCCACTACCACTATCAGATTAGAGTCATACGGGATACTAGATATCTACCACCCCACTACCACTATCAGATTAGAGCCATAAGGGAGACTAGACATCTAGCACCCCACTACCAGTATAAGATTAGAGTTATAAAGGAGACTAGACATCTACCAACCCACTACCACTATAAGATTAGAGCCACAAGGGAGACTAGACATCTACCACCCCACTACCACTATCAGATTAGAGCCATAAGGGAGACTAGATATCTACGACCCCACTACCACCATCATATTAGAGCCACAAAGGAGACTAGACATCTACCATATCTACCACTATCAGATTAGAGCCATAAAGGAGACTAGACATCAACCACCACAAAACCACTATCAGAATAGAGCCATAAAGAAGACTAGACATCTACCATATCTACCACTATCAGATTAGACCCATAAAGGAGACTAGACATCAACCACCACAAAACCACTATCAGATTAGAGCCATAAAGAAGACTAGACATCTACCACCCCACTACCACTATCAGATTAGAGCCATTAGGGAGACTAGACATCTACCAGCCCACTACCACTATCAGATTAGAGCCATAAGGGAGACTAGACATCGACCACCCTACTAACACTATCAGATTAGAGTTATAAAGGAGACTAGACATCTACCAACCCACAACCACTATCAGATTAGAGCCATTAGGGAGACTAGACATCTACCAGCCCACTACCACTCTCAGATTAGAGTTATAAAGGAGACTAGACATCTACCAGCCCACTACCACTATAAGATTAGAGCCACAAGGGAGACTAGACATCTACCACCCCACTACCACTATCAGATTAGAGCCATAAGGGAGACTAGACATCTAGCACCCCACTACCACTATAAGATTAGAGTTATAAAGGAGACTAGACATCTACCAACCCACTACCACTATAAGATTAGAGCCACAAGGGAGACTAGACATCTACCAGCCCACTACAACTATCAGATTAGAGCCACAAGGGAGACTAGACATCTACCAACCCACAACCACTATCAGATTAGAGCCACAAGGGAGACTAGACAACTACCAGCTCACTACAACTATCAGATTAGAGGCATAAAGGAGACTAGACATCTACCAGCCCACAACCACTATCAAATTAGAGTCATACGGGATACTAGATATCTACAACCCCACTACCACCATCATATTAGAGCCACAAAGGAGACCACATCTACCACTATCAGAGTAGAGCCATAAAGGAGACTAGACATCAACCACCACAAAACCACTATCAGATTAGAGCCATAAAGGAGACTTGACATCTACCACCCCACTACCACTATCAGATTAGAGCCATTAGGGAGACTAGACATCTACCAGCCCACTACCACTATCAGATTAGAGCCATAAGGGAGACTAGACATCTAGCACCCCACTACCACTATAAGATTAGAGTTATAAAGGAGACTAGACATCTACCAACCCACTACCACTATAAGATTAGAGCCACAAGGGAGACTAGACATCTACCAGCCCACTACAACTATCAGATTAGAGCCACAAGGGAGACTAGACATCTACCAACCCACAACCACTATCAGATTAGCGCCACAAGGGAGACTAGACAACTACCAGCTCACTACAACTATCAGATTAGAGGCATAAAGGAGACTAGACATCTACCAGCCCACTACCACTATCAGATTAGAGTCATACGGGATACTAGATATCTACAACCCCACTACCACCATTATATTAGAGCCACAAAGGAGACTAGACATCTACCACATCTACCACTATCAGAGTAGAGCCATAAAGGAGACTAGACATCAACCACCACAAAACCACTATCAGATTAGAGCCATAAAGGAGACTTGACATCTACCACCCCACTACCACTATCAGATTAGAGCCATAAGGGAGACTAGACATCTACCAGCCCACTACCACTATCAGATTAGAGACATAAGGGAGACTAGACATCTACCAGCCCACTACCACTATCAGATTAGAGTCATACGGGATACTAGATATCTACAACCCCACTACCACCATCATATTAGAGCCACAAAGGAGACTAGACATCTACCACATCTACCACTATCAGAGTAGAGCCATAAAGGAGACTAGACATCAACCACCACAAAACCACTATCAGATTAGAGCCATAAAGGAGACTTGACATCTTCCACCCCACTACCACTATCAGATTAGAGCCATTAGGGAGACTAGACATCTACCAGCCCACTACCACTATCAGATTAGAGCCATAAGGGAGACTAGACATCTAGCACCCCACTACCACTATAAGATTAGAGTTATAAAGGAGACTAGACATCTACCCAACCTACTACTACTATAAGATTAGAGCCACAAGGGAGACTAGACATCTACCAGCCCACTACCACTATCAGATTAGAGTTATAAAGTAGACTAGACATCTACCAACCCACAACCACTATCAGATTAGTGACACAAGCGAGACTAGACATCTACCACTATCAGATTAGAGTTATAAAGGAGACTAGACATCTACCAGCCCACTACCACTATCAGATTAGAGTCATACGGGATACTAGATATCTACAACCCCACTACCACTATCAGATTAGAGCCATAAGGGAGACTAGACATCTAGCACCCCACTACCACTATAAGATTAGAGTTATAAAGGAGACTAGACATCTACCAGCCCACTACCACTATAAGATTAGAGCCACAAGGGAGACTAGACATCTACCAGCCCACTACCACTATCAGATTAGAGCCATAAGGGAGACTAGATATCTACGACCCCACTACCACCATCATATTAGAGCCACAAAGGAGACTAGACATCTACCATATCTACCACTATCAGATTAGAGCCATAAAGGAGACTAGACATCAACCACCACAAAACCACTATCAGATTAGAGCCATAAAGAAGACTAGACATCTACCATATCTACCACTATCAGATTAGACCCATAAAGGAGACTAGACATCAACCACCACAAAACCACTATCAGATTAGAGCCATAAAGAAGACTAGACATCTACCACCCCACTACCACTATCAGATTAGAGCCATTAGGGAGACTAGACATCTACCAGCCCACTACCACTATCAGATTAGAGCCATAAGGGAGACTAGACATCGACCACCCTACTAACACTATCAGATTAGAGTTATAAAGGAGACTAGACATCTACCAACCCACAACCACTATCAGATTAGAGCCATTAGGGAGACTAGACATCTACCAGCCCACTACCACTCTCAGATTAGAGTTATAAAGGAGACTAGACATCTACCAGCCCACTACCACTATAAGATTAGAGCCACAAGGGAGACTAGACATCTACCACCCCACTACCACTATCAGATTAGAGCCATAAGGGAGACTAGATATCTACGACCCCACTACCACCATCATATTAGAGCCACAAAGGAGACTAGACATCTACCATATCTACCACTATCAGATTAGAGCCATAAAGGAGACTAGACATCAACCACCACAAAACCACTATCAGAATAGAGCCATAAAGAAGACTAGACATCTACCATATCTACCACTATCAGATTAGAGCCATAAAGGAGACTAGACATCAACCACCACAAAACCACTATCAGATTAGAGCCATAAAGGAGACTTGACATCTACCACCCCACTACCACTATCAGATTAGAGCCATTAGGGAGACTAGACATCTACCAGCCCACTACCACTATCAGATTAGAGCCATAAGGGAGACTAGACATCTAGCACCCCACTACCACTATAAGATTAGAGTTATAAAGGAGACTACACATCTACCAACCCACTACCACTATAAGATTAGAGCCACAAGGGAGACTAGACATCTACCACCCCACTACCACTATCAGATTAGAGCCATTAGGGAGACTAGACATCTACCAGCCCACTACCACTATCAGATTAGAGTTATAAAGTAGACTAGACATCTACCAACCCACAACCACTATCAGATTAGTGACACAAGCGAGACTAGACATCTACCACTATCCCATCTACCAGCCCACTACCACTATCAGATTAGAGTCATACGGGATACTAGATATCTACAACCCCACTACCACCATCATATTAGAGCCACAAAGGAGACTAGACATCTACCACATCTACCACTATCAGATTAGAGCCATAAAGGAGACTAGACATCAACCACCACAAAACCACTATCAGATTAGAGCCATAAAGGAGACTAGACATCTACCAGCCCACTACCACTATAAGATTAGAGCCACAAGGGAGACTAGACATCTACCAGCCCACTACCACTATCAGATTAGAGCCATAAGGGAGACTAGACATCTAGCACCCCACTACCACTATAAGATTAGAGTTATAAAGGAGACTAGACATCTACCAACCCACTACCACTATAAGATTAGAGCCACAAGGGAGACTAGACATCTACCAGCCCACTACAACTATCAGATTAGAGCCACAAGTGAGACTAGACATCTACCAACCCACAACCACTATCAGATTAGAGCCACAAGGGAGACTAGACAACTACCAGCTCACTACAACTATCAGATTAGAGGCATAAAGGAGACTAGACATCTACCAGCCCACTACCACTATCAGATTAGAGTCATACGGGATACTAGATATCTACAACCCCACTACCACCATCATATTAGAGCCACAAAGGAGACCACATCTACCACTATCAGAGTAGAGCCATAAAGGAGACTAGACATCAACCACCACAAAACCACTATCAGATTAGAGCCATAAAGGAGACTTGACATCTACCACCCCACTACCACTATCAGATTAGAGCCATTAGGGAGACTAGACATCTACCAGCCCACTACCACTATCAGATTAGAGCCATAAGGGAGACTAGACATCTACCAGCCCACTACCACTATCAGATTAGAGTCATACGGGATACTAGATATCTACAAGAGCCATAAAGGAGACTAGACATCAACCACCACAAAACCACTATCAGATTAGAGCCATAAAGGAGACTTGACATCTACCACCCCACTACCACTATCAGATTAGAGCCATTAGGGAGACTAGACATCTACCAGCCCACTACCACTATCAGATTAGAGCCATAAGGGAGACTAGACATCTAGCACCCCACTACCACTATAAGATTAGAGTTATAAAGGAGACTACACATCTACCAACCCACTACCACTATAAGATTAGAGCCACAAGGGAGACTAGACATCTACCACCCCACTACCACTATCAGATTAGAGCCATTAGGGAGACTAGACATCTACCAGCCCACTACCACTATCAGATTAGAGCCATAAGGGAGACTAGACATCTACCAACCCACAACCACTATCAGATTAGTGTAACAAGCGAGACTAGACATCTACCACCCCACTACCACTATCAGATTAGAGTTATAAAGGAGACTAGACATCTACCAGCCCACTACCACTATCAGATTAGAGTGATACGGGATACTAGATATCTACAACCCCACTTCCACCATCATATTAGAGCCACAAAGGAGACTAGACATCTACCACATCTACCACTATCAGATTAGAGCCATAGAGGAGACTAGACATCAACCACCACAAAACCACTATCAGATTAGAGCCATAAAGAAGACTAGACATCTACCACCCCACTACCACTAGCAGATTAGAGCCATTAGGGAGACTAGACATCTACCAGCCCACTACCACTATCAGATTAGAGCCATAAGGGAGACTAGACATCTACCAGCCCACTACCACTATCAGATTAGAGCCATAAGGGAGACTAGACATCGACCACCCCACTACCACTATCAGATTAGAGTTATAAAGGAGACTAGACATCTACCAGCCCACTACCACTATAAGATTAGAGCCACAAGGGAGACTAGACATCTACCAGCCCACTACCTCTATCAGATTAGAGTTATAAAGGAGACTAGACATCTACCAACCCACAACCACTATCAGATTAGTGTAACAAGCGAGACTAGACATCTACCACCCCACTACCACTATCAGATTAGAGTTATAAAGGAGACTAGACATCTACCAGCCCACTACCACTATCAGATTAGAGTGATACGGGATACTAGATATCTACAACCCCACTTCCACCATCATATTAGAGCCACAAAGGAGACTAGACATCTACCACATCTACCACTATCAGATTAGAGCCATAGAGGAGACTAGACATCAACCACCACAAAACCACTATCAGATTAGAGCCATAAAGAAGACTAGACATCTACCACCCCACTACCACTAGCAGATTAGAGCCATTAGGGAGACTAGACATCTACCAGCCCACTACCACTATCAGATTAGAGCCATAAGGGAGACTAGACATCTAGCACCCCACTACCACTATAAGATTAGAGTTATAAAGGAGACTAGACATCTACCAACCCACTACCACTATAAGATTAGAGCCACAAGGGAGACTAGACATCTACCAGCCCACTACAACTATCAGATTAGAGCCACAAGGGAGACTAGACATCTACCAACCCACAACCACTATCAGCTTAGAGCCACAAGGGAGACTAGACAACTACCAGCTCACTACAACTATCAGATTAGAGGCATAAAAGGAGACTAGACATCTAGCACCCCACTACCACTATAAGATTAGAGTTATAAAGGAGACTAGACATCTACCAACCCACTACCACTATAAGATTAGAGCCACAAGGGAGACTAGACATCTACCACCCCACTACCACTATCAGATTAGAGCCATTAGGGAGACTAGACATCTACCAGCCCACTACCACTATCAGATTAGAGCCATAAGGGAGACTAGACATCTACCAGCCCACTACCACTATCAGATTAGAGTCATACGGGATACTAGATATCTACAACCCCACTACCACCATCATATTAGAGCCAAAAGGAGACTAGACATCTACCACAACTACCACTATCAGAGTAGAGTCATAAAGGAGACTAGACATCAACCACCACAAAACCACTATCAGATTAGAGCCATAAAGGAGACTTGACATCTTCCACCCCACTACCACTATCAGATTAGAGCCATTAGGGAGACTAGACATCTACCAGCCCACTACCACTATCAGATTAGAGCCATAAGGGAGACTAGACATCTAGCACCCCACTACCACTATAAGATTAGAGTTATAAAGGAGACTAGACATCTACCCAACCCACTACTACTATAAGATTAGAGCCACAAGGGAGACTAGACATCTACCAGCCCACTACCACTATCAGATTAGAGCCATAAGGGAGACTAGACATCTAGCACCCCACTACCACTATCAGATTAGAGCCACAAGGGAGACTAGACAACTACCAGCTCACTACAACTATCAGATTAGAGGCATAAAAGGAGACTAGACATCTACCCAACCCACTACTACTATAAGATTAGAGCCACAAGGGAGACTAGACATCTACCACCCCACTACCACTATCAGATTAGAGCCATTAGGGAGACTAGACATCTACCAGCCCACTACCACTATCAGATTAGAGCCATAAGGGAGACTAGACATCGACCACCCCACTACCACTATCAGATTAGAGTTATAAAGGAGACTAGACATCTACCAGCCCACTACCACTATAAGATTAGAGCCACAAGGGAGACTAGACATCTACCAGCCCACTACAACTATCAGATTAGAGCCACAAGGGAGACTAGACATCTACCAGCCCACTACCTCTATCAGATTAGAGTTATAAAGGAGACTAGACATCTACCAACCCACAACCACTATCAGATTAGTGTAACAAGCGAGACTAGACATCTACCACCCCACTACCACTATCAGATTAGAGTTATAAAGGAGACTAGACATCTACCAGCCCACTACCACTATCAGATTAGAGTCATACGGGATACTAGATATCTACAACCCCACTACCACCATCATATTAGAGCCACAAAGGAGACTAGACATCTACCACATCTACCACCATCAGATTAGAGCCATAGAGGAGACTAGACATCAACCACCACAGAACCACTATCAGATTAGAGCCATAAAGAAGACTAGACATCTACCACCCCACTACCACTAGCAGATTAGAGCCATTAAGGAGACTAGACATCTACCAGCCCACTACCACTATCAGATTAGAGCCATAAGGGAGACTAGACATCTAGCACCCCACTACCACTATAAGATTAGAGTTATAAAGGAGACTAGACATCTACCACCCCACTACCACTATCAGATTAGAGTTATAAAGGAGACTAGACATCTACCAGCCCACTACCACTATCAGATTAGAGTCATACGGGATACTAGATATCTACAACCCCACTACCACCATCATATTAGAGCCACAAAGGAGACTAGACATCTACCACATCTACCACCATCAGATTAGAGCCATAGAGGAGACTAGACATCAACCACCACAGAACCACTATCAGATTAGAGCCATAAAGGAGACTAGACATCTACCACCCCACTACCACTATCAGATTAGAGCCATTAAGGAGACTAGACATCTACCAGCCCACTACCACTATCAGATTAGAGCCATAAGGGAGACTAGACATCTAGCACCCCACTACCACTATAAGATTAGAGTTATAAAGGAGACTAGACATCTACCAACCCACTACCACTATAAGATTAGAGCCACAAGGGAGACTAGACATCTACCAGCCCACTACCACTATAAGATTAGAGCCACAAGGGACACTAGACATCTACCAGCCCACTACCACTATCAGATTAGAGCCATTAGGGAGACTAGACATCTACCAGCCCACTACCACTATCAGATTAGAGCCATAAGGGAGACTAGACATCTAGCACCCCACTACCACTATCAGATTAGAGCCATAAGGGAGACTAGACATCGACCACCCCACTACTTCTATCAGATTAGAGTTATAAAGGAGACTAGACATCTACCAGCCCACTACCACTATAAGATTAGAGCCACAAGGGAGACTACACATCTACCAGCCCACTACAACTATCAGATTAGAGCCACAAGGGAGACTAGACATCTACCAGCCCACTACCACTATCAGATTAGAGTTATAAAGGAGACTAGACATCTACCAGCCCACTACCACTATCAGATTAGAGTTATACAGGAGACTAGACATCTACCAACCCACAACCACTATCAGATTAGTGACAAAAGCGAGACTAGACATCTACCACCCCACTACCACTATCAGATTAGAGTTATAAAGAAGACTAGACATCTACCAGCCCACTACCACTATCAGATTAGAGTCATACGGGATACTAGATATCTACAACCCCACTACCACCATCATATTAGAGCCACAAAGGAGACTAGACATCTACCACATCTACCACTATCAGATTAGAGCCATAAAGGAGACTAGACATCAACCACCACAAAACCACTATTAGATTAGAGCCATAAAAGAGACTAGACATCTACCACCCCACTACCACTATCAGATTAGAGCCATTAGGGAGACTAGACATCTACCAGCCCACTACCACTATCAGATTAGAGCCATTAGGGAGACTAGACATCTAGCACCCCACTACCACTATAAGATTAGAGTTATAAAGGAGACTAGACATCTACCAACCCACTACCACTATAAGATTAGAGCCACAAGGGAGACTAGACATCTACCAACCCACAACCACTATCAGATTAGAGCCACAAGGGAGACTAGACAACTACCAGCTCACTACAACTATCAGATTAGAGGCATAAAGGAGACTAGACATCTACCAGCCCACTACCACTATCAGATTAGAGTCATACGGGATACTAGATATCTACAACCCCACTACCACCATCATATTAGAGCCACAAAGGAGACTAGACATCAACCACCACAAAACCACTATCAGATTAGAGCCATAAAGGAGACTTGACTTCTACCACCCCACTACCACTATCAGATTAGAGCCATTAGGGAGACTAGACATCTACCACCCCACTACCACTATCAGATTAGAGCCATTAGGGAGACTAGACATCTACCAGCCCACTACAACTATCAGATTAGAGCCACAAGGGAGACTAGACATCTACCATCCCACTACCATTATCAGATTACAGTTATAAAGGAGACTAGACATCTACCAACCCAGTACCACTATCAGATTAGAGCCATAAAGGAGACTAGACATCTACCAACCCACTACAACTATCAGATTAGAGCCATTAGGGAGACTAGACATCTACCAGCCCACTACCACTATCAGATTAGAGTTATAAAGGAGACTAGACATCTACCAACCCACTACAACTATCAGATTAGAGCCATTAGGGAGACTAGACATCTACCAGCCCACTACCACTATCAGATTAGAGCCATAATGGAGACTAGACATCTAGCACCCCACTACCACTATAAGATTAGAGTTATAAAGGAGACTAGACATCTACCAACCCACTACCACTATAAGATTAGAGCCACAAGGGAGACTAGACATCTACCAGCCCACTACAACTATCAGATTAGAGCCATAAGGGAGACTAGACATCAACCACCACAAAACCACGATCAGATTAGAGCCATAAAGAAGACTAGACATCTACCAGCCCACTACCACTATCAGATTAGAGTTATAAAGGAGACTAGACATCTACCAACCCACTACAACTATCAGATTAGAGCCATTAGGGAGACTAGACATCTACCAACCCACTACCACTATAAGATTAGAGCCACAAGGCAGACTAGACATCTACCAGCCCACTACAACTATCAGATTAGAGCCACAAGGGAGACTAGACATCTACCAACCCACAACCACTATCAGATTAGAGCCACAAGGGAGACTAGACATCTACCAGCTCACTACAACTATCAGATTAGAGCCACAAGGGAGACTAGACATCGACCACCTCACTACCACTATACGATTAGAGCCATAAGGGAGACTAGAAATCTACCAACCCACTACCACTATCAGATTAGAGCCATAAGGGAGACTAGATATCTACGACCCCACTACCACCATCAGATTAGAGCCATAAGGGAGACTAGACATCTAGCACCCCACTACCACCATCATATTAGAGCCACAAAGGAGACTAGACATCTACCATATCTACCACTATCAGATTAGAGCCATTAGGGAGACTAGAGATCTACCAGCCCACTACCACTATCAGATTAGAGTTATAAAGGAGACTAGACATCTACCAACCCACAACCACTATCAGATTAGTGACACAAGCGAGACTAGACATCTACCACCCCACTACCACTCTCAGATTAGAGCCATAAAGAAGAATAGACATCTACCACCCCACTACAACTATCAGATTAGAGCCATAAGGGAGACTAGACATCTAGCACCCCACTACCACTATCAGATTAGAGCCATAAGGGAGACTAGACATCTAGCACCCCACTACCACTATCAGATTAGAGCCATTAGGGAGACTAGACATCTACCAGCCCACTACCACTATCAGATTAGAGTTATAAAGGCGACTAGACATCTACCAGCCCACTACCACTATCAGATTAGAGTCATAAGGGATACTAGATATCTACAACCCCACTACCACCATCATATTAGAGCCACAAAGGAGACTAGACATCTGCCACATCTACCACTATCAGATTCGAGCCATAAAGGAGACTAGACATCAACCACCACAAAACCACTATCAGATTAGAACCATAAAGGAGACTAGACATGTACCAGCCCACTACCACTATCAGATTAGAGCCATAAGGGAGACTAGACATCTAGCACCCCACTACAACTATCAGATTAGAGTTATAAAGGAGACTAGACATCTACCAACCCACTACCACTATAAGATTAGAGCCCCAAGGGACACTAGACATCTACCAGCTCACTACAACTATCAGATTAGAGCCACAAGGGAGACTAGACATCGACCACCTCACTACCACTATAAGATTAGAGCCATAAGGGAGACTAGAAATCTACCAACCCACTACCACTATCAGATTAGAGCCATAAGGGAGACTAGAAATCTACGACCCCACTACCACCATCATATTAGAGCCACAAAGGAGACTAGACATCAACCACCTCAATACCACTATCATATTAAACCCACAAAGGAGACTAGACATCTACCACCCCACTACCACTATCAGATTAGAGCCATTAGGGAGACTAGACATCTACCAGCCCACTACCTATATCAGATTAGAGCCATAAGGGAGACTAGACTTCTAGCACCCCACTACCACTATAAGATTAGAGTTATAAAGGAGACTAGACATCTACCAACCCACTACCACTATAAGATTAGAGCCACAAGGGAGACTAGACATCTACCAGCCCACTACAACTATCAGATTAGAGTTATAAAGGAGACTAGACATCTACCAGCCCACTACCACTATCAGATTAGAGTGATACGGGATACTAGATATCTACAACCCCACTTCCACCATCATATTAGAGCCACAAAGGAGACTAGACATCTACCACATCTACCACTATCAGATTAGAGCCATAGAGGAGACTAGACATCAACCACCACAAAACCACTATCAGATTAGAGCCATAAAGAAGACTAGACATCTACCACCCCACTACCACTATCAGATTAGAGCCATAAGGGAGACTAGACATCTAGCACCCCACTACCACTATAAGATTAGAGTTATAAAGGAGACTAGACATCTACCAACCCACTACCACTATAAGATTAGAGCCACAAGGGAGACTAGACATCTACCAGCCCACTACAACTATCAGATTAGAGCCACAAGGGAGACTAGACATCTACCAACCCACAACCACTATCAGCTTAGAGCCACAAGGGAGACTAGACAACTACCAGCTCACTACAACTATCAGATTAGAGGCATAAAAGGAGACTAGACATCTAGCACCCCACTACCACTATAAGATTAGAGTTATAAAGGAGACTAGACATCTACCAACCCACTACCACTATAAGATTAGAGCCACAAGGGAGACTAGACATCTACCACCCCACTACCACTATCAGATTAGAGCCATTAGGGAGACTAGACATCTACCAGCCCACTACCACTATCAGATTAGAGCCATAAGGGAGACTAGACATCTACCAGCCCACTACCACTATCAGATTAGAGTCATACGGGATACTAGATATCTACAACCCCACTACCACCATCATATTAGAGCCACAAAGGAGACTAGACATCTACCACATCTACCACTATCAGAGTAGAGCCATAAAGGAGACTAGACATCAACCACCACAAAACCACTATCAGATTAGAGCCATAAAGGAGACTTGACATCTTCCACCCCACTACCACTATCAGATTAGAGCCATTAGGGAGACTAGATATCTACGACCCCACTACCACCATCATATTAGAGCCACAAAGGAGACTAGACATCTAGCACCCCACTACCACTATAAGATTAGAGTTATAAAGGAGACTAGACATCTACCCAACCCACTACTACTATAAGATTAGAGCCACAAGGGAGACTAGACATCTACCACCCCACTACCACTATCAGATTAGAGCCATTAGGGAGACTAGACATCTACCAGCCCACTACCACTATCAGATTAGAGCCATAAGGGAGACTAGACATCTAGCACCCCACTACCACTATCAGATTAGAGCCACAAGGGAGACTAGACAACTACCAGCTCACTACAACTATCAGATTAGAGGCATAAAAGGAGACTAGACATCTACCCAACCCACTACTACTATAAGATTAGAGCCACAAGGGAGACTAGACATCTACCACCCCACTACCACTATCAGATTAGAGCCATTAGGGAGACTAGACATCTACCAGCCCACTACCACTATCAGATTAGAGCCATAAGGGAGACTAGACATCGACCACCCCACTACCACTATCAGATTAGAGTTATAAAGGAGACTAGACATCTACCAGCCCACTACCACTATAAGATTAGAGCCACAAGGGAGACTAGACATCTACCAGCCCACTACAACTATCAGATTAGAGCCACAAGGGAGACTAGACATCTACCAGCCCACTACCTCTATCAGATTAGTTATAAAGGAGACTAGACATCTACCAACCCACAACCACTATCAGATTAGTGTAACAAGCGAGACTAGACATCTACCACCCCACTACCACTATTAGATTAGAGTTATAAAGGAGACTAGACATCTACCAGCCCACTACCACTATCAGATTAGAGTCATACGGGATACTAGATATCTACAACCCCACTACCACCATCATATTAGACCCACAAAGGAGACTAGACATCTACCACATCTACCACTATCAGATTAGAGCCATAGAGGAGACTAGACATCAACCACCACAGAACCACTATCAGATTAGAGCCATAAAGAAGACTAGACATCTACCACCCCACTACCACTAGCAGATTAGAGCCATTAAGGAGACTAGACATCTACCAGCCCACTACCACTATAAGATTAGAGTTATAAAGGAGACTAGACATCTACCAACCCACTACCACTATAAGATTAGAGCCACAAGGGAGACTAGACATCTACCAGCCCACTACAACTATCAGATTAGAGCCACATGGGAGACTAGACATCTACCAACCCACAACCACTATCAGATTAGAGCCACAAGGGAGACTAGACAACTACCAGCTCACTACAACTATCAGATTAGAGGCATAAAAGGAGACTAGACATCTACCAGCCCACTACCACTATCAGATTAGAGTCATACGGGATACTAGATATCTACAACCCCACTACCACCATCATATTAGAGCCACAAAGGAGACTAGACATTTATCACATCTACCACTATCAGAGTAGAGCCATAAAGGAGACTAGACATCAACCACCACAAAACCACTATCAGATTAGAGCCATAAAGGAGACTTGACATCTACCACCCCACTACCACTATCAGATTAGAGCCATTAGGGAGACTAGACATCTACCAGCCCACTACCACTATAAGATTAGAGCCACAAGGGAGACTAGACATCTACCAGCCCACTACCACTATCAGATTAGAGCCATTAGGGAGACTAGACATCTACCAGCCCACTAACACTATCAGATTAGAGCCATAAGGGAGACTAGACATCTACCAGCCCACTACCACTATCAGATTAGAGTCATACGGGATACTAGATATCTACAACCCCACTACCACCATCCTATTAGAGCCACAAAGGAGACTAGACCTCTACCACATCTACCACTATCAGAGTAGAGCCATAAAGGAGACTAGACATCAACCACCACAAAACCACTATCAGATTAGAGCCATAAAGGAGACTTGACATCTTCCACCCCACTACCACTATCAGATTAGAGCCATTAGGGAGACTAGACATCTACCAGCCCACTACCACTATCAGATTAGAGCCATAAGGGAGACTAGACATCTAGCACCCCACTACCACTATAAGATTAGAGTTATAAAGGAGACTAGACATCTACCAACCCACTACCACTATAAGATTAGAGCCACAAGGGAGACTAGACATCTACCACCCCACTACCACTATCAGATTAGAGCCATTAGGGAGACTAGACATCTACCAGCCCACTACCACTATCAGATTAGAGCCATAAGGGAGACTAGACATCTAGCACCCCACTACCACTATCAGATTAGAGCCATAAGGGAGACTAGACATCGACCACCCCACTACTTCTATCAGATTAGAGTTATAAAGGAGACTAGACATCTACCAGCCCACTACCACTATAAGATTAGAGCCACAAGGGAGACTACACATCTACCAGCCCACTACAACTATCAGATTAGAGCCACAAGGGAGACTAGACATCTACCAGCCCACTACCACTATCAGATTAGAGTTATAAAGGAGACTAGACATCTACCAGCCCACTACCAATATCAGATTAGAGTTATAAAGGAGACTAGACATCTACCAACCCACAACCACTATCAGATTAGTGACAAAAGCGAGACTAGACATCTACCACCCCACTACCACTATCAGATTAGAGTTATAAAGGAGACTAGACATCTACCAGCCCACTACCACTATCAGATTAGAGTCATACGGGATACTAGATATCTACAACCCCACTACCACCATCATATTAGAGCCACAAAGGAGACTAGACATCTACCACATCTACCACTATCAGATTAGAGCCATAAAGGAGACTAGACATCAACCACCACAAAACCACTATTAGATTAGAGCCATAAAAGAGACTAGACATCTACCACCCCACTACCACTATCAGATTAGAGCCATTAGGGAGACTAGACATCTACCAGCCCACTACCACTATCAGATTAGAGCCATAAGGGAGACTAGACATCTACCACCCCACTACCACTATAAGATTAGAGTTATAAAGGAGACTAGACATCTACCAACCCACTACCACTATAAGATTAGAGCCACAAGGGAGACTAGACATCTACCAACCCACAACCACTATCAGATTAGAGCCACAAGGGAGACTAGACAACTACCAGCTCACTACAACTATCAGATTAGAGGCATAAAGGAGACTAGACATCTACCAGCCCACTACCACTATCAGATTAGAGTCATACGGGATACTAGATATCTACAACCCCACTACCACCATCATATTAGAGCCACAAAGGAGACTAGACATCAACCACCACAAAACCACTATAAGATTAGAGCCACAAGGGAGACTAGACATCTACCAACCCACTACCACTATAAGATTAGAGCCACAAGGGAGACTAGACATCTACCAGCCCACTACAACTATCAGATTAGAGCCATAAGGGAGACTAGACATCAACCACCACAAAACCACGATCAGATTAGAGCCATAAAGAAGACTAGACATCTACCAGCCCACTACCACTATCAGATTAGAGTTATAAAGGAGACTAGACATCTACCAACCCACTACAACTATCAGATTAGAGCCATTAGGGAGACTAGACATCTACCAACCCACTACCACTATAAGATTAGAGCCACAAGGCAGACTAGACATCTACCAGCCCACTACAACTATCAGATTAGAGCCACAAGGGAGACTAGACATCTACCAACCCACAACCACTATCAGATTAGAGCCACAAGGGAGACTAGACATCTACCAGCTCACTACAACTATCAGATTAGAGCCACAAGGGAGACTAGACATCGACCACCTCACTACCACTATACGATTAGAGCCATAAGGGAGACTAGAAATCTACCACCCCACTAC
Organism: Salvelinus alpinus; assembly: GCF_045679555.1. Lineage (NCBI taxonomy): Eukaryota > Metazoa > Chordata > Actinopteri > Salmoniformes > Salmonidae > Salvelinus > Salvelinus alpinus. The sequence goes on from NC_092109.1 coordinate 49,679,530, forward strand.
CACTATCAGATTAGAGCCATAAGGGAGACTAGACATCGACCACCCCACTACCACCATCATATTAGAGCCACAAAGGAGACTAGACATCTACCATATCTACCACTATCAGATTAGAGCCATTAGGGAGACTAGAGATCTACCAGCCCACTACCACTATCAGATTAGAGTTATAAAGGAGACTAGACATCTACCAACCCACAACCACTATCAGATTAGTGACACAAGCGAGACTAGACATCTACCACCCCACTACCACTCTCAGATTAGAGCCATAAAGAAGAATAGACATCTACCACCCCACTACAACTATCAGATTAGAGCCATAAGGGAGACTAGACATCTAGCACCCCACTACCACTATCAGATTAGAGCCATAAGGGAGACTAGACATCTAGCACCCCACTACCACTATCAGATTAGAGCCATTAGGGAGACTAGACATCTACCAGCCCACTACCACTATCAGATTAGAGTTATAAAGGCGACTAGACATCTACCAGCCCACTACCACTATCAGATTAGAGTCATAAGGGATACTAGATATCTACAACCCCACTACCACCATCATATTAGAGCCACAAAGGAGACTAGACATCTGCCACATCTACCACTATCAGATTAGAGCCATAAAGGAGACTAGACATCAACCACCACAAAACCACTATCAGATTAGAACCATAAAGGAGACTAGACATGTACCAGCCCACTACCACTATCAGATTAGAGCCATAAGGGAGACTAGACATCTAGCACCCCACTACAACTATCAGATTAGAGTTATAAAGGAGACTAGACATCTACCAACCCACTACCACTATAAGATTAGAGCCCCAAGGGACACTAGACATCTACCAGCTCACTACAACTATCAGATTAGAGCCACAAGGGAGACTAGACATCGACCACCTCACTACCACTATAAGATTAGAGCCATAAGGGAGACTAGAAATCTACCAACCCACTACCACTATCAGATTAGAGCCATAAGGGAGACTAGATATCTACGACCCCACTACCACCATCATATTAGAGCCACAAAGGAGACTAGACATCAACCACCACAATACCACTATCATATTAAACCCACAAAGGAGACTAGACATCTACCACCCCACTACCACTATCAGATTAGAGCCATTAGGGAGACTAGACATCTACCAGCCCACTACCTATATCAGATTAGAGCCATAAGGGAGACTAGACTTCTAGCACCCCACTACCACTATAAGATTAGAGTTATAAAGGAGACTAGACATCTACCAACCCACTACCACTATAAGATTAGAGCCACAAGGGAGACTAGACATCGACCACCTCACTACCACTATAAGATTAGAGCCATAAGGGAGACTAGAAATCTACCAACCCACTACCACTATCAGATTAGAGCCATAAGGGAGACTAGATATCTACGACCCCACTACCACCATCATATTAGAGCCACAAAGGAGACTAGACATCTACCATATCTACCACTATCAGATTAGAGCCATAAAGGAGACTAGACATCAACCACCACAAAACCACTGTCAGATTAGAGACACAAGGGAGACTAGACATCGACCACCCCACTACCACTATCAGATTAGAGTTATAAAGGAGACTAGACATCTACCAACCCACTACCACTATAAGATTAGAGCCACAAGGGAGACGAGACATCTACCAGCCCACTACAACTATCAGATTAGAGCCACAAGGGAGACTAGACATCTACCAGCCCACTACCACTATCAGATTAGAGTTATAAAGGAGACTAGACATCTACCAACACACAACCACTATCAGATCAGAGCCACAAGGGAGCCTAGACATCTACCAGCCCACTACAACTATCAGATTAGAGCCACAAGGGAGACTAGATATCTACGACCCCACTACCACCATCATATTAGAGCCACAAAGGAGACTAGACATCTACCATATCTACCACTATCAGATTAGAGCCACAAGGGAGACTAGACATCTACCAGCCCACTACAACTATCAGATTAGAGCCACAAGGGAGACTAGACATCGACCACCTCACTACCACTATAAGATTAGAGCCATAAGGGAGACTAGAAATCTACCAACCCACTACCACTATCAGATTAGAGCCATAAGGGAGACTAGATATCTACGACCCCACTACCACCATCATATTAGAGCCACAAAGGAGACTAGACATCTACCATATCTACCACTATCAGATTAGAGCCATAAAGGAGACTAGACATCAACCACCACAAAACCACTGTCAGATTAGAGACACAAGGGAGACTAGACATCGACCACCCCACTACCACTATCAGATTAGAGTTATAAAGGAGACTAGACATCTACCAACCCACTACCACTATAAGATTAGAGCCACAAGGGAGACGAGATATCTACCAGCCCACTACAACTATCAGATTAGAGCCACAAGGGAGACTAGACATCTACCAGCCCACTACCACTATCAGATTAGAGTCACAAGGGAGCCTAGACATCTACCAGCCCACTACAACTATCAGATTAGAGCCGCAAGGGAGACTAGACATCGACCACCTCACTACCACTATAAGATTAGAGCCATAAGGGAGACTAGAAATCTACCAACCCACTACCACTATCAGATTAGAGCCATAAGGGAGACTAGATATCTACGACCCCACTACCACCATCATATTAGAGCCACAAAGGAGACTAGACATCTACCATATCTACCACTATCAGATTAGAGCCATAAAGGAGACTAGACATCAACCACCACAAAACCACTATCAGATTAGAGACACAAGGGAGACTAGACATCTACCACCCCACTACCACTATCAGATTAGAGTTATAAAGGAGACTAGACATCGACCACCCCACTACCACTATCAGATTAGAGCCATAAAGGAGACTAGACATCGACCACCCCACTACCACTATCAGATCAGAGTTATAAAGGAGACTAGACATCTACCAACCCACAACCACTATCAGATTAGAGCCATTAGGGAGACTAGACATCTACCATATCTACCACTATCAGATTAGAGCCATAAAGGAGACTAGACATCAACCACCACAAAACCACTATCAGATTAGAGACACAAGGGAGCCTAGACATCTACCACCCCACTACCACTATCAGATTAGAGTTATAAAGGAGACTAGACATCTACCAACCCACTACCACTATCAGATTAAAGTCACAAGGGAGCCTAGACATCTACCAGCCCACTACAACTATCAGATTAGAGCCACAAGGGAGACTAGACATCGACCACCTCACTACCACTATCAGATTAGAGCCATAAAGAAGACTAGACATCTACCACCCCACTACCACTATCAGATTAGAGACATTAGGGAGACTAGACATCTACCAGCCCACTACCACTATCAGATTAGAGCCATAAGGGAGACTAGACATCTAGCACCCCACTACCACTATCAGATTAGAGCCATAAGGGAGACTAGACATCTACCAGCCCACTACCACTATCAGATTAGAGCCATAAAGGAGACTAGACATCTACCAACCCACTACCACTATCAGATTAGTGCCACAAAGGAGACTAGACATCTACCACATCTACCACTATCAGATTAGAGCCAAAAAGAAGACTAGACATCAACCACAACAAAACCACTATCAGATTAGAGACACAAGGGAGACTAGATATCAACGACCCCACTACCACTATAAGATTAGAGCCATAAGGGAGACTAGAAATCTACCAACCCACTACCACAATCAGATTAGAGCCATAAGGGAGACTAGATATCTACGACCCCACTACCACCATCATATTAGAGCCACAAAGGAGACTAGACATCTACCATATCTACCACTATCAGATTAGAGCCATAAAGGAGACTAGACATCAACCACCACAAAACCACTATCAGATTAGAGACACAAGGGAGCCTAGACATCTACCACCCCACTACCACTATCAGATTAGAGTTATAAAGGAGACTAGACATCTACCAGCCCACTACCACTATCAGATTATAGTTATAAAGGAGACTAGATATCTACGACCCCACTACCACCATCATATTAGAGCCACAAAGGAGACTAGACATCTACCATATCTACCACTATCAGATTAGAGCCATAAAGGAGACTAGACATCAACCACCACAAAACCACTATCAGATTAGAGACACAAGGGAGACTAGACATCTACCACCCCACTACCACTATCAGATTAGAGTTATAAAGGAGACTAGACATCGACCACCCCACTACCACTATCAGATTAGAGCAATAAAGGAGACTAGACATCGACCACCCCACTACCACTATCAGATAAGAGTTATAAAGGAGACTAGACATCTACCAACCCACAACCACTATCAGATTAGAGCCATTAGGGATACTAGACATCTACCAGCCCACTACCACTCTCAGATTAGAGTTATAAAGGAGACTAGACATCTACCAGCCCACTAACACTCTCAGATTAGAGTTATAAAGGAGACTAGACATCTACCAGCCCACTACCACTTTAAGATTAGAGCCACAAGGGAGACTAGACATCTACCAGCCCACTACAACTATCAGATTAGAGCCACAAGGGAGACTAGACATCTACCAGCCCACTACCACTATCAGATTAGAGTTATAAAGGAGACATCTACCAACCCACAACCACTATCAGATTAGTGACACAAGCGAGACTAGACATCTACCACCCCACTACCACTATCAGATTAGAGTTATAAAGGAGACTAGACATCGACCACCCCGCTACCACTATCAGATTAGAGCAATAAAGGAGACTAGACATCGACCACCCCACTACCACTATCAGATAAGAGTTATAAAGGAGACTAGACATCTACCAACCCACAACCACTATCAGATTAGAGCCATTAGGGATACTAGACATCTACCAGCCCACTACCACTCTCAGATTAGAGTTATAAAGGAGACTAGACATCTACCAGCCCACTAACACTCTCAGATTAGAGTTATAAAGGAGACTAGACATCTACCAGCCCACTACCACTTTAAGATTAGAGCCACAAGGGAGACTAGACATCTACCAGCCCACTACAACTATCAGATTAGAGCCACAAGGGAGACTAGACATCTACCAGCCCACTACCACTATCAGATTAGAGTTATAAAGGAGACATCTACCAACCCACAACCACTATCAGATTAGTGACACAAGCGAGACTAGACATCTACCACCCCACTACCACTATCAGATTAGAGTTATAAAGGAGACTAGACATCGACCACCCCGCTACCACTATCAGATTAGAGCCATAAAGGAGACGAGACATCGACCACCCCACTACCACTATCAGATTAGAGTTATAAAGGAGACTAGACATCGACCACCCCACTACCACTATCAGATTAGAGTTATAACGGAGACTAGACATCTACCAGCCCACTACCACTATAAGATTAGAGCCACAAGGGAGACTAGACATCCACCAGCCCACTACAACTATCAGATTAGAGCCACAAGGGAGACTAGACATCTACCAGCCCACTACCACTATCAGATTAGAGTCATAAGGGATACTATATATCTACAACCCCACGACCACCATCATATTAGAGCCACAAAGGAGACTAGACATCTACCAACCCACTACCACTATCAGATTAGTGCCACAAAGGAGACTAGACATCTACCACATCGACCACTATCAGATTAGAGCCAAAAAGAAGACTAGACATCAACCACAACAAAACCACTATCAGATTAGAGACACAAGGGAGACTAGATATCAACCGCCCACAACCGTAAGGCTCTCCAGAGGGTAGTGAGGTCTGCAGAACGCATCACCAGGGGCAAACTACCTGCCCTCCAGGACACCTACACCACCCGATGTCACAGGAAGGCCATAAAGATCATCAAGGACAACAACCACCCAAGCCACTGCCTGTTCACCCCGCTATCATCCAGAAGGCGAGGTCAGTACAGGTGCATCAAAGCAGGGACCGAGAGACTGAAAAACAGCTTCTATCTCAAGGCCATCAGACTGTTAAACAGCCACCACTAACATTTAGCGGCCGCTGCCAACATACTGACTCAACTCCAGCCACTTTAAAAATGGGAATTGATGGAAATTATGTAAAAATGTACCACTAGCCACTTTAAACAATGCCACTTAATACAATGTTTACATACCCTACATTACCCATCTCATATGTATATACTGTACTCTATATCATCTACTGCATCTTGCCATCTTTATGTAATACATGTACCACTAGCCACTTTAAACTATGCCACTTTATGTTTACATACCCTACAGTACTCATCTCATATGTATATACCGCACTCTATACCATCTACTGCATCTGCCATGCCGTTCTGTACCACCACTCATTCATATATCTTTATGTACATATTCTTTATCCCTTTACACTTGTGTGTGTGTGTAAGGTAGTAGTTGTGGAATTGTTAGGTTAGATTACTGTTGGTTATTACTGCATTGTCGGAACTAGAAGCACAAGCATTTCGCTACACTCGCATTAACATCTGCTAACCATGTGTATGTGACTAATAAAATTTGATTTGATTTGATTTATATCAACGACCCCACTACCACTATAAGATTAGAGCCATAAGGGAGACTAGAAATCTACCAACCCACTACCACAATCAGATTAGAGCCATAAGGGAGACTAGATATCTACGACCCCACTACCACCATCATATTAGAGCCACAAAGGAGACTAGACATCTACCATATCTACCACTATCAGATTAGAGCCATAAAGGAGACTAGACATCAACCACCACAAAACCACTATCAGATTAGAGACACAAGGGAGCCTAGACATCTACCACCCCACTACCACTATCAGATTAGAGTTATAAAGGAGACTAGACATCTACCAACCCACTACCACTATCAGATTAGTCACAAGGGAGCCTAGACATCTACCAGCCCACTACCACTATCAGATTATAGTTATAAAGGAGACTAGATATCTACGACCCCACTACCACCATCATATTAGAGCCACAAAGGAGACTAGACATCTACCATATCTACCACTATCAGATTAGAGCCATAAAGGAGACTAGACATCAACCACCACAAAACCACTATCAGATTAGAGACACAAGGGAGCCTAGACATCTACCACCCCACTATCACTATCAGATTAGAGTTATAAAGGAGACTAGACATCTACCAACCCACTACCACTATCAGATTAGAGCCACAAGGGAGCCTAGACATCTACCAGCCCACTACAACTATCAGATTAGAGCCACAAGGGAGACTAGACATCGACCACCTCACTACCACTATAAGATTAGAGCCATAAGGGAGACTAGAAATCTACCAACCCACTACCACTGTCAGATTAGAGCCATAAGGGAGACTAGATATCTACGACCCCACTACCACCATCATATTAGAGCAACAAAGGAGACTAGACATCTACCATATCTACCACTATCAGATTAGAGCCATAAAGGAGACTAGACATCAACCACCACAAAACCACTATCAGATTAGAGACACAAGGGAGACTAGACATCTACCACCCCACTACCACTATCAGATTAGAGTTATAAAGGAGACTAGACATCGACCACCCCACTACCACTATCAGATTAGAGCCATAAAGGAGACTAGACATTGACCACCCCACTACCACTATCAGATAAGAGTTATAAAGGAGACATCTACCAACCCACAACCACTATCAGATTAGAGCCATTAGGGATACTAGACATCTACCAGCCCACTACCACTCTCAGATTAGAGTTATAAAGGAGACTAGACATCTACCAGCCCACTAACACTCTCAGATTAGAGTTATAAAGGAGACTAGACATCTACCAGCCCACTACCACTTTAAGATTAGAGCCACAAGGGAGACTAGACATCTACCAGCCCACTACAACTATCAGATTAGAGCCACAAGGGAGACTAGACATCTACCAGCCCACTACCACTATCAGATTAGAGTTATAAAGGAGACATCTACCAACCCACAACCACTATCAGATTAGTGACACAAGCGAGACTAGACATCTACCACCCCACTACCACTATCAGATTAGAGTTATAAAGGAGACTAGACATCGACCACCCCACTACCACTATCAGATTAGAGCCATAAAGGAGACGAGACATCGACCACCCCACTACCACTATCAGATTAGAGTTATAAAGGAGACTAGACATCGACCACCCCACTACCACTATCAGATTAGAGTTATAACGGAGACTAGACATCTACCAGCCCACTACCACTATAAGATTAGAGCCACAAGGGAGACTAGACATCCACCAGCCCACTACAACTATCAGATTAGAGCCACAAGGGAGACTAGACATCTACCAGCCCACTACCACTATCAGATTAGAGACACAAGGGAGACTAGATATCAACGACCCCACTACCACTATAAGATTAGAGCCATAAGGGAGACTAGAAATCTACCAACCCACTACCACAATCAGATTAGAGTTATAAAGGAGACTAGAAATCTACCAACCCACTACCACAATCAGATTAGAGCCATAAGGGAGACTAGATATCTACCACCCCACTACCACCATCATATTAGAGCCACAAAGGAGACTAGACATCTACCATATCTACCACTATCAGATTAGAGCCATAAAGGAGACTAGACATCAACCACCACAAAACCACTATCAGATTAGAGACACAAGGGAGCCTAGACATCTACCAACCCACAACCACTATCAGATTAGAGCCACAAGGGAGACTAGACATCTACCAGCTCACTACAACTATCAGATTAGAGCCACAAGGGAGACTAGACATCGACCACCTCACTACCACTATAAGATTAGAGCCATAAGGGAGACTAGAAATCTACCAACCCACTCCCACTATCAGATTAGAGCCATAAGGGAGACTAGATATCTACGACCCCACTACCACCATCAGATTAGAGCCATAAGGGAGACTAGACATCTAGCACCCCACTACCACTATCAGATTAGAGCCATAAGGGAGACTAGACATCGACCACCCCACTACCACCATCATATTAGAGCCACAAAGGAGACTAGACATCTACCATATCTACCACTATCAGATTAGAGCCATTAGGGAGACTAGAGATCTACCAGCCCACTACCACTATCAGATTAGAGTTATAAAGGAGACTAGACATCTACCAACCCACAACCACTATCAGATTAGTGACACAAGCGAGACTAGACATCTACCACCCCACTACCACTATCAGATTAGAGTTATAAAGGAGACTAGACATCTACCAGCCCACTACCACTATCAGAATATAGTCATAAGGGATACTAGATATCTACAACCCCACTACCACCATCATATTAGAGCCACAAAGGAGACTAGACATCTACCAAATCTACCACTATCAGATTAGAGCCATAAAGGGAGACTAGACATCAACCACCACAAAACCACTCTCAGATTAGAGCCATAAAGAAGAATAGACATCTACCACCCCACTACAACTATCAGATTAGAGCCATAAGGGAGACTAGAAATCTAGCACCCCACTACCACTATCAGATTAGAGCCATAAGGGAGACTAGACATCTAGCACCCCACTACCACTATCAGATTAGAGCCATTAGGGAGACTAGACATCTACCAGCCCACTACCACTATCAGATTAGAGTTATAAAGGCGACTAGACATCTACCAGCCCACTACCACTATCAGATTAGAGTCATAAGGGATACTAGATATCTACAACCCCACTACCACCATCATATTAGAGCCACAAAGGAGACTAGACATCTGCCACATCTACCACTATCAGATTAGAGCCATAAAGGAGACTAGACATCAACCACCACAAAACCACTATCAGATTAGAACCATAAAGGAGACTAGATATGTACCAGCCCACTACCACTATCAGATTAGAGCCATAAGGGAGACTAGACATCTAGCACCCCACTACAACTATCAGATTACAGTTATAAAGGAGACTAGATATCTACCAACCCACTACCACCATCATATTAGAGCCACAAAGGAGACTAGACATCTACCATATCTACCACTATCAGATTAGAGCCATAAAGGAGACTAGACATCAACCACCACAAAACCACTATCAGATTAGAGACACAAGGGAGCCTAGACATCTACCAACCCACAACCACTATCAGATTAGAGCCACAAGGGAGACTAGACATCTACCAGCTCACTACAACTATCAGATTAGAGCCACAAGGGAGACTAGACATCGACCACCTCACTACCACTATAAGATTAGAGCCATAAGGGAGACTAGAAATCTACCAACCCACTACCACTATCAGATTAGATCCATAAGGGAGACTAGATATCTACGACCCCACTACCACCATCAGATTAGAGCCATAAGGGAGACTAGACATCTAGCACCCCACTACCACTATCAGATTAGAGCCATAAGGGAGACTAGACATCGACCACCCCACTACCACCATCATATTAGAGCCACAAAGGAGACTAGACATCTACCATATCTACCACTATCAGATTAGAGCCATTAGGGAGACTAGAGATCTACCAGCCCACTACCACTATCAGATTAGAGTTATAAAGGAGACTAGACATCTACCATCCCACAACCACTATCAGATTAGTGACACAAGCGAGACTAGACATCTACCACCCCACTACCACTATCAGATTAGAGTTATAAAGGAGACTAGACATCTACCAGCCCACTACCACTATCAGAATAGAGTCATAAGGGATACTAGATATCTACAACCCCACTACCACCATCATATTAGAGCCACAAAGGAGACTAGACATCTACCAAATCTACCACTATCAGATTAGAGCCATAAAGGGAGACTAGACATCAACCACCACAAAACCACTCTCAGATTAGAGCCATAAAGAAGACTAGACATCTACCACCCCACTACAACTATCAGATTAGAGCCATAAGGGAGACTAGACATCTAGCACCCCACTACCACTATCAGATTAGAGCCATAAGGGAGACTAGACATCTAGCACCCCACTACCACTATCAGATTAGAGCCATTAGGGAGACTAGACATCTACCAGCCCACTACCACTATCAGATTAGAGTTATAAAGGCGACTAGACATCTACCAGCCCACTACCACTATCAGATTAGAGTCATAAGGGATACTAGATATCTACAACCCCACTACCACCATCATATTAGAGCCACAAAGGAGACTAGACATCTGCCACATCTACCACTATCAGATTAGAGCCATAAGGGAGACTAGACATCTAGCACCCCACTACAACTATCAGATTAGAGTTATAAAGGAGACTAGACATCTACCAACCCACTACCACTATAAGATTAGAGCCGCAAGGGACACTAGACATCTACCAGCTCACTACAACTATCAGATTAGAGCCACAAGGGAGACTAGACATCGACCACCTCACTACAACTATAAGATTAGAGCCATAAGGGAGACTAGAAATCTACCAACCCACTACCACTATCAGATTAGAGCCATAAGGGAGACTAGATATCTACGACCCCACTACAACCATCATATTAGAGCCACAAAGGAGACTAGACATCAACCACCACAATACCACTATCATATTAAACCCACAAAGGAGACTAGACATCTACCACATCTACCACTATCAGATTAGAGCCATAAAGGAGACTAGACATCAACCACCACAAAACCACTATCAGATTAGAGCCATAAAGGAGACTAGACATCTACCACCCCACTACCACTATCAGATTAGAGCCATTAGGGAGACTAGACATCTACCAGCCCACTACCTATATCAGATTAGAGCCATAAGGGAGACTAGACTTCTAGCACCCCACTACCACTATAAGATTAGAGTTATAAAGGAGACTAGACATCTACCAACCCACAACCACTATAAGATTAGAGCCACAAGGGAGACTAGACATCTACCAGCCCACTACAACTATCAGATTAGAGCCACAAGGGAGACTAGACATCGACCACCTCACTACCACTATAAGATTAGAGCCACAAGGGAGCCTAGACATCTACCAGCCCACTACAACTATCAGATTAGAGTTATAAAGGAGACTAGACATCTACCAACACACAACCACTGTCAGATTAGAGACACAAGGGAGACTAGACATCGACCACCCCACTACCACTATCAGATTAGAGTTATAAAGGAGACTAGACATCTACCAACCCACAACCACTATCAGATTAGTGACACAAGCGAGACTAGACATCTACCACCCCACTACCACTATCAGATTAGAGTTATAAAGGAGACTAGACATCTACCAGCCCACTACCACTATCAGAATAGAGTCATAAGGGATACTAGATATCTACAACCCCACTACCACCATCATATTAGAGCCACAAAGGAGACTAGACATCTACCAAATCTACCACTATCAGATTAGAGCCATAAAGGGAGACTAGACATCAACCACCACAAAACCACTCTCAGATTAGAGCCATAAAGAAGAATAGACATCTACCACCCCACTACAACTATCAGATTAGAGCCATAAGGGAGACTAGACATCTAGCACCCCACTACCACTATCAGATTAGAGCCATAAGGGAGACTAGACATCTAGCACCCCACTACCACTATCAGATTAGAGCCATTAGGGAGACTAGACATCTACCAGCCCACTACCACTATCAGATTAGAGTTATAAAGGCGACTAGACATCTACCAGCCCACTACCACTATCAGATTAGAGTCATAAGGGATACTAGATATCTACAACCCCACTACCACCATCATATTAGAGCCACAAAGGAGACTAGACATCTGCCACATCTACCACTATCAGATTAGAGCCATAAGGGAGACTAGACATCTAGCACCCCACTACAACTATCAGATTAGAGTTATAAAGGAGACTAGACATCTACCAACCCACTACCACTATAAGATTAGAGCCCCAAGGGACACTAGACATCTACCAGCTCACTACAACTATCAGATTAGAGCCACAAGGGAGACTAGACATCGACCACCTCACTACAACTATAAGATTAGAGCCATAAGGGAGACTAGAAATCTACCAACCCACTACCACTATCAGATTAGAGCCATAAGGGAGACTAGATATCTACGACCCCACTACAACCATCATATTAGAGCCACAAAGGAGACTAGACATCAACCACCACAATACCACTATCATATTAAACCCACAAAGGAGACTAGACATCTACCACATCTACCACTATCAGATTAGAGCCATAAAGGAGACTAGACATCAACCACCACAAAACCACTATCAGATTAGAGCCATAAAGGAGACTAGACATCTACCACCCCACTACCACTATCAGATTAGAGCCATTAGGGAGACTAGACATCTACCAGCCCACTACCTATATCAGATTAGAGCCATAAGGGAGACTAGACTTCTAGCACCCCACTACCACTATCAGATTAGAGTTATAAAGGAGACTAGACATCTACCAACCCACAACCACTATAAGATTAGTGCCACAAGGGAGACTAGACATCTACCAGCCCACTACAACTATCAGATTAGAGCCACAAGGGAGGCTAGACATCGACCACCTCACTACCACTATAAGATTAGAGCCACAAGGGAGCCTAGACATCTACCAGCCCACTACAACTATCAGATTAGAGTTATAAAGGAGACTAGACATCTACCAACACACAACCACTGTCAGATTAGAGACACAAGGGAGACTAGACATCGACCACCCCACTACCACTATCAGATTAGAGTTATAAAGGAGACTAGACATCTACCAACCCACTACCACTATAAGATTAGAGCCACAAGGGAGACGAGACATCTACCAGCCCACTACAACTATCAGATTAGAGCCACAAGGGAGACTAGACATCTACCAGCCCACTACCACTATCAGATTAGAGTTATAAAGGAGACTAGACATCTACCAACACACAACCACTATCAGATTAGAGCCACAAGGGAGCCTAGACATCTACCAGCCCACTACAACTATCAGATTAGAGCCACAAGGGAGACTAGATATCTACGACCCCACTACCACCATCATATTAGAGCCACAAAGGAGACTAGACATCTAACATATCTACCACTATCAGATTAGAGCCACAAGGGAGACTAGACATCTACCAGCTCACTATAACTATCAGATTAGAGTTATAAAGGAGACTAGACATCTACCAACCCACTACCACTATAAGATTAGAGCCACAAGGGAGACTAGACATCTACCAGCCCACTACAACTATCAGATTAGAGCCACAAGGGAGACTAGACATCTACCACCCCACTACCACTATCAGATTAGAGTTATAAAGGAGACTAGACATCTACCAGCCCACTACCACTATCAGATTAGAGTCATAAGGGATACTAGATATCTACAACCCCACTACCACCATCATATTAGAGCCACAAAGGAGACTAGACATCTACCAAATCTACCACTATCAGATTAGAGCCATAAAGGGAGACTAGACATCAACCACCACAAAACCACTCTCAGATTAGAGCCATAAAGAAGAATAGACATCTACCACCCCACTACAACTATCAGATTAGAGCCATAAGGGAGACTAGACATCTAGCACCCCACTATCACTATCAGATTAGAGCCATAAGGGAGACTAGACATCTAGCACCCCACTACCACTATCAGATTAGAGCCATTAGGGAGACTAGACATCTACCAGCCCACTACCACTATCAGATTAGAGTTATAAAGGCGACTAGACATCTACCAGCCCACTACCACTATCAGATTAGAGTCATAAAGGAGACTAGACATCTACCAGCCCACTACCACTATCAGATTAGAGTTATAAAGGCGACTAGACATCTACCAGCCCACTACCACTATCAGATTAGAGTCATAAAGGAGACTAGACATCTGCCACATCTACCACTATCAGATTAGAGCCATAAAGGAGACTAGACATCAACCACCACAAAACCACTATCAGATTAGAACCATAAAGGAGACTAGATATCTACGACCCCACTACCACCATCATATTAGAGCCACAAAGGAGACTAGACATCTACCAACGAACTACCACTATCAGATTAGAGCCATAAGGGAGACTAGATATCTACGACCCCACTACCACCATCATATTAGAGCCACAAAGGAGACTAGACATCAACCACCACAATACCACTATCATATTAAACCCACAAAGGAGACTAGACATCTACCACATCTACCACTATCAGATTAGAGCCATAAAGGAGACTAGACATCTACCACCCCACTACCACTATCAGATTAGAGCCATTAGGGAGACTAGACATCTACCAGCCCACTACCTATATCAGATTAGAGCCATAAGGGAGACTAGACTTCTAGCACCCCACTACCACTATAAGATTAGAGTTATAAAGGAGACTAGACATCTACCAACCCACTACCACTATAAGATTAGAGCCACAAGGGAGACTCGACATCTACCAGCCCACTACAACTATCAGATTAGAGCCACAAGGGAGACTAGACATCGACCACCTCACTACCACTATAAGATTAGAGCCATAAGGGAGACTAGAAATCTACCAACCCACTACCACTATCAGATTAGAGCCATAAGGGAGACTAGATATCTACGACCCCACTACCACCATCATATTAGAGCCACAAAGGAGACTAGACATCTACCAAATCTACCACTATCAGATTAGAGCCATAAAGGGGACTAGACATCAACCACCACAAAACCACTCTCAGATTAGAGCCATAAAGAAGAATAGACATCTACCACCCCACTAAAACTATCAGATTAGAGCCATAAGGGAGACTAGACATCTAGCACCCCACTACCACTATCAGATTAGAGCCATAAGGGAGACTAGACATCTAGCACCCCACTACCACTATCAGATTAGAGCCATTAGGGAGACTAGACATCTACCAGCCCACTACCACTATCAGATTAGAGTTATAAAGGCGACTAGACATCTACCAGCCCACTACCACTATCAGATTAGAGTCATAAGGGATACTAGATATCTACAACCCCACTACCACCATCATATTAGAGCCACAAAGGAGACTAGACATCAACCACCACAAAACCACTATCAGATTAGAACCATAAAGGAGACTAGACATGTACCAGCCCACTACCACTATCAGATTAGAGCCATAAGGGAGAGTAGACATCTAGCACCCCACTACCACTGTAAGATTAGAGCCATAAGGGAGACTAGAAATCTACCAACCCACTACCACTATCAGATTAGAGCCATAAGGGAGACTAGATATCTACGACCCCACTACCACCATCATATTAGAGCCACAAAGGAGACTAGACATCAACCACCACAATACCACTATCATATTAAACCCACAAAGGAGACTAGACATCTACCACATCTACCACTATCAGATTAGAGCCATAAAGGAGACTAGACATCAACCACCACAAAACCACTATCAGATTAGAGCCATAAAGGAGACTAGACATCTACCACCCCACTACCACTAGCAGATTAGAGCCATTAGGGAGACTAGACATCTACCAGCCCACTACCTATATCAGATTAGAGCCATAAGGGAGACTAGACTTCTAGCACCCCACTACCACTATAAGATTAGAGTTATAAAGGAGACTAGACATCTACCAACCCACTACCACAATAAGATTAGAGCCACAAGGGAGACTAGACATCTACCAGCCCACTACAACTATCAGATTAGAGCCACAGAGGAGACTAGACATCGACCACCTCACTACCACTATAAGATTAGAGCCATAAGGGAGACTAGAAATCTAACAACCCACTACCACTATCAGATTAGAGCCATAAGGGAACTAGATATCTACGACCCCACTACCACCATCATATTAGAGCCACAAAGGAGACTAGACATCTACCATATCTACCACTATCAGATTAGAGCCATAAAGGAGACTAGACATCAACCACCACAAAACCACTGTCAGATTAGAGACACAAGGGAGACTAGACATCGACCACCCCACTACCACTATCAGATTAGAGCCACAAGAGAGACTAGACATCTACCAGCCCACTACCACTATCAGATAAGAGTTATAAAGGAGACTAGACATCTACCAACACACAACCACTATCAGATTAGAGCCACAAGGGAGCCTAGACATCTACCAGCCCACTACAACTATCAGATTAGAGCCACAAGGGAGACTAAATATCTACGACCCCACTACCACCATCATATTAGAGCCACAAAGGAGACTAGACATCTACCATATCTACCACTATCAGATTAGAGCCACAAGGGAGACTAGACATCTACCAGCTCACTATAACTATCAGATTAGAGTTATAAAGGAGACTAGACATCTACCAACCCACTACCACTATAAGATTAGAGCCACAAGGGAGACTAGACATCTACCAGCCCACTACAACTATCAGATTAGAGCCACAAGGGAGACTAGACATCGACCACCTCACTACCACTATAAGATTAGAGCCATAAGGGAGACTAGAAATCTACCAACCCACTACCACTATCAGATTAGAGCCATAAGGGAGACTAGATATCTACGACCCCACTACCACCATCATATTAGAGCCACAAAGGAGACTAGACATCTACCATATCTACCACTATCAGATTAGAGCCATAAAGGAGACTAGACATCAACCACCACAAAACCACTGTCAGATTAGAGACACAAGGGAGACTAGACATCGACCACCCCACTACCACTATCAGATTAGAGTTATAAAGGAGACTAGACATCTACCAACCCACTACCACTATAAGATTAGAGCCACAAGGGAGACGAGACATCTACCAGCCCACTACAACTATCAGATTAGAGCCACAAGGGAGACTAGACATCTACCAGCCCACTACCACTATCAGATTAGAGTTATAAAGGAGACTAGACATCTACCAACACACAACCACTATCAGATTAGAGCCACAAGGGATTCTAGACATCTACCAGCCCACTACAACTATCAGATTAGAGCCACAAGGGAGACTAGATATCGACCACCTCACTACCACTATAAGATTAGAGCCATAAGGGAGACTAGAAATCTACCAACCCACTACCACTATCAGATTAGAGCCATAAGGGAGACTAGATATCTACGACCCCACTACCACCATCATATTAGAGCCACAAAGGAGACTAGACATCTACCATATCTACCGCTATCAGATTAGAGCCATAAAGGAGACTAGACATCTAGCACCCCACTACAACTATCAGATTAGAGTTATAATGGAGACTAGACATCTACCAACCCACTACCACTATAAGATTAGAGCCCCAAGGGACACTAGACATCTACCAGCTCACTACAACTATCAGATTAGAGCCACAAGGGAGACTAGACATCTAGCACCCCACTACCACTATCAGATTAGAGCCATAAGGGAGACTAGACATCTAGCACCCCACTACCACTATCAGATTAGAGCCATTAGGGAGACTAGACATCTACCAGCCCACTACCACTATCAGATTAGAGTTATAAAGGCGACTAGACATCTACCAGCCCACTACCACTATCAGATTAGAGTCATAAGGGATACTAGATATCTACAACCCCACTACCACCATCATATTAGAGCCACAAAGGAGACTAGACATCAACCACCACAAAACCACTATCAGATTAGAACCATAAAGGAGACTAGACATGTACCAGCCCACTACCACTATCAGATTAGAGCCATAAGGGAGAGTAGACATCTAGCACCCCACTACCACTGTAAGATTAGAGCCATAAGGGAGACTAGAAATCTACCAACCCACTACCACTATCAGATTAGAGCCATAAGGGAGACTAGATATCTACGACCCCACTACCACCATCATATTAGAGCCACAAAGGAGACTAGACATCAACCACCACAATACCACTATCATATTAAACCCACAAAGGAGACTAGACATCTACCACATCTACCACTATCAGATTAGAGCCATAAAGGAGACTAGACATCAACCACCACAAAACCACTATCAGATTAGAGCCATAAAGGAGACTAGACATCTACCACCCCACTACCACTATCAGATTAGAGCCATTAGGGAGACTAGACATCTACCAGCCCACTACCTATATCAGATTAGAGCCATAAGGGAGACTAGACTTCTAGCACCCCACTACCACTATAAGATTAGAGTTATAAAGGAGACTAGACATCTACCAACCCACTACCACAATAAGATTAGAGCCACAAGGGAGACTAGACATCGACCACCTCACTACCACTATAAGATTAGAGCCATAAGGGAGACTAGAAATCTAACAACCCACTACCACTATCAGATTAGAGCCATAAGGGAACTAGATATCTACGACCCCACTACCACCATCATATTAGAGCCACAAAGGAGACTAGACATCTACCATATCTACCACTATCAGATTAGAGCCATAAAGGAGACTAGACATCAACCACCACAAAACCACTGTCAGATTAGAGACACAAGGGAGACTAGACATCGACCACCCCACTACCACTATCAGATTAGAGCCACAAGGGAGACTAGACATCGACCACCTCACTACCACTATAAGATTAGAGCCATAAGGGAGACTAGAAATCTAACAACCCACTACCACTATCAGATTAGAGCCATAAGGGAACTAGATATCTACGACCCCACTACCACCATCATATTAGAGCCACAAAGGAGACTAGACATCTACCATATCTACCACTATCAGATTAGAGCCATAAAGGAGACTAGACATCAACCACCACAAAACCACTGTCAGATTAGAGACACAAGGGAGACTAGACATCGACCACCCCACTACCACTATCAGATTAGAGCCACAAGAGAGACTAGACATCTACCAGCCCACTACCACTATCAGATAAGAGTTATAAAGGAGACTAGACATCTACCAACACACAACCACTATCAGATTAGAGCCACAAGGGAGCCTAGACATCTACCAGCACACTACAACTATCAGATTAGAGCCACAAGGGAGACTAAATATCTACGACCCCACTACCACCATCATATTAGAGCCACAAAGGAGACTAGACATCTACCATATCTACCACTATCAGATTAGAGCCACAAGGGAGACTAGACATCTACCAGCTCACTATAACTATCAGATTAGAGTTATAAAGGAGACTAGACATCTACCAACCCACTACCACTATAAGATTAGAGCCACAAGGGAGACTAGACATCTACCAGCCCACTACAACTATCAGATTAGAGCCACAAGGGAGACTAGACATCGACCACCTCACTACCACTATAAGATTAGAGCCATAAGGGAGACTAGAAATCTACCAACCCACTACCACTATCAGATTAGAGCCATAAGGGAGACTAGATATCTACGACCCCACTACCACCATCATATTAGAGCCACAAAGGAGACTAGACATCTACCATATCTACCACTATCAGATTAGAGCCATAAAGGAGACTAGACATCAACCACCACAAAACCACTGTCAGATTAGAGACACAAGGGAGACTAGACATCGACCACCCCACTACCACTATCAGATTAGAGTTATAAAGGAGACTAGACATCTACCAACCCACTACCACTATAAGATTAGAGCCACAAGGGAGACGAGACATCTACCAGCCCACTACAACTATCAGATTAGAGCCACAAGGGAGACTAGACATCTACCACCCCACTACCACTATCAGATTAGAGTTATAAAGGAGACTAGACATCTACCAACACACAACCACTATCAGATTAGAGCCACAAGGGATTCTAGACATCTACCAGCCCACTACAACTATCAGATTAGAGCCACAAGGGAGACTAGATATCGACCACCTCACTACCACTATAAGATTAGAGCCATAAGGGAGACTAGAAATCTACCAACCCACTACCACTATCAGATTAGAGCCATAAGGGAGACTAGATATCTACGACCCCACTACCACCATCATATTAGAGCCACAAAGGAGACTAGACATCTACCATATCTACCGCTATCAGATTAGAGCCATAAAGGAGACTAGACATCTAGCACCCCACTACAACTATCAGATTAGAGTTATAATGGAGACTAGACATCTACCAACCCACTACCACTATAAGATTAGAGCCCCAAGGGACACTAGACATCTACCAGCTCACTACAACTATCAGATTAGAGCCACAAGGGAGACTAGACATCGACCACCTCACTACCACTATAAGATTAGAGCCATAAGGGAGACTAGAAATCTACCAACCCACTACCACTATCAGATTAGAGCCATAAGGGAGACTAGATATCTACGACCCCACTACCACCATCATATTAGAGCCACAAAGGAGACTAGACATCTACCAAATCTACCACTATCAGATTAGAGCCATAAAGGGAGACTAGACATCAACCACCACAAAACCACTCTCAGATTAGAGCCATAAAGAAGAATAGACATCTACCACCCCACTAAAACTATCAGATTAGAGCCATAAGGGAGACTAGACATCTAGCACCCCACTACCACTATCAGATTAGAGCCATAAGGGAGACTAGACATCTAGCACCCCCCTACCACTATCAGATTAGAGCCATTAGGGAGACTAGACATCTACCAGCCCACTACCACTATCAGATTAGAGTTATAAAGGCGACTAGACATCTACCAGCCCACTACCACTATCAGATTAGAGTCATAAGGGATACTAGATATCTACAACCCCACTACCACCATCATATTAGAGCCACAAAGGAGACTAGACATCTGCCACATCTACCACTATCAGATTAGAGCCATAAAGGAGACTAGACATCAACCACCACAAAACCACTATCAGATTAGAACCATAAAGGAGACTAGACATGTACCAGCCCACTACCACTATCAGATTAGAGCCATAAGGGAGACTAGACATCTAGCACCCCACTACCACTGTAAGATTAGAGCCATAAGGGAGACTAGAAATCTACCAACCCACTACCACTATCAGATTAGAGCCATAAGGGAGACTAGATATCTACGACCCCACTACCACCATCATATTAGAGCCACAAAGGAGACTAGACATCAACCACCACAATACCACTATCATATTAAACCCACAAAGGAGACTAGACATCTACCACATCTACCACTATCAGATTAGAGCCATAAAGGAGACTAGACATCAACCACCACAAAACCACTATCAGATTAGAGCCATAAAGGAGACTAGACATCTACCACCCCACTACCACTATCAGATTAGAGCCATTAGGGAGACTAGACATCTACCAGCCCACTACCTATATCAGATTAGAGCCATAAGGGAGACTAGACTTCTAGCACCCCACTACCAATATAAGATTAGAGTTATAAAGGAGACTAGACATCTACCAACCCACTACCACAATAAGATTAGAGCCACAAGGGAGACTAGACATCTACCAGCCCACTACAACTATCAGATTAGAGCCACAAGGGAGACTAGACATCGACCACCTCACTACCACTATAAGATTAGAGCCATAAGGGAGACTAGAAATCTAACAACCCACTACCACTATCAGATTAGAGCCATAAGGGAACTAGATATCTACGACCCCACTACCACCATCATATTAGAGCCACAAAGGAGACTAGACATCTACCATATCTACCACTATCAGATTAGAGCCATAAAGGAGACTAGACATCAACCACCACAAAACCACTGTCAGATTAGAGACACAAGGGAGACTAGACATCGACCACCCCACTACCACTATCAGATTAGAGCCACAAGGGAGACTAGACATCTACCAGCCCACTACCACTATCAGATAAGAGTTATAAAGGAGACTAGACATCTACCAACACACAACCACTATCAGATTAGAGCCACAAGGGAGCCTAGACATCTACCAGCCCACTACAACTATCAGATTAGAGCCACAAGGGAGACTAAATATCTACGACCCCACTACCACCATCATATTAGAGCCACAAAGGAGACTAGACATCTACCATATCTACCACTATCAGATTAGAGCCACAAGGGAGACTAGACATCTACCAGCTCACTATAACTATCAGATTAGAGTTATAAAGGAGACTAGACATCTACCAACCCACTACCACTATAAGATTAGAGCCACAAGGGAGACTAGACATCTACCAGCCCACTACAACTATCAGATTAGAGCCACAAGGGAGACTAGACATCGACCACCTCACTACCACTATAAGATTAGAGCCATAAGGGAGACTAGAAATCTACCAACCCACTACCACTATCAGATTAGAGCCATAAGGGAGACTAGATATCTACGACCCCACTACCACCATCATATTAGAGCCACAAAGGAGACTAGACATCTACCATATCTACCACTATCAGATTAGAGCCATAAAGGAGACTAGACATCAACCACCACAAAACCACTGTCAGATTAGAGACACAAGGGAGACTAGACATCGACCACCCCACTACCACTATCAGATTAGAGTTATAAAGGAGACTAGACATCTACCAACCCACTACCACTATAAGATTAGAGCCACAAGGGAGACGAGACATCTACCAGCCCACTACAACTATCAGATTAGAGCCACAAGGGAGACTAGACATCTACCAGCCCACTACCACTATCAGATTAGAGTTATAAAGGAGACTAGACATCTACCAACACACAACCACTATCAGATTAGAGCCACAAGGGATTCTAGACATCTACCAGCCCACTACAACTATCAGATTAGAGCCACAAGGGAGACTAGATATCGACCACCTCACTACCACTATAAGATTAGAGCCATAAGGGAGACTAGAAATCTACCAACCCACTACCACTATCAGATTAGAGCCATAAGGGAGACTAGATATCTACGACCCCACTACCACCATCATATTAGAGCCACAAAGGAGACTAGACATCTACCATATCTACCGCTATCAGATTAGAGCCATAAAGGAGACTAGACATCTAGCACCCCACTACCACTGTAAGATTAGAGCCATAAGGGAGACTAGAAATCTACCAACCCACTACCACTATCAGATTAGAGCCATAAGGGAGACTAGATATCTACGACCCCACTACCACCATCATATTAGAGCCACAAAGGAGACTAGACATCAACCACCACAATACCACTATCATATTAAACCCACAAAGGAGACTAGACATCTACCACATCTACCACTATCAGATTAGAGCCATAAAGGAGACTAGACATCAACCACCACAAAACCACTATCAGATTAGAGCCATAAAGGAGACTAGACATCTACCACCCCACTACCACTATCAGATTAGAGCTATTAGGGAGACTAGACATCTACCAGCCCACTACCTATATCAGATTAGAGCCATAAGGGAGACTAGACTTCTAGCACCCCACTACCACTATAAGATTAGAGCCACAAGGGAGACTAGACATCTACCAGCCCACTACAACTATCAGATTAGAGCCACAAGGGAGACTAGACATCGACCACCTCACTACCACTATAAGATTAGAGCCATAAGGGAGACTAGAAATCTACCAACCCACTACCACAATCAGATTAGAGCCATAAGGGAGACTAGATATCTACGACCCCACTACCACCATCATATTAGAGCCACAAAGGAGACTAGACATCTACCTTATCTACCACTATCAGATTAGAGCCATAAAGGAGACTAGACATCAACCACCACAAAACCACTATCAGATTAGAGACACAAGGGAGCCTAGACATCTACCACCCCACTACCACTATCAGATTAGAGTTATAAAGGAGACTAGACATCTACCAACCCACTACCACTATCAGATTAGAGTCACAAGGGAGCCTAGACATCTACCAGCCCACTACCACTATCAGATTATAGTTATAAAGGAGACTAGACATCTACCAACCCACTACCACTATCAGATTAGAGCCACAAGGGAGACTAGACATCTACCAGCCCACTACAACTATCAGATTAGAGCCACAAGGGAGACTAGACATCGACCACCTCACTACCACTATAAGATTAGAGCCATAAGGGAGACTAGAAATCTACCAACCCACTACCACTATCAAATTCGAGCCATAAGGGAGACTAGATATCTACGACCCCACTACCACCATCATATTAGAGCCACAAAGGAGACTAGACATCTACCATATCTACCACTATCAGATTAGAGCCATAAAGGAGACTAGACATCAACCACCACAAAACCACTATCAGATTAGAGACACAAGGGAGACTAGACATCTACCACCCCACTACCACTATCAGATTAGAGTTATAAAGGAGACTAGACATCGACCACCCCACTACCACTATCAGATTAGAGCCATAAAGGAGACTAGACATCGACCACCCCACTACCACTATCAGATTAGAGTTATAAAGGAGACTAGACATCTACCAACCCACAACCACGATCAGATTAGAGCCATTAGGGATACTAGACATCTACCAGCCCACTACCACTCTCAGATTAGAGTTATAAAGGAGACTAGACATCTACCAGCCCACTAACACTCTCAGATTAGAGTTATAAAGGAGACTAGACATCTACCAGCCCACTACCACTTTAAGATTAGAGCCACAAGGGAGACTAGACATCTACCAGCCCACTACAACTATCAGATTAGAGCCACAAGGGAGACTAGACATCTACCAGCCCACTACCACTATCAGATTAGAGTTATAAAGGAGACATCTACCAACCCACAACCACTATCAGATTAGTGACACAAGCGAGACCAGACATCTACCACCCCACTACCACTATCAGATTAGAGTTATAAAGGAGACTAGACAACGACCACCCCACTACCACTATCAGATTAGAGCCATAAAGGAGACGAGACATCGACCACCCCACTACCACTATCAGATTAGAGTTATAAAGGAGACTAGACATCGACCACCCCACTACCACTATCAGATTAGAGTTATAACGGAGACTAGACATCTACCAGCCCACTACCACTATAAGATTAGAGCCACAAGGGAGACTAGACATCCACCAGCCCACTACAACTATCAGATTAGAGCCACAAGGGAGACTAGACATCTACCAGCCCACTACCACTATCAGATTAGAGTCATAAGGGATACTATATATCTACAACCCCACTACCACCATCATATTAGAGCCACAAAGGAGACTAGACATCTACCACATCTACCACTATCAGATTACAGCCATAAAGGAGACTAGACATCGACCACCCCACTACCACTATCAGATTAGAGCCATAAAGAAGACTAGACATGTACCACCCCACTACCACTATCAGATTAGAGCCATTAGGGAGACTAGACATCTACCAGCCCACTACCACTATAAGATTAGAGCCATAAGGGAGACTAGACATCTAGCACCCCACTACCAATATCAGATTAGAGACACAAGGGAGACTAGATATCAACGACCCCACTACCACTATAAGATTAGAGCCATAAGGGAGACTAGAAATCTACCAACCCACTACCACAATCAGATTAGAGTTATAAAGGAGACTAGAAATCTACCAACCCACTACCACAATCAGATTAGAGCCATAAGGGAGACTAGATATCGACCACCCCACTACCACCATCATATTAGAGCCACAAAGGAGACTAGACATCTACCATATCTACCACTATCAGATTAGAGCCATAAAGGAGACTAAACATCAACCACCACAAAACCACTATCAGATTAGAGACACAAGGGAGCCTAGACATCTACCACCCCACTACCACTATCAGATTAGAGTTATAAAGGAGACTAGACATCTACCAACCCACTACCACTATCAGATTAGAGTCACAAGTGAGCCTAGACATTTACCAGCCCACTACAACTATCAGATTAGAGCCACAAGGGAGACTAGACATCGACCACCTCACTACCACTATCAGATTAGAGCCATAAAGAAGACTAGACATCTACCACCCCACTACCACTATCAGATTAGAGCCATTAGGGAGACTAGACATCTACCAGCCCACTACCACTATCAGATTAGAGCCATAAGGGAGACTAGACATCTAGCACCCCACTACCACTATCAGATTAGAGCCATAAGGGAGACTAGACATCTACCAGCCCACTACCACTATCAGATTAGAGCCATAAAGGAGACTAGACATCTACCAACCCACTACCACTATCAGATTAGTGCCACAAAAGAGACTAGACATCTACCACATCTACCACTATCAGATTAGAGCCAAAAAGAAGACTAGACATAAACCACAACAAAACCACTATCAGATTAGAGACACAAGGGAGACTAGATATCAACGACCCCACTACCACTATATGATTAGAGCCATAAGGGAGACTAGAAATCTACCAACCCACTACCACAATCAGATTAGAGCCATAAGGGAGACTAGATATCTACGACCCCACTACCACCATCATATTAGAGCCACAAAGGAGACTAGACATCTACCATATCTACCACTATCAGATTAGAGCCATAAAGGAGACTAGACATCAACCACCACAAAACCACTATCAGATTAGAGACACAAGGGAGCCTAGACATCTACCACCCCACTACCACTATCAGATTAGAGTTATAAAGGAGACTAGACATCTACCAACCCACTACCACTATCAGATTAGAGTCACAAGGGAGCCTAGACATCTACCAGCCCACTACCACTATCAGATTATAGTTATAAAGGAGACTAGACATCTACCAACCCACTACCACTATCAGATTAGAGCCACAAGGGAGACTAGACATCGACCACCTCACTACCACTATAAGATTAGAGCCATAAGGGAGACTAGAAATCTACCAACCCACTACCACTATCAAATTCGAGCCATAAGGGAGACTAGATATCTACGACCCCACTACCACCATCATATTAGAGCCACAAAGGAGACTAGACATCTACCATATCTACCACTATCAGATTAGAGCCATAAAGGAGACTAGACATCAACCACCACAAAACCACTATCAGATTAGAGACACAAGGGAGACTAGACATCTACCACCCCACTACCACTATCAGATTAGAGTTATAAAGGAGACTAGACATCGACCACCCCACTACCACTATCAGATTAGAGCCATAAAGGAGACTAGACATCGACCACCCCACTACCACTATCAGATAAGAGTTATAAAGGAGACTAGACATCTACCAACCCACAACCACTATCAGATTAGAGCCATTAGGGATACTAGACATCTACCAGCCCAATACCACTCTCAGATTAGAGTTATAAAGGAGACTAGACATCTACCAGCCCACTAACACTCTCAGATTAGAGTTATAAAGGAGACTAGACATCTACCAGCCCACTACAACTATCAGATTAGAGCCACAAGGGAGACTAGACATCTACCAGCCCACTACCACTATCAGATTAGAGTTATAAAGGAGACATCTACCAACCCACAACCACTATCAGATTAGTGACACAAGCGAGACTAGACATCTACCACCCCACTACCACTATCAGATTAGAGTTATAAAGGAGACTAGACAACGACCACCCCACTACCACTATCAGATTAGAGCCATAAAGGAGACGAGACATCGACCACCCCACTACCACTATCAGATTAGAGTTATAAAGGAGACTAGACATCGACCACCCCACTACCACTATCAGATTAGAGTTATAACGGAGACTAGACATCTACCAGCCCACTACCACTATAAGATTAGAGCCACAAGGGAGACTAGACATCCACCAGCCCACTACAACTATCAGATTAGAGCCACAAGGGAGACTAGACATCTACCAGCCCACTACCACTATCAGATTAGAGTCATAAGGGATACTATATATCTACAACCCCACTACCACCATCATATTAGAGCCACAAAGGAGACTAGACATCTACCACATCTACCACTATCAGATTACAGCCATAAAGGAGACTAGACATCGACCACCCCACTACCACTATCAGATTAGAGCCATAAAGAAGACTAGACATCTACCACCCCACTACCACTATCAGATTAGAGCCATTAGGGAGACTAGACATCTACCAGCCCACTACCACTATCAGATTAGAGCCATAAGGGAGACTAGACATCTATCACCCCACTACCAATATCAGATTAGAGACACAAGGGAGACTAGATATCAATGACCCCACTACCACTATAAGATTAGAGCCATAAGGGAGACTAGAAATCTACCAACCCACTACCACAATCAGATTAGAGTTATAAAGGAGACTAGAAATCTACCAACCCACTACCACTATCAGATTAGAGCCATAAGGGAGACTAGATATCGACCACCCCACTACCACCATCATATTAGAGCCACAAAGGAGACTAGACATCTACCATATCTACCACTATCAGATTAGAGCCATAAAGGAGACTAGACATCAACCACCACAAAACCACTATCAGATTAGAGACACAAGGGAGCCTAGACATCTACCACCCCACTACCACTATCAGATTAGAGTTATAAAGGAGACTAGACATCTACCAACCCACTACCACTATCAGATTAGAGCCACAAGGGAGCCTAGACATCTACCAGCCCACTACAACTATCAGATTAGAGCCACAAGGGAGACTAGACATCGACCACCTCACTACCACTATAAGATTAGAGCCATAAAGGAGACTAGACATCAACCACCACAAAACCACTATCAGATTAGAGACACAAGGGAGACTAGACATCTACCACCCCACTACCACTATCAGATTAGAGTTATAAAGGAGACTAGACATCGACCACCCCACTACCACTATCAGATTAGAGCCATAAAGGAGACTAGACATCGACCACCCCACTACCACTATCAGATAAGAGTTATAAAGGAGACTAGACATCTACCAACCCACAACCACTATCAGATTAGAGCCATTAGGGATACTAGACATCTACCAGCCCACTACCACTCTCAGATTAGAGTTATAAAGGAGACTAGACATCTACCAGCCCACTAACACTCTCAGATTAGAGTTATAAAGGAGACTAGACATCTACCAGCCCACTACCACTTTAAGATTAGAGCCACAAGGGAGACTAGACATCTACCAGCCCACTACAACTATCAGATTAGAGCCACAAGGGAGACTAGACATCTACCAGCCCACTACCACTATCAGATTAGAGTTATAAAGGAGACATCTACCAACCCACAACCACTATCAGATTAGTGACACAAGCGAGACTAGACATCTACCACCCCACTACCACTATCAGATTAGAGTTATAAAGGAGACTAGACATCGACCACCCCACTACCACTATCAGATTAGAGCCATAAAGGAGACGAGACATCGACCACCCCACTACCACTATCAGATTAGAGTTATAAAGGAGACTAGACATCGACCACCCCACTACCACTATCAGATTAGAGTTATAAAGGAGACTAGACATCTACCAACCCACTACCACTATAAGATTAGAGCCACAAGGGAGACTAGACATCTACCACCCCACTACCACTATCAGATTAGAGCCATAAGGGAGACTAGACATCTACCACCCCACTACCACTATCAGATTAGCGTCATAAGGGATACTAGATATCTACAACCCCACTACCACCATCATATTAGAGCCACAAAGGAGACTAGACATCTACCACATCTACCACTATCAGATTACAGCCATAAAGGAGACTAGACATCGACCACCCCACTACCACTATCAGATTAGAGCCATAAAGAAGACTAGACATCTACCACCCCACTACCACTATCAGATTAGAGCCATTAGGGAGACTAGACATCTACCAGCCCACTACCACTATCAGATTAGAGCCATAAGGGAGACTAGACATCTAGCACCCCACTACCACTATCAGATTAGAGACATAAGGGAGACTAGATATCAACGACCCCACTACCACTATAAGATTAGAGCCATAAGGGAGACTAGAAATCTACCAACCCACTACCACAATCAGATTAGAGCCATAAGGGAGACTAGATATCTACCACCCCACTACCACCATCATATTAGAGCCACAAAGGAGACTAGACATCTACCATATCTACCACTATCAGATTAGAGCCATAAAGGAGACTAGACATCAACCACCACAAAACCACTATCAGATTAGAGACACAAGGGAGCCTAGACATCTACCACCCCACTACCACTATCAGATTAGAGTTATAAAGGAGACTAGACATCTACCAACCCACTACCACTATCAGATTAGAGCCACAAGGGAGCCTAGACATCTACCAGCCCACTACAACTATCAGATTAGAGCCACAAGGGAGACTAGACATCGACCACCTCACTACCACTATAAGATTAGAGCCATAAGGGAGACTAGAAATCTACCATCCCACTACCACTGTCAGATTAGAGCCATAAGGGAGGCTAGATATCTACGACCCCACTACCACCATCATATTAGAGCCACAAAGGAGACTAGACATCTACCATATCTACCACTATCAGATTAGAGCCATAAAGGAGACTAGACATCGACCACCCCACTATCACTATCAGATTAGAGTTATAAAGGAGACTAGACATCTACCAGCCCACTACCACTCTCAGATTAGAGTTATAAAGGAGACTAGACATCTACCAGCCCACTACCACTATAAGATTAGAGCCACAAGGGAGACTAGACATCTACCAGCCCACTACAACTATCAGATTAGAGCCACAAGGGAGACTAGACATCGACCACCTCACTACCTCACTATCAGATTAGAGCCATAAAGAAGACTAGACATCTACCACCCCACTACCACTATCAGATTAGAGCCATTAGGGAGACTAGACATCTACCAGCCCACTACCACTATCAGATTAGAGCCATAAGGGAGACTAGACATCTAGCACCCCACTACCACTATCAGATTAGAGACACAAGGGAGACTAGATATCAACGACCCCACTACCACTATAAGATTAGAGCCATAAGGGAGACTAGAAATCTACCAACCCACTACCACAATCAGATTAGAGTTATAAAGGAGACTAGAAATCTACCAACCCACTACCACAATCAGATTAGAGCCATAAGGGAGACTAGATATCTACGACCCCACTACCACCATCATATTAGAGCCACAAAGGAGACTAGACATCTACCATATCTACCACTATCAGATTAGAGCCATAAAGGAGACTAGACATCAACCACCACAAAACCACTATCAGATTAGAGACACAAGGGAGCCTAGACATCTACCACCCCACTACCACTATCAGATTAGAGTTATAAAGGAGACTAGACATCTACCAACCCACTACCACAATCAGATTAGAGCCATAAGGGAGACTAGATATCTACCACCCCACTACCACCATCATATTAGAGCCACAAAGGAGACTAGACATCTACCATATCTACCACTATCAGATTAGAGCCATAAAGAAGACTAGACATCTACCACCCCACTACCACTATCAGATTAGAGCCATTAGGGAGACTAGACATCTACCAGCCCACTACCACTATCAGATTAGAGCCATAAGGGAGACTAGACATCTAGCACCCCACTACCACTATCAGATTAGAGACACAAGGGAGACTAGATATCAACGACCCCACTACCACTATAAGATTAGAGCCATAAGGGAGGCTAGAAATCTACCATCCCACTACCACTGTCAGATTAGAGCCATAAGGGAGGCTAGATATCTACGACCCCACTACCACCATCATATTAGAGCCACAAAGGAGACTAGACATCTACCATATCTACCACTATCAGATTAGAGCCATAAAGGAGACTAGACATCGACCACCCCACTATCACTATCAGATTAGAGTTATAAAGGAGACTAGACATCTACCAACCCACAACCACTATCAGATTAGAGCCATTAGGGAGACTAGACAACTACCAGCCCACTACCACTCTCAGATTAGAGTTATAAAGGAGACTAGACATCTACCAGCCCACTACCACTCTCAGATTAGAGTTATAAAGGAGACTAGACATCTACCAGCCCACTACCACTATAAGATTAGAGCCACAAGGGAGACTAGACATCTACCAGCCCACTACAACTATCAGATTAGAGCCACAAGGGAGACTAGACATCGACCACCTCACTACCTCACTATCAGATTAGAGCCATAAAGAAGACTAGACATCTACCACCCCACTACCACTATCAGATTAGAGCCATTAGGGAGACTAGACATCTACCAGCCCACTACCACTATCAGATTAGAGCCATAAGGGAGACTAGACATCTAGCACCCCACTACCACTATCAGATTAGAGACACAAGGGAGACTAGATATCAACGACCCCACTACCACTATAAGATTAGAGCCATAAGGGAGACTAGAAATCTACCAACCCACTACCACAATCAGATTAGAGTTATAAAGGAGACTAGAAATCTACCAACCCACTACCACAATCAGATTAGAGCCATAAGGGAGACTAGATATCTACCACCCCACTACCACCATCATATTAGAGCCACAAAGGAGACTAGACATCTACCATATCTACCACTATCAGATTAGAGCCATAAAGGAGACTAGACATCAACCACCACAAAAACCACTATCAGATTAGAGACACAAGGGAGCCTAGACATCTACCACCCCACTACCACTATCAGATTAGAGTTATAAAGGAGACTAGACATCTACCAACCCACTACCACTATCAGATTAGAGCCACAAGGGAGCCTAGACACCTACCAGCTCACTACAACTATCAGATTAGAGCCACAAGGGAGACATCGACCACCTCACTACCACTATAAGATTAGAGCCATAAGGGAGACTAGAAATCTACCATCCCACTACCACTGTCAGATTAGAGCCATAAGGGAGACTAGACATCTACCATATCTACCACTATCAGATTAGAGCCATAAAGGAGACTAGACATCGACCACCCCACTATCACTATCAGATTAGAGTTATAAAGGAGACTAGACATCTACCAACCCACAACCACTATCAGATTAGAGCCATTAGGGAGACTAGACAACTACCAGCCCACTACCACTCTCAGATTAGAGTTATAAAGGAGACTAGACATCTACCAGCCCACTACCACTCTCAGATTAGAGTTATAAAGGAGACTAGACATCTACCAGCCCACTACCACTATAAGATTAGAGCCACAAGGGAGACTAGACATCTACCAGCCCACTACAACTATCAGATTAGAGCCACAAGGGAGACTAGACATCGACCACCTCACTACCTCACTATAAGATTAGAGCCATAAGGAAGACTAGACATCTACCAGCCCACTACCACTATCAGATTAGAGTCATACGGGATACTAGATATCTACAACCCCACTACCACCATCATATTAGAGCCACAAAGGAGACTAGACATCTACCACATCTACCACTATCAGAGTAGAGCCATAAAGGAGACTAGACATCAACCACCACAAAACCACTATCAGATTAGAGACACAAAGGAGACTAGACATCTACCACCCCACTA
Organism: Salvelinus alpinus; assembly: GCF_045679555.1. Classification (NCBI taxonomy): domain Eukaryota; kingdom Metazoa; phylum Chordata; class Actinopteri; order Salmoniformes; family Salmonidae; genus Salvelinus; species Salvelinus alpinus. The sequence continues at coordinate 49,713,726 of NC_092109.1, forward strand.
CCACTATCAGATTAGAGTTATAAAGGAGACTAGACATCGACCACCCCACTACCACTATAAGATTAGAGCCACAAGGGAGACTAGACATCCACCAGCCCACTACAACTATCAGATTAGAGCCACAAGGGAGACTAGACATCTACCAGCCCACTACCACTATCAGATTAGAGTCATAAGGGATACTACATATCTACAACCCCACTACCACCATCATATTAGAGCCACAAAGGAGACTAGACATCTACCACATCTACCACTATCAGATTACAGCCATAAAGGAGACTAGACATCGACCACCCCACTACCACTATCAGATTAGAGCCATAAAGAAGACTAGACATCTACCACCCCACTACCACTATCAGATTAGAGCCATTAGGGAGACTAGACATCTACCAGCCCACTACCACTATCAGATTAGAGCCATAAGGGAGACTAGACATCTACCAGCCCACTACCACTATCAGATTAGAGTCATACGGGATACTAGATATCTACAACCCCACTACCACCATCATATTAGAGCCACAAAGGAGACTAGACATCTACCACATCTACCACTATCAGAGTAGAGCCATAAAGGAGACTAGACATCAACCACCACAAAACCACTATCAGATTAGAGCCATAAAGGAGACTTGACATCTTCCACCCCACTACCACTATCAGATTAGAGCCATTAGGGAGACTAGACATCTACCAGCCCACTACCACTATCAGATTAGAGCCATAAGGGAGACTAGACATCTAGCACCCCACTACCACTATAAGATTAGAGTTATAAAGGAGACTAGACATCTACCCAACCCACTACTACTATAAGATTAGAGCCACAAGGGAGACTAGACATCTACCACCCCACTACCACTATCAGATTAGAGCCATTAGGGAGACTAGACATCGACCACCCCACTACCACTATCAGATTAGAGTTATAAAGGAGACTAGACATCTACCAGCCCACTACCACTATAAGATTAGAGCCACTAGGGAGACTAGACATCTACCAGCCCACTACAACTATCAGATTAGAGCCACAAGGGAGACTAGACATCTACCAGCCCACTACCTCTATCAGATTAGAGTTATAAAGGAGACTAGACATCTACCAACCCACAACCACTATCAGATTAGTGTAACAAGCGAGACTAGACATCTACCACCCCACTACCACTATCAGATTAGAGTTATAAAGGAGACTAGACATCTACCAGCCCACTACCACTATCAGATTAGAGTCATACGGGATACTAGATATCTACAACCCCACTACCACCATCATATTAGAGCCACAAAGGAGACTAGACATCTACCACATCTACCACTATCAGATTAGAGCCATAGAGGAGACTAGACATCAACCACCACAAAACCACTATCAGATTAGAGCCATAAAGGAGACTAGACATCTACCACCCCACTACCACTATCAGATTAGAGCCATTAGGGAGACTAGACATCTACCAGCCCACTACCACTATCAGATTAGAGCCATAAGGGAGACTAGACATCTAGCACCCCACTACCACTATAGGATTAGAGTTATAAAGGAGACTAGACATCTACCAACCCACTACCACTATCAGATTAGAGTCATACGGGATACTAGATATCTACAACCCCACTACCACCATCATATTAGAGCCACAAAGGAGACTAGACATTTACCACATCTACCACTATCAGAGTAGAGCAATAAAGGAGACTAGACATCAACCACCACAAAACCATTATCAGATTAGAGCCATAAAGGAGACTTGACATCTACCACCCCACTACCACTATCAGATTAGAGCCATTAGGGAGACTAGACATCTACCAGCCCACTACCACTATCATATTAGAGCCATAAGGGAGACTAGACATGTACCAACCCACAAACACTATAAGATTAGAGCCATAAAGGAGACTAGACATCTACCACCCCACTACCACTATCAGATTAGAGCCATTCGGGAGACTAGACATCTACCAGCCCACTACCACTATCAGATTAGAGCCATAAGGGAGACTAGACATCTAGCACCCCACTACCACTATAGGATTAGAGTTATAAAGGAGACTAGACATCTACCAACCCACTACCACTATAAGATTAGAGCCACAAGGGAGACTAGACATCTACTAGCCCACTACAACTATCAGATTAGAGCCACAAGGGAGACTAGACATCTACCAACCCACAACCACTATCAGATTAGAGCCACAAGGGAGACTAGACAACTACCAGCTCACTACAACTATCAGATTAGAGGCATAAAGGAGACTAGACATCTACCAGCCCACTACCACTATCAGATTAGAGTCATACGGGATACTAGATATCTACAACCCCACTACCACCATCATATTAGAGCCACAAAGGAGACTAGACATTTACCACCACAAAACCATTATCAGATTAGAGCCATAAGGGAGACTTGACATCTACCACCCCACTACCACTATCAGATTAGAGCCATTAGGGAGACTAGACATCTACCAGCCCACTACCACTATCATATTAGAGCCATAAGGGAGACTAGACATGTACCAACCCACAAACACTATAAGATTAGAGCCACAAGTGAGACTAGACATCTACCACCCCACTACCACTATCAGATTAGAGCCATTAGGGAGACTAGACATCTACCAGCCCACTACCACTATCAGATTAGAGTCGTACGGGATACTAGATATCTACAACCCCACTACCACCATCATATTAGAGCCACAAAGGAGACTAGACATCTACCACATCTACCACTATCAGAGTAGAGCCATAAAGGAGACTAGACATCAACCACCACAAAACCACTATCAGATTAGAGCCATAAAGGAGACTTGACATCTTCCACCCCACTACCACTATCAGATAAGAGCCATTAGGGAGACTAGACATCTACCAGCCCACTACCACTATCAGATTAGAGCCATAAGGGAGACTAGACATCTAGCACCCCACTACCACTATAAGATTAGAGTTATAAAGGAGACTAGACATCTACCCAACCCACTACTACTATAAGATTAGAGCCACAAGGGAGACTAGACATCTACCACCCCACTACCACTATCAGATTAGAGCCATTAGGGAGACTAGACATCTACCAGCCCACTACCACTATCAGATTAGAGCCATAAGGGAGACTAGACATCTAGCACCCCACTACCACTATCAGATTAGAGCCATAAGGGAGACTAGACATCGACCACCCCACTACCACTATCAGATTAGAGTTATAAAGGAGACTAGACATCTACCAGCCCACTACCACTATAAGATTAGAGCCACAAGGGAGACTAGACATCTACCAGCCCACTACAACTATCAGATTAGAGCCACAAGGGAGACTAGACATCTAGCACCCCACTACCTCTATCAGATTAGAGTTATAAAGGAGACTAGACATCTACCAACTCACAACCACTATCAGATTAGTGTAACAAGCGAGACTAGACATCTACCACCCCACTACCACTATCAGATTAGAGCCACAAGGGAGACTAGACATCTACCAACCCACAACCACTATCAGATTAGAGCCACAAGGGAGACTAGACAACTACCAGCTCACTACAACTATCAGATTAGAGGCATAAAGGAGACTAGACATCTACCAGCCCACTACCACTATCAGATTAGAGTCATACGGGATACTAGATATCTACAACCCCACTAACACCATCATATTAGAGCCACAAAGGAGACTAGACATTTACCACATCTACCACTATCAGAGTAGAGCCATAAAGGAGACTAGACATCAACCACCACAAAACCACTATCAGATTAGAGCCATAAAGGAGACTAGACATCTACCACCCCACTACCACTATCAGATTAGAGCCATTAGGGAGACTAGACATCTACCAGCCCACTACCACTATCAGATTAGAGCCATAATGGAGACTAGACATCTAGCACCCCACTACCAATATCAGATTAGAGCCATAAGGGAGACTAGACATCGACCACCCCACTACTTCTATCAGATTAGAGTTATAAAGGAGACTAGACATCTACCAGCCCACTACCACTATAAGATTAGAGCCACAAGGGAGACTAGACATCTACCAGCCCACTACAACTATCAGATTAGAGCCACAAGGGAGACTAGACATCTACCAGCCCACTACCACTATCAGATTAGAGTTATAAAGGAGACTAGACATCTACCAGCCCACTACCACTATCAGATTAGAGTCATACGGGATACTAGATATCTACAACCCCACTACCACCATCATATTAGAGCCACAAAGGAGACTAGACATCTACCACATCTACCACTATCAGATTAGAGCCATAGAGGAGACTAGACATCAACCACCACAAAACCACTATCAGATTAGAGCCATAAAGGAGACTAGACATCTACCACCCCACTACCACTATCAGATTAGAGCCATTAGGGAGACTAGACATCTACCACCCCACTACCACTATCAGATTAGAGCCATTAGGGAGACTAGACATCTACCAGCCCACTACAACTATCAGATTAGAGCCACAAGGGAGACTAGACATCTACCAGCCCACTACAACTATCAGATTAGAGCCACAAGGGAGACTAGACATCTACCAGCCCACTACCTCTATCAGATTAGAGTTATAAAGGAGACTAGACATCTACCAACCCACAACCACTATCAGATTAGTGTAACAAGCGAGACTAGACATCTACCACCCCACTACCACTATCAGATTAGAGCCACAAGGGAGACTAGACATCTACCAGCCCACTACCACTATCAGATTAGAGCCATAAGGGAGACTAGACATCTAGCACCCCACTACCACTATAAGATTAGAGTTATAAAGGAGACTAGACATCTACCACATCTACCACTATCAGATTAGAGCCATAGAGGAGACTAGACATCAACCACCACAAAACCACTATCAGATTAGAGCCATAAAGGAGACTAGACATCTACCACCCCACTACCACTATCAGATTAGAGCCATTAGGGAGACTAGACATCTACCAGCCCACTACAACTATCAGATTAGAGCCACAAGGGAGACTAGACATCTACCAGCCCACTACCACTATAAGATTAGAGTTATAAAGGAGACTAGACATCTACCAACCCACTACCACTATAAGATTAGAGCCACAAGGGAGACTAGACATCTACCAGCCCACTACAACTATCAGATTAGAGCCACAAGGGAGACTAGACATCTACCAGCCCACTACCACTATCAGATTAGAGCCATAAGGGAGACTAGACATCTAGCACCCCACTACCACTATAAGATTAGAGTTATAAAGGAGACTAGACATCTACCCAACCCACTACTACTATAAGATTAGAGCCACAAGGGAGACTAGACATCTACCACACCACTACCACTATCAGATTAGAGCCATTAGGGAGACTAGACATCTACCAGCCCACTACCACTATCAGATTAGAGCCATAAAGGAGACTAGACATCTACCAGCCCACTACCACTATCAGATTAGAGCCATAAGGGAGACTAGACATCGACCACCCCACTACCACTATCAGATTAGAGTTATAAAGGAGACTAGACATCTACCAGCCCACTACCACTATAAGATTAGAGCCACAAGGGAGACTAGACATCTACCAGCCCACTACAACTATCAGATTAGAGCCACAAGGGAGACTAGACATCTACCAGCCCACTACCTCTATCAGATTAGAGTTATAAAGGAGACTAGACATCTACCAACCCACAACCACTATCAGATTAGTGTAACAAGCGAGACTAGACATCTACCACCCCACTACCACTTTCAGATTAGAGTTATAAAGGAGACTAGACATCTACCAGCCCACTACCACTATCAGATTAGAGTCATACGGGATACTAGATATCTACAACCCCACTACCACCATCATATTAGAGCCACAAAGGAGACTAGACATCTACCACATCTACCACTATCAGATTAGAGCCATAGAGGAGACTAGACATCAACCACCACAAAACCACTATCAGATTAGAGCCATAAAGGAGACTAGACATCTACCACCCCACTACCACTATCAGATTAGAGCCATTAGGGAGACTAGACATCTACCAGCCCACTACCACTATCAGATTAGAGCCATAAGGGAGACTAGACATCTAGCACCCCACTACCACTATAAGATTAGAGTTATAAAGGAGACTAGACATCTACCAACCCACTACCACTATAAGATTAGAGCCACAAGGGAGACTAGACATCTACCAGCCCACTACAACTATCAGATTAGAGCCACAAGGGAGACTAGACATCTACCAACCCACAACCACTATCAGATTAGAGCCACAAGGGAGACTAGACATCTACCAGCCCACTACCACTATCAGATTAGAGCCATAAGGGAGACTAGACATCTAGCACCCCACTACCACTATAAGATTAGAGTTATAAAGGAGACTAGACATCTACCAACCCACTACCACTATAAGATTAGAGCCACAAGGGAGACTAGACATCTACCAGCCCACTACAACTATCAGATTAGAGCCACAAGGGAGACTAGACATCTACCAACCCACAACCACTATCAGATTAGAGCCACAAGGGAGACTAGACAACTACCAGCTCACTACAACTATCAGATTAGAGGCATAAGGGAGACTAGACATCTACCAGCCCACTACCACTATCAGATTAGAGTCATACGGGATACTAGATATCTACAACCCCACTACCACCATCATATTAGAGCCACAAAGGAGACTAGACATCTACCACATCTACCACTATCAGAGTAGAGCCATAAAGGAGACTAGACATCAACCACCACAAAAACACTATCAGATTAGAGCCATAAAGGAGACTAGACATCTACCAACCCACAAACACTATAAGATTAGAGCCACAAGGGAGACTAGACATCTACCACCCCACTACCACTATCAGATTAGAGTCATACGGGATACTAGATATCTACAACCCCACTACCACCATCATATTAGAGCCACAAAGGAGACTAGACATCTACCACATCTACCACTATCAGATTAGAGCCATAAAGGAGACTAGACATCAACCACCACAAAACCACTATCAGATTAGAGCCATAAAGGAGACTTGACATCTTCCACCCCACTACCACTATCAGATTAGAGCCATTAGGGAGACTAGACATCTACCAGCCCACTACCACTATCAGATTAGAGCCACAAGGGAGACTAGACATCTACCAACCCACAACCACTATCAGATTAGAGCCACAAGGGAGACTAGACAACTACCAGCTCACTACAACTATCAGATTAGAGGCATAAAGGAGACTAGACATCTACCAGCCCACTACCACTATCAGATTAGAGTCATACGGGATACTAGATATCTACAACCCCACTACCACCATCATATTAGAGCCACAAAGGAGACTAGACATTTACCACATCTACCACTATCAGAGTAGAGCCATAAAGGAGACTAGACATCAACCACCACAAAACCACTATCAGATTAGAGCCATAAAGGAGACTTGACATCTACCACCCCACTACCACTATCAGATTAGAGCCATTAGGGAGACTAGACATCTACCAGCCCACTACCACTATCATATTAGAGCCATAGGGGAGACTAGACATCTACCAACCCACAAACACTATAAGATTAGAGCCACAAGGGAGCCTAGACATCTACCACCCCACTACCACTATCAGATTAGAGCCATTAGGGAGACTAGTATTCTACCAGCCTACTACCACTATCAGATTAGAGCCATAAGGGAGACTAGACATCTACCAGCCCACTACCACTATCAGATTAGAGTCATACGGGATACTAGATATCTACAACCCCACTACCACCATCATATTAGAGCCACAAAGGAGACTAGACATCTACCACATCTACCACTATCAGAGTAGAGCCATAAAGGAGACTAGACATCAACCACCACAAAACCACTATCAGATTAGAGTTATAAAGGAGACTAGACGTCTACCAGCCCACTACCACTATAAGATTAGAGCCACAAGGGAGACTAGACATCTACCAGCCCACTACAACTATCAGATTAGAGCCACAAGGGAGACTAGACATCTACCAGCCCACTACCTCTATCAGATTAGAGTTATAAAGGAGACTAGACATCTACCAACCCACAACCACTATCAGATTAGTGTAACAAGCGAGACTAGACATCTACCACCACACTACCACTATCAGATTAGAGTTATAAAGGAGACTAGATATCTACAACCCCACTACCACCATCATATTAGAGCCACAAAGGAGACTAGACATCTACCACATCTACCACTATCAGATTAGAGCCATAGAGGAGACTAGACATCAACCACCACAAAACCACTATCAGATTAGAGCCATAAAGGAGACTAGACATCTACCACCCCACTACCACTATCAGATTAGAGCCATTAGGGAGACTAGACATCTACCAACCCACTACCACTATAAGATTAGAGCCACAAGGGAGACTAGACATTTACCACATCTACCACTATCAGAGTAGAGCCATAAAGGAGACTAGACATCAACCACCACAAAACCACTATCAGATTAGAGCCATAAAGGAGACTTGACATCTACCACCCCACTACCACTATCAGATTAGAGCCATTAGGGAGACTAGACATCTACCGCAACCAGAGTAGAGCCATAAGGGAGACTAAACATCTAGCACCCCACTACCACTATCAGATTAGAGCCATAAGGGAGACTAGACATCGACCACCACATTACTTCTATCAGATTAGAGTTATAAAGGAGACTAGACATCTACCAGCCCACTACCACTATAAGATTAGAGCCACAAGGGAGACTAGACATCTACCAGCCCACTACAACTATCAGATTAGAGCCACAAGGGAGACTAGACATCTACCAGCCCACTACCACTATCAGATTAGAGTTATAAAGGAGACTAGACATCTACCAACCCACAACCACTATCAGATTAGTGACACAAGCGACACTAGACATCTACCACCCCACTACCACTATCAGATTAGAGTCATACGGGATACTAGATATCTACAACCCCACTACCACCATCATATTAGAGCCACAAAGGAGACTAGACATCTACCACATCTACCACTATCAGATTAGAGCCATAAAGGAGACTAGACATCAACCACCACAAAACCACTATCAGATTAGAGCCATAAAGGAGACTAGACATCTACCACCCCACTACCACTATCAGATTAGAGCCATTAGGGAGACTAGACATCTACCAGCCCACTACCACTATCAGATTAGAGCCATAAGGGAGATTAGACATCTAGCACCCCACTACCACTATAAGATTAGAGTTATAAAGGAGACTGGACATCTACCAACCCACTACCACTATAAGATTAGAGCCACAAGGGAGACTAGACATCTACCAGCCCACTACAACTATCAGATTAGAGCCACAAGGGAGACTAGACATCTACCAACCCACAACCACTATCAGATTAGAGCCACAAGGGAGACTAGACAACTACCAGCTCACTACAACTATCAGATTAGAGGCATAAAGGAGACTAGACATCTACCAGCCCACTACCACTATCAGATTAGAGTCATACGGGATACTAGATATCTACAACCCCACTACCACCATCATATTAGAGCCACAAAGGAGACTAGACATTTACCACATCTACCACTATCAGAGTAGAGCCATAAAGGAGACTAGACATCAACCACCACAAAACCAATATCAGATTAGAGCCATAAAGGAGACTTGACATCTACCACCCCACTACCACTATCAGATTAGAGCCATTAGGGAGACTAGACATCTACCAGCCCACTACCACTATCATATTAGAGCCATAAGGGAGACTAGACATCTACCAACCCACAAACACTATAAGATTAGAGCCACAAGGGAGACTAGACATCTACCACACCACTACCACTATCAGATTAGAGCCATAAGGGAGACTAGACATCTACCAGCCCTCTACCACTATCAGATTAGAGTCATACGGGATACTAGATATCTACAACCCCACTACCACCATCATATTAGAGCCACAAAGGAGACTAGACATCTACCACATCTACCACTATCAGAGTAGAGCCATAAAGGAGACTAGACATCAACCACCACAAAACCACTATCAGATTAGAGCCATAAAGGAGACTTGACATCTTCCACCCCACTACCACTATCAGATTAGAGCCATTAGGGAGACTAGACATCTACCAGCTCACTACCACTATCAAATTAGAGCCATAAGGGAGACTAGACATCTAGCACCCCACTACCACTATAAGATTAGAGTTATAAAGGAGACTAGACATCTACCCAACCCACTACTACTATAAGATTAGAGCCACAAGGGAGACTAGACATCTACCACCCCACTACCACTATCAGATTAGAGCCATAAAGGAGACTAGACATCTACCACCCCACTACCACTATCAGATTAGAGCCATGAGGGAGACTAGACATCTACCAGCCCACTACCACTATCAGATTAGAGCCATAAGGGAGACTAGACATCTACCACCCCACTACCACTATCAGATTAGAGCCATAAGGGAGACTAGACATCTACCAGCCCACTACCACTATCAGATTAGAGCCACAAGGGAGACTAGACATCTACCAGCCCACTACAGACATCTACCAGCCCACTACCTCTATCAGATTAGAGTTATAAAGGAGACTAGACATCTACCAACCCACAACCACTATCAGATTAGTGTAACAAGCGAGACTAGACATCTACCACCCCACTACCACTATCAGATTAGAGTTATAAAGGAGACTAGATATCTACAACCCCACTACCACCATCATATTAGAGCCACAAAGGAGACTAGACATCTACCACATCTACCACTATCAGATTAGAGCCATAGAGGAGACTAGACATCAACCACCACAAAACCACTATCAGATTAGAGCCATAAAGGAGACTAGACATCTACCACCCCACTACCACTATCAGATTAGAGCCATTAGGGAGACTAGACATCTACCAACCCACTACCACTATAAGATTAGAGCCACAAGGGAGACTAGACATTTACCACATCTACCACTATCAGAGTAGAGCCATAAAGGAGACTAGACATCAACCACCACAAAACCACTATCAGATTAGAGCCATAAAGGAGACTTGACATCTACCACCCCACTACCACTATCAGATTAGAGCCATTAGGGAGACTAGACATCTACCACATGTACCACTACCAGAGTAGAGCCATAAGGGAGACTAAACATCTAGCACCCGACTACCACTATCAGATTAGAGCCATAAGGGAGACTAGACATCGACCACCACATTACTTCTATCAGATTAGAGTTATAAAGGAGACTAGACATCTACCAGCCCACTACCACTATAAGATTAGAGCCACAAGGGAGACTAGACATCTACCAGCCCACTACAACTATCAGATTAGAGCCACAAGGGAGACTAGACATCTACCAGCCCACTACCACTATCAGATTCGAGTTATAAAGGAGACTAGACATCTACCAACCCACAACCACTATCAGATTAGTGACACAAGCGAGACTAGACATCTACCACCCCACTACCACTATCAGATTAGAGTTATAAAGGAGACTAGACATCTACCAACCCACTACCACTATCAGATTAGAGTCATACAGGATACTAGATATCTACAACCCCACTACCACCATCATATTAGAGCCACAAAGGAGACTAGACATCTACCACATCTACCACTATCAGATTAGAGCCATAAAGGAGACTAGACATCAACCACCACAAAACCACTATCAGATTAGAGCCATAAAGGAGACTAGACATCAACCACCACAAAACCACTATCAGATTAGAGCCATAAAGGAGACTAGACATCTACTAACCCACTACCACTATCAGAATATAGCCGCAAAGGAGACTAGACATCTACCAGCTCACTACAACTATCAGATTAGAGCCACAAGGGAGACTAGACATCGACCACCTCACTACCACTATAAGATTAGAGCCATAAGGGAGACTAGAAATCTACCAACCCACTACCACTATCAGATTAGAGCCATAAGGGAGACTAGATATCTACGACCCCACTACCACCATCATATTAGAGCCACAAAGGAGACTAAACATCTACCATATCTACCACTATCAGATTAGAGCCATAAAGGAGACTAGACATCTACCACCCCACTACCACTATCAGATTAGAGCCATTAGGGAGACTAGACATCTACCAGCCCACTACAACTATCAGATTAGAGCCATTAGGGAGACTAGACATCTACCAGCCCACTACCACTATCAGATTAGAGTTATAAAGGAGACTAGACATCTACCAACCCACTACCACTATCAGATTAGAGCCATTAGGGAGACTAGACATCTACCAACCCACTACCACTATCAGATTAGAGCCACAAGGCAGACTAGACATCTACCAGCCCACTACAACTATCAGATTAGAGCCACAAGGGAGACTAGACATCTACCAACCCACAACCACTATCAGATTAGAGCCACAAGGGAGACTAGACATCTACCAGCTCACTACAACTATCAGATTAGAGCCACAAGGGAGACTAGACATCGACCACCTCACTACCACTATAAGATTAGAGCCATAAGGGAGACTAGAAATCTACCAACCCACTACCACTATCAGATTAGAGCCATAAGGGAGACTAGATATCTACGACCCCACTACCACCATCAGATTAGAGCCATAAGGGAGCCTAGACATCTAGCACCCCACTACCACTATTAGATTCGAGCCATAAGGGAGACTAGACATCGACCACCCCACTACCACCATCATATTAGAGCCACAAAGGAGACTAGACATCTACCACATCTACCACTATCAGATTAGAGCCATTAGGGAGACTAGAGATCTACCAGCCCACTACCACTATCAGATTAGAGTTATAAAGGAGACTAGACATCTACCAACCCACAACCACTATCAGATTAGTGACACAAGCGAGACTAGACATCTACCACCCCACTACCACTATCAGATTAGAGTTATAAAGGAGACTAGACATCTACCAGCCCACTACCACTATCAGATTAGAGTCATAAGGGATACTAGATATCTACAACCCCACTACCACCATCATATTAGAGCCACAAAGGAGACTAGACATCTACCACATCTACCACTATCAGATTAGAGCCATAAAGGGAGACTAGACATCAACCACCACAAAACCACTCTCAGATTAGAGCCATAAAGAAGAATAGACATCTACCACCCCACTACAACTATCAGATTAGAGCCATAAGGGAGACTAGACATCTAGCACCCCACTACCACTATCAGATTAGAGCCATAAGGGAGACTAGACATCTAGCACCCCACTACCACTATCAGATTAGAGCCATTAGGGAGACTAGACATCTACCAGCCCACTACCACTATCAGATTAGAGTTATAAAGGCGACTAGACATCTACCAGCCCACTACCACTATCAGATTAGAGTCATAAGGGATACTAGATATCTACAACCCCACTACCACCATCATATTAGAGCCACAAAGGAGACTAGACATCTACCACATCTACCACTATCAGATTAGAGCCATAAAGGAGACTAGACATCTACCACCACAAAACCACTATCAGATGAGAACCATAAAGCAGACTAGACATCTACCACCCCACTACCACTATCAGATTAGAGCCATAAGGGAGACTTGACATCTAGCACCCCACTACCACTATCAGATTAGAGTTATAAAGGAGACTAGACATCTACCAGCCCACTACCACTATAAGATTAGAGCCCCAAGGGACACTAGACATCTACCAGCTCACTACAACTATCAGATTAGAGCCACAAGGGAGACTAGACATCGACCACCTCACTACCACTATAAGATTAGAGCCATAAGGGAGACTAGATATCTACGACCCCACTACCACCATCATATTAGAGCCACAAAGGAGACTAGACATCAACCACCACAATACCACTATCATATTAGAGCCACAAAGGAGACTAGACATCTACCACATCTACCACTATCAGATTAGAGCCATAAAGGAGACTAGACATCAACCACCACAAAACCACTATCAGATTAGAGCCATAAAGGAGACTAGACATCTACCACCCCACTACCACTATCAGATTAGAGCCATTAGGGAGACTAGACATCTACCAGCCCACTACCTCTATCAGATTAGAGCCATAAGGGAGACTAGACATCTAGCACCCCACTACCACTATAAGATTAGAGTTATAAAGGAGACTAGACATCTACCAACCCACTACCACTATAAGATTAGAGCCACAAGGGAGACTAGACATCTACCAGCCCACTACAACTATCAGATTAGAGCCACAAGGGAGACTAGACATCGACCACCTCACTACCACTATAAGATTAGAGCCATAAGGGAGACTAGAAATCTACCAACCCACTACCACTATCAGATTAGAGCCATAAGGGAGACTAGATATCTACGACCCCACTACCACCATCATATTAGAGCCACAAAGGAGACTAGACATCTACCATATCTACCACTATCAGATTAGAGCCATAAAGGAGACTAGACATCAACCACCACAAAACCACTGTCAGATTAGAGACACAAGGGAGACTAGACATCGACCACCCCACTACCACTATAAGATTAGAGTTATAAAGGAGACTAGACATCTACCCAACCCACTACTACTATAAGATTAGAGCCACAAAGGAGACTAGACATCTACCACCCCACTACCACTATCAGATTAGAGCCATAAGGGAGACTAGACATCTACCACCCCACTACCACTATCAGATTAGAGCCATGAGGGAGACTAGACATCTACCAGCCCACTACCACTATCAGATTAGAGCCATAAGGGAGACTAGACATCTACCAGCCCACTACCACTATCAGATTAGAGTTATAAAGGAGACTAGACATCTACCAGCCCACTACCACTATAAGATTAGAGCCACAAGGGAGACTAGACATCTACCAGCCCACTACAACTATCAGATTAGAGCCACAAGGGAGACTAGACATCTACCAGCCCACTACCTCTATCAGATTAGAGTTATAAAGGAGACTAGACATCTACCAACCCACAACCACTATCAGATTAGTGTAACAAGCGAGACTAGACATCTACCACCCCACTACCACTATCAGATTAGAGTTATAAAGGAGACTAGATATCTACAACCCCACTACCACCATCATATTAGAGCCACAAAGGAGACTAGACATCTACCACATCTACCACTATCAGATTAGAGCCATAGAGGAGACTAGACATCAACCACCACAAAACCACTATCAGATTAGAGCCATAAAGGAGACTAGACATCTACCACCCCACTACCACTATCAGATTAGAGCCATTAGGGAGACTAGACATCTACCAACCCACTACCACTATAAGATTAGAGCCACAAGGGAGACTAGACATTTACCACATCTACCACTATCAGAGTAGAGCCATAAAGGAGACTAGACATCAACCACCACAAAACCACTATCAGATTAGAGCCATAAAGGAGACTTGACATCTACCACCCCACTACCACTATCAGATTAGAGCCATAAGGGAGACTAGACATCTACCACACCACTACCACTACCAGAGTAGAGCCATAAGGGAGACTAAACATCTAGCACCCGACTACCACTATCAGATTAGAGCCATAAGGGAGACTAGACATCGACCACCACATTACTTCTATCAGATTAGAGTTATAAAGGAGACTAGACATCTACCAGCCCACTACCACTATAAGATTAGAGCCACAAGGGAGACTAGACATCTACCAGCCCACTACAACTATCAGATTAGAGCCACAAGGGAGACTAGACATCTACCAGCCCACTACCACTATCAGATTCGAGTTATAAAGGAGACTAGACATCTACCAACCCACAACCACTATCAGATTAGTGACACAAGCGAGACTAGACATCTACCACCCCACTACCACTATCAGATTAGAGTTATAAAGGAGACTAGACATCTACCAACCCACTACCACTATCAGATTAGAGTCATACAGGATACTAGATATCTACAACCCCACTACCACCATCATATTAGAGCCACAAAGGAGACTAGACATCTACCACATCTACCACTATCAGATTAGAGCCATAAAGGAGACTAGACATCAACCACCACAAAACCACTATCAGATTAGAGCCATAAAGGAGACTAGACATCTACCACCACAAAACCACTATCAGATTAGAGCCATAAAGGAGACTTGACATCTACTAACCCACTACCACTATCAGAATATAGCCGCAAAGGAGACTAGACATCTACCAGCTCACTACAACTATCAGATTAGAGCCACAAGGGAGACTAGACATCGACCACCTCACTACCACTATAAGATTAGAGCCATAAGGGAGACTAGAAATCTACCAACCCACTACCACTATCAGATTAGAGCCATAAGGGAGACTAGATATCTACGACCCCACTACCACCATCATATTAGAGCCACAAAGGAGACTAAACATCTACCATATCTACCACTATCAGATTAGAGCCATAAAGGAGACTAGACATCTACCACCCCACTACCACTATCAGATTAGAGCCATTAGGGAGACTAGACATCTACCAGCCCACTACAACTATCAGATTAGAGCCATAAGGGAGACTAGACATCTACCAGCCCACTACCACTATCAGATTAGAGTTATAAAGGAGACTAGACATCTACCAACCCACTACCACTATCAGATTAGAGCCATTAGGGAGACTAGACATCTACCAACCCACTACCACTATCAGATTAGAGCCACAAGGCAGACTAGACATCTACCAGCCCACTACAACTATCAGATTAGAGCCACAAGGGAGACTAGACATCTACCAACCCACAACCACTATCAGATTAGAGCCACAAGGGAGACTAGACATCTACCAGCTCACTACAACTATCAGATTAGAGCCACAAGGGAGACTAGACATCGACCACCTCACTACCACTATAAGATTAGAGCCATAAGGGAGACTAGAAATCTACCAACCCACTACCACTATCAGATTAGAGCCATAAGGGAGACTAGATATCTACGACCCCACTACCACCATCAGATTAGAGCCATAAGGGAGCCTAGACATCTAGCACCCCACTACCACTATTAGATTCGAGCCATAAGGGAGACTAGACATCGACCACCCCACTACCACCATCATATTAGAGCCACAAAGGAGACTAGACATCTACCACATCTACCACTATCAGATTAGAGCCATTAGGGAGACTAGAGATCTACCAGCCCACTACCACTATCAGATTAGAGTTATAAAGGAGACTAGACATCTACCAACCCACAACCACTATCAGATTAGTGACACAAGCGAGACTAGACATCTACCACCCCACTACCACTATCAGATTAGAGTTATAAAGGAGACTAGACATCTACCAGCCCACTACCACTATCAGATTAGAGTCATAAGGGATACTAGATATCTACAACCCCACTACCACCATCATATTAGAGCCACAAAGGAGACTAGACATCTACCACATCTACCACTATCAGATTAGAGCCATAAAGGGAGACTAGACATCAACCACCACAAAACCACTCTCAGATTAGTGTAACAAGCGAGACTAGACATCTACCACCCCACTACCACTATCAGATTAGAGTTATAAAGGAGACTAGATATCTACAACCCCACTACCACCATCATATTAGAGCCACAAAGGAGACTAGACATCTACCACATCTACCACTATCAGATTAGAGCCATAGAGGAGACTAGACATCAACCACCACAAAACCACTATCAGATTAGAGCCATAAAGGAGACTAGACATCTACCACCCCACTACCACTATCAGATTAGAGCCATTAGGGAGACTAGACATCTACCAACCCACTACCACTATAAGATTAGAGCCACAAGGGAGACTAGACATTTACCACATCTACCACTATCAGAGTAGAGCCATAAAGGAGACTAGACATCAACCACCACAAAACCACTATCAGATTAGAGCCATAAAGGAGACTTGACATCTACCACCCCACTACCACTATCAGATTAGAGCCATTAGGGAGACTAGACATCTACCACATCTACCACTACCAGAGTAGAGCCATAAGGGAGACTAAACATCTAGCACCCGACTACCACTATCAGATTAGAGCCATAAGGGAGACTAGACATCGACCACCACATTACTTCTATCAGATTAGAGTTATAAAGGAGACTAGACATCTACCAGCCCACTACCACTATAAGATTAGAGCCACAAGGGAGACTAGACATCTACCAGCCCACTACAACTATCAGATTAGAGCCACAAGGGAGACTAGACATCTACCAGCCCACTACCACTATCAGATTCGAGTTATAAAGGAGACTAGACATCTACCAACCCACAACCACTATCAGATTAGTGACACAAGCGAGACTAGACATCTACCACCCCACTACCACTATCAGATTAGAGTTATAAAGGAGACTAGACATCTACCAACCCACTACCACTATCAGATTAGAGTCATACAGGATACTAGATATCTACAACCCCACTACCACCATCATATTAGAGCCACAAAGGAGACTAGACATCTACCACATCTACCACTATCAGATTAGAGCCATAAAGGAGACTAGACATCAACCACCACAAAACCACTATCAGATTAGAGCCATAAAGGAGACTAGACATCTACCACCACAAAACCACTATCAGATTAGAGCCATAAAGGAGACTTGACATCTACTAACCCACTACCACTATCAGAATATAGCCGCAAAGGAGACTAGACATCTACCAGCTCACTACAACTATCAGATTAGAGCCACAAGGGAGACTAGACATCGACCACCTCACTACCACTATAAGATTAGAGCCATAAGGGAGACTAGAAATCTACCAACCCACTACCACTATCAGATTAGAGCCATAAGGGAGACTAGATATCTACGACCCCACTACCACCATCATATTAGAGCCACAAAGGAGACTAAACATCTACCATATCTACCACTATCAGATTAGAGCCATAAAGGAGACTAGACATCTACCACCCCACTACCACTATCAGATTAGAGCCATTAGGGAGACTAGACATCTACCAGCCCACTACAACTATCAGATTAGAGCCATTAGGGAGACTAGACATCTACCAGCCCACTACCACTATCAGATTAGAGTTATAAAGGAGACTAGACATCTACCAACCCACTACCACTATCAGATTAGAGCCATTAGGGAGACTAGACATCTACCAACCCACTACCACTATCAGATTAGAGCCACAAGGCAGACTAGACATCTACCAGCCCACTACAACTATCAGATTAGAGCCACAAGGGAGACTAGACATCTACCAACCCACAACCACTATCAGATTAGAGCCACAAGGGAGACTAGACATCTACCAGCTCACTACAACTATCAGATTAGAGCCACAAGGGAGACTAGACATCGACCACCTCACTACCACTATAAGATTAGAGCCATAAGGGAGACTAGAAATCTACCAACCCACTACCACTATCAGATTAGAGCCATAAGGGAGACTAGATATCTACGACCCCACTACCACCATCAGATTAGAGCCATAAGGGAGCCTAGACATCTAGCACCCCACTACCACTATTAGAATCGAGCCATAAGGGAGACTAGACATCGACCACCCCACTACCACCATCATATTAGAGCCACAAAGGAGACTAGACATCTACCACATCTACCACTATCAGATTAGAGCCATTAGGGAGACTAGAGATCTACCAGCCCACTACCACTATCAGATTAGAGTTATAAAGGAGACTAGACATCTACCAACCCACAACCACTATCAGATTAGTGACACAAGCGAGACTAGACATCTACCACCCCACTACCACTATCAGATTAGAGTTATAAAGGAGACTAGACATCTACCAGCCCACTACCACTATCAGATTAGAGTCATAAGGGATACTAGATATCTACAACCCCACTACCACCATCATATTAGAGCCACAAAGGAGACTAGACATCTACCACATCTACCACTATCAGATTAGAGCCATAAAGGGAGACTAGACATCAACCACCACAAAACCACTCTCAGATTAGAGCCATAAAGAAGAATAGACATCTACCACCCCACTACAACTATCAGATTAGAGCCATAAGGGAGACTAGACATCTAGCACCCCACTACCACTATCAGATTAGAGCCATAAGGGAGACTAGACATCTAGCACCCCACTACCACTATCAGATTAGAGCCATTAGGGAGACTAGACATCTACCAGCCCACTACCACTATCAGATTAGAGTTATAAAGGCGACTAGACATCTACCAGCCCACTACCACTATCAGATTAGAGTCATAAGGGATACTAGATATCTACAACCCCACTACCACCATCATATTAGAGCCACAAAGGAGACTAGACATCTACCACATCTACCACTATCAGATTAGAGCCATAAAGGAGACTAGACATCTACCACCACAAAACCACTATCAGATTAGAACCATAAAGGAGACTATACATCTACCAGCCCACTACCACTATCAGATTAGAGCCATAAGGGAGACTTGACATCTAGCACCCCACTACCACTATCAGATTAGAGTTATAAAGGAGACTAGACATCTACCAACCCACTACCACTATAAGATTAGAGCCCCAAGGGACACTAGACATCTACCAGCTCACTACAACTATCAGATTAGAGCCACAAGGGAGACTAGACATCGACCACCTCACTACCACTATAAGATTAGAGCCATAAGGGAGACTAGATATCTACGACCCCACTACCACCATCATATTAGAGCCACAAAGGAGACTAGACATCAACCACCACAATACCACTATCATATTAGAGCCACAAAGGAGACTAGACATCTACCACATCTACCACTATCAGATTAGAGCCATAAAGGAGACTAGACATCAACCACCACAAAACCACTATCAGATTAGAGCCATAAAGGAGACTAGACATCTACCACCCCACTACCACTATCAGATTAGAGCCATTAGGGAGACTAGACATCTACCAGCCCACTACCTCTATCAGATTAGAGCCATAAGGGAGACTAGACATCTAGCACCCCACTACCACTATAAGATTAGAGTTATAAAGGAGACTAGACATCTACCAACCCACTACCACTATAAGATTAGAGCCACAAGGGAGACTAGACATCTACCAGCCCACTACAACTATCAGATTAGAGCCACAAGGGAGACTAGACATCGACCACCTCACTACCACTATAAGATTAGAGCCATAAGGGAGACTAGAAATCTACCAACCCACTACCACTATCAGATTAGAGCCATAAGGGAGACTAGATATCTACGACCCCACTACCACCATCATATTAGAGCCACAAAGGAGACTAGACATCTACCATATCTACCACTATCAGATTAGAGCCATAAAGGAGACTAGACATCAACCACCACAAAACCACTGTCAGATTAGAGACACAAGGGAGACTAGACATCGACCACCCCACTACCACTATAAGATTAGAGTTATAAAGGAGACTAGACATCTACCCAACCCACTACTACTATAAGATTAGAGCCACAAGGGAGACTATACATCTACCACCCCACTACCACTATCAGATTAGAGCCATTAGGGAGACTAGACATCTACCAGCCCACTACCACTATCAGATTAGAGCCATGAGGGAGACTAGACATCTAGCACCCCACTACCACTATCAGATTAGAGCCATAAGGGAGACTAGACATCGACCACCCCACTACCACTATCAGATTAGAGTTATAAAGGAGACTAGACGTCTACCAGCCCACTACCACTATAAGATTAGAGCCACAAGGGAGACTAGACATCTACCAGCCCACTACAACTATCAGATTAGAGCCACAAGGGAGACTAGACATCTACCAGCCCACTACCTCTATCAGATTAGAGTTATAAAGGAGACTAGACATCTACCAACCCACAACCACTATCAGATTAGTGTAACAAGCGAGACTAGACATCTACCACCCCACTACCACTATCAGATTAGAGTTATAAAGGAGACTAGATATCTACCACCCCACTACCACTATCAGATTAGAGCCACAAAGGAGACTAGACATCTACCACCCTACTACCACTATCAGATTAGAGCCATAGAGGAGACTAGACATCAACCACCACAAAACCACTATCAGATTAGAGCCATAAAGGAGACTAGACATCTACCACCCCACTACCACTATCAGATTAGAGCCATTAGGGAGACTAGACATCTACCAACCCACTACCACTATAAGATTAGAGCCACAAGGGAGACTAGACATTTACCACATCTACCACTATCAGAGTAGAGCCATAAAGGAGACTAGACATCAACCACCACAAAACCACTATCAGATTAGAGCCATAAAGGAGACTTGACATCTACCACCCCACTACCACTATCAGATTAGAGCCATTAGGGAGACTAGACATCTACCACAACCAGAGTAGAGCCATAAGGGAGACTAAACATCTAGCACCCCACTACCACTATCAGATTAGAGCCATAAGGGAGACTAGACATCGACCACCACATTACTTCTATCAGATTAGAGTTATAAAGGAGACTAGACGTCTACCAGCCCACTACCACTATAAGATTAGAGCCACAAGGGAGACTAGACATCTACCAGCCCACTACAACTATCAGATTAGAGCCACAAGGGAGACTAGACATCTACCAGCCCACTACCTCTATCAGATTAGAGTTATAAAGGAGACTAGACATCTACCAACCCACAACCACTATCAGATTAGTGTAACAAGCGAGACTAGACATCTACCACCCCACTACCACTATCAGATTAGAGTTATAAAGGAGACTAGATATCTACAACCCCACTACCACCATCATATTAGAGCCACAAAGGAGACTAGACATCTACCACATCTACCACTATCAGATTAGAGCCATAGAGGAGACTAGACATCAACCACCACAAAACCACTATCAGATTAGAGCCATAAAGGAGACTAGACATCTACCACCCCACTACCACTATCAGATTAGAGCCATTAGGGAGACTAGACATCTACCAACCCACTACCACTATAAGATTAGAGCCACAAGGGAGACTAGACATTTACCACATCTACCACTATCAGAGTAGAGCCATAAAGGAGACTAGACATCAACCACCACAAAACCACTATCAGATTAGAGCCATAAAGGAGACTTGACATCTACCACCCCACTACCACTATCAGATTAGAGCCATTAGGGAGACTAGACATCTACCACAACCAGAGTAGAGCCATAAGGGAGACTAAACATCTAGCACCCCACTACCACTATCAGATTAGAGCCATAAGGGAGACTAGACATCGACCACCACATTACTTCTATCAGATTAGAGTTATAAAGGAGACTAGACATCTACCAGCCCACTACCACTATAAGATTAGAGCCACAAGGGAGACTAGACATCTACCAGCCCACTACAACTATCAGATTAGAGCCACAAGGGAGACTAGACATCTACCAGCCCACTTCCACTATCAGATTAGAGTTATAAAGGAGACTAGACATCTACCAACCCACAACCACTATCAGATTAGTGACACAAGCGAGACTAGACATCTACCACCCCACTACCACTATCATATTAGAGTTATAAAGGAGACTAGACATCTACCAGCCCACTACCACTATCAGATTAGAGTCATACGGGATACTAGATATCTACAACCCCACTACCACCATCATATTAGAGCCACAAAGGAGACTAGACATCTACCACATCTACCACTATCAGATTAGAGCCATAGAGGAGACTAGACATCAACCACCACAAAACCACTATCAGATTAGAGCCATAAAGGAGACTAGACATCTACCAGCCCACTACCACTATCAGATTAGAGCCATAAGGGAGACTAAACATCTAGCACCCCACTACCACTATCAGATTAGAGCCATAAGGGAGACTAGACATCGACCACCACATTACTTCTATCAGATTAGAGTTATAAAGGAG
This sequence comes from Salvelinus alpinus, assembly GCF_045679555.1. NCBI lineage: Eukaryota > Metazoa > Chordata > Actinopteri > Salmoniformes > Salmonidae > Salvelinus > Salvelinus alpinus. Next base: position 49,737,625 of record NC_092109.1, read on the forward strand.
ACTAGACATCTACCAGCCCACTACCACTATAAGATTAGAGCCACAAGGGAGACTAGACATCTACCAGCCCACTACAACTATCAGATTAGAGCCACAAGGGAGACTAGACATCTACCAGCCCACTACCACTATCAGATTAGAGTTATAAAGGAGACTAGACATCTACCAACCCACAACCACTATCAGATTAGTGACACAAGCGACACTAGACATCTACCACCCCACTACCACTATCAGATTAGAGTTATAAAGGAGACTAGACATCTACCAGCCCACTACCACTATCAGATTAGAGTCATACGGGATACTAGATATCTACAACCCCACTACCACCATCATATTAGAGCCACAAAGGAGACTAGACATCTACCACATCTACCACTATCAGATAAGAGCCATAAAGGAGACTAGACATCAACCACCACAAAACCACTATCAGATTAGAGCCATAAAGGAGACTAGACATCTACCACCCCACTACCACTGTCAGATTAGAGCCATTAGGGAGACTAGACATCTACCAGCCCACTACCACTATCAGATTAGAGCCATAAGGGAGATTAGACATCTAGCACCCCACTACCACTATAAGATTAGAGTTATAAAGGAGACTGGACATCTACCAACCCACTACCACTATAAGATTAGAGCCACAAGGGAGACTAGACATCTACCAGCCCACTACAACTATCAGATTAGAGCCACAAGGGAGACTAGACATCTACCAACCCACAACCACTATCAGATTAGAGCCACAAGGGAGACTAGACAACTACCAGCTCACTACAACTATCAGATTAGAGGCATAAAGGAGACTAGACATCTACCAGCCCACTACCACTATCAGATTAGAGTCATACGGGATACTAGATATCTACAACCCCACTACCACCATCATATTAGAGCCACAAAGGAGACTAGACATCTACCACATCTACCACTATCAGAGTAGAGCCATAAAGGAGACTAGACATCAACCACCACAAAACCACTATCAGATTAGAGCCATAAAGGAGACTTGACATCTACCACCCCACTACCACTATCAGATTAGAGCCATTAGGGAGACTAGACATCTACCAGCCCACTACCACTATCAGATTAGAGCCATAAGGGAGACTAGACATCTACCAACCCACAAACACTATAAGATTAGAGCCACAAGGGAGACTAGACATCTACCACACCACTACCACTATCAGATTAGAGCCATAAGGGAGACTAGACATCTACCAGCCCACTACCACTATCAGATTAGAGTCATACGGGATACTAGATATCTACAACCCCACTACCACCATCATATTAGAGCCACAAAGGAGACTAGACATCTACCACATCTACCACTATCAGATTAGAGCCATAAAGGAGACTAGACATCAACCACCACAAAACCACTATCAGATTAGAGCCATAAAGGAGACTTGACATCTTCCACCCCACTACCACTATCAGATTAGAGCCATTAGGGAGACTAGACATCTACCAGCTCACTACCACTATCAGATTAGAGCCATAAGGGAGACTAGACATCTAGCACCCCACTACCACTATAAGATTAGAGTTATAAAGGAGACTAGACATCTACCAACCCACTACTACTATAAGATTAGAGCCACAAGGGAGACTAGACATCTACCACCCCACTACCACTATCAGATTAGAGCCATAAAGGAGACTAGACATCTACCACCCCACTACCACTATCAGATTAGAGCCATGAGGGAGACTAGACATCTACCAGCCCACTACCACTATCAGATTAGAGCCATAAGGGAGACTAGACATCTACCACCCCACTACCACTATCAGATTAGAGTTATAAAGGAGACTAGACGTCTACCAGCCCACTACCACTATAAGATTAGAGCCACAAGGGAGACTAGACATCTACCAGCCCACTACATCAGATTAGAGCCACAAGGGAGACTAGACATCTACCAGCCCACTACCTCTATCAGATTAGAGTTATAAAGGAGACTAGACATCTACCAACCCACAACCACTATCAGATTAGTGTAACAAGCGAGACTAGACATCTACCACCCCACTACCACTATCAGATTAGAGTTATAAAGGAGACTAGATATCTACAACCCCACTACCACCATCATATTAGAGCCACAAAGGAGACTAGACATCTACCACATCTACCACTATCAGATTAGAGCCATAGAGGAGACTAGACATCAACCACCACAAAACCACTATCAGATTAGAGCCATAAAGGAGACTAGACATCTACCACCCCACTACCACTATCAGATTAGAGCCATTAGGGAGACTAGACATCTACCAACCCACTACCACTATAAGATTAGAGCCACAAGGGAGACTAGACATTTACCACATCTACCACTATCAGAGTAGAGCCATAAAGGAGACTAGACATCAACCACCACAAAACCACTATCAGATTAGAGCCATAAAGGAGACTTGACATCTACCACCCCACTACCACTATCAGATTAGAGCCATTAGGGAGACTAGACATCTACCACATCTACCACTACCAGAGTAGAGCCATAAGGGAGACTAAACATCTAGCACCCGACTACCACTATCAGATTAGAGCCATAAGGGAGACTAGACATCGACCACCACATTACTTCTATCAGATTAGAGTTATAAAGGAGACTAGACATCTACCAGCCCACTACCACTATAAGATTAGAGCCACAAGGGAGACTAGACATCTACCAGCCCACTACAACTATCAGATTAGAGCCACAAGGGAGACTAGACATCTACCAGCCCACTACCACTATCAGATTCGAGTTATAAAGGAGACTAGACATCTACCAACCCACAACCACTATCAGATTAGTGACACAAGCGAGACTAGACATCTACCACCCCACTACCACTATCAGATTAGAGTTATAAAGGAGACTAGACATCTACCAGCCCACTACCACTATCAGATTAGAGTCATACGGGATACTAGATATCTACAACCCCACTACCACCATCATATTAGAGCCACAAAGGAGACTAGACATCTACCACATCTACCACTATCAGATTAGAGCCATAGAGGAGACTAGACATCAACCACCACAAAACCACTATCAGATTAGAGCCATAAAGGAGACTAGACATCTACCAGCCCACTACCACTATCAGATTAGAGCCATAAGGGAGACTAAACATCTAGCACCCCACTACCACTATCAGATTAGAGCCATAAGGGAGACTAGACATCGACCACCACATTACTTCTATCAGATTAGAGTTATAAAGGAGACTAGACATCTACCAGCCCACTACCACTATAAGATTAGAGCCACAAGGGAGACTAGACATCTACCAGCCCACTACAACTATCAGATTAGAGCCACAAGGGAGACTAGACATTTACCAGCCCACTACCACTATCAGATTAGAGTTATAAAGGAGACTAGACATCTACCAACCCACAACAACTATCAGATTAGTGACACAAGCCACACTAGACATCTACCACCCCACTACCACTATCAGATTAGAGTTATAAAGGAGACTAGACATCTACCAGCCCACTACCACTATCAGATTAGAGTCATACGGGATACTAGATATCTACAACCCCACTACCACCATCATATTAGAGCCACAAAGGAGACTAGACATCTACCACATCTACCACTATCAGATTAGAGCCATAAAGGAGACTAGACATCAACCACCACAAAACCACTATCAGATTAGAGCCATAAAGGAGACTAGACATCTACCACCCCACTACCACTATCAGATTAGAGCCATTAGGGAGACTAGACATCTACCAGCCCACTACCACTATCAGATTAGAGCCATAAGGGAGATTAGACATCTAGCACCCCACTACCACTATAAGATTAGAGTTATAAAGGAGACTGGACATCTACCAACCCACTACCACTATAAGATTAGAGCCACAAGGGAGACTAGACATCTACCAGCCCACTACAACTATCAGATTAGAGCCACAAGGGAGACTAGACATCTACCAACCCACAACCACTATCAGATTAGAGCCACAAGGGAGACTAGACAACTACCAGCTCACTACAACTATCAGATTAGAGGGATAAAGGAGACTAGACATCTACCAGCCCACTACCACTCTCAGATTAGAGTCATACGGGATACTAGATATCTACAACCCCACTACCACCATCATATTAGAGCCACAAAGGAGACTAGACATCTACCACATCTACCACTATCAGATTAGAGCCATAAAGGAGACTAGACATCAACCACAACAAAACCACTATCAGATTAGAGCCATAAAGGAGACTAGACATCTACCACCCCACTACCACTATCAGATTAGAGCCATTAGGGAGACTAGACATCTACCAGCCCACTACCACTATCAGATTAGAGCCATAAGGGAGACTAGACATCTAGCACCCCACTACCACTATAAGATTAGAGTTATAAAGGAGACTAGACATCTACCAACCCACTACCACTATAAGATTAGAGCCACAAGGGAGACTAGACATCTACCAGCCCACTACAACTATCAGATTAGAGCCATAAGGGAGACTAGACATCAACCACCACAAAACCACGATCAGATTAGAGCCATAAAGAAGACTAGACATCTACCACCCCACTACCACTATCAGATTAGAGCCATAAGGGAGACTAGACATCTACCAGCCCACTACCACTATCAGATTAGAGCCATTAGGGAGACTAGACATCTACCAGCCCACTACCACTATCAGATTAGAGCCATAAGGGAGACTAGACATCTAGTACCCCACTACCACTATAAGATTAGAGTTATAAAGGAGACTAGACATCTAACAACCAACTACCACTATAAGATTAGAGCCACAAGGGAGACTAGACATCTACCACCCCACTACCACTATCAGATTAGAGCCATTAGGGAGACTAGACATCTACCAGCCCACTACCACTATCAGATTAGAGCCGTAAGGGAGACTAGACATCTAGCACCCCACTACCACTATCAGATTAGAGCCATAAGGGAGACTAGACATCGACCACCACACTACTTCTATCAGATTAGAGTTATAAAGGAGACTAGACATCTACCAGCCCACTACCACTATAAGATTAGAGCCACAAGGGAGACTAGACATCTACCAGCCCACTACAACTATCAGATTAGAGCCACAAGGGAGACTAGACATCTACCAGCCCACTACCACTATCAGATTAGAGTTATAAAGGAGACTAGACATCTACCAACCCACAACCACTATCAGATTAGTGACACAAGCGAGACTAGACATCTACCACCCCACTACCACTATCAGATTAGAGTTATAAAGGAGACTAGACATCTACCAACCCACTACCACTATCAGATTAGAGTCATACAGGATACTAGATACCTACAACCCCACTACCACCATCATATTAGAGCCACAAAGGAGACTAGACATCTACCACATCTACCACTATCAGATTAGAGCCATAAAGGAGACTAGACATCAACCACCACAAAACCACTATCAGATTAGAGCCATAAAGGAGACTAGACATCTACCACCACAAAACCAATATCAGATTAGAGCCATAAAGGAGACTTGACATCTACTAACCCACTACCACTATCAGAATATAGCCGCAAAGGAGACTAGACATCTACCAGCTCACTACAACTATCAGATTAGAGCCACAAGGGAGACTAGACATCGACCACCTCACTACCACTATAAGATTAGAGCCATAAGGGAGACTAGAAATCTACCAACCCACTACCACTATCAGATTAGAGCCATAAGGGAGACTAGATATCTACGACCCCACTACCACCATCATATTAGAGCCACAAAGGAGACTAAACATCTACCATATCTACCACTATCAGATTAGAGCCATAAAGGAGACTAGACATCTACCACCCCACTACCACTATCAGATTAGAGCCATTAGGGAGACTAGACATCTACCAGCCCACTACAACTATCAGATTAGAGCCATTAGGGAGACTAGACATCTACCAGCCCACTACCACTATCAGATTAGAGTTATAAAGGAGACTAGACATCTACCAACCCACTACAACTATCAGATTAGAGCCATTAGGGAGACTAGACATCTACCAACCCACTACCACTATAAGATTAGAGCCACAAGGCAGACTAGACATCTACCAGCCCACTACAACTATCAGATTAGAGCCACAAGGGAGACTAGACATCTACCAACCCACAACCACTATCAGATTAGAGCCACAAGGGAGACTAGACATCTACCAGCTCACTACAACTATCAGATTAGAGCCACAAGGGAGACTAGACATCGACCACCTCACTACCACTATAAGATTAGAGCCATAAGGGAGACTAGAAATCTACCAACCCACTACCACTATCAGATTAGAGCCATAAGGGAGACTAGATATCTACGACCCCACTACCACCATCAGATTAGAGCCATAAGGGAGCCTAGACATCTAGCACCCCACTACCACTATTAGATTAGAGCCATAAGGGAGACTAGACATCGACCACCCCACTACCACCATCATATTAGAGCCACAAAAGGAGACTAGACATCTACCACATCTACCACTATCAGATTAGAGCCATTAGGGAGACTAGAGATTTACCAGCCCACTACCACTATCAGATTAGAGTTATAAAGGAGACTAGACATCTACCAACCCACAACCACTATCAGATTAGTGACACAAGCGAGACTAGACATCTACCACCCCACTACCACTATCAGATTAGAGTTATAAAGGAGACTAGACATCTACCAGCCCACTACCACTATCAGATTAGAGTCATAAGGGATACTAGATATCTACAACCCCACTACCACCATCATATTAGAGCCACAAAGGAGACTAGACATCTACCACATCTACCACTATCAGATTAGAGCCATAAAGGGAGACTAGACATCAACCACCACAAAACCACTCTCAGATTAGAGCCATAAAGAAGAATAGACATCTACCACCCCACTACAACTATCAGATTAGAGCCATAAGGGAGACTAGACATCTAGCACCCCACTACCACTATCAGATTAGAGCCATAAGGGAGACTAGACATCTAGCACCCCACTACCACTATCAGATTAGAGCCATTAGGGAGACTAGACATCTACCAGCCCACTACCACTATCAGATTAGAGTTATAAAGGCGACTAGACATCTACCAGCCCACTACCACTATCAGATTAGAGTCATAAGGGATACTAGATATCTACAACCCCACTACCACCATCATATTAGAGCCACAAAAGAGACTAGACATCTACCACATCTACCACTATCAGATTAGAGCCATAAAGGAGACTAGACATCAACCACCACAAAACCACTATCAGACTAGAGCCATAAAGGAGACTAGACATCTACCAGCCCACTACCACTATCAGATTAGAGCCATAAGGGAGACTAGACATCTAGCACCCCACTACCACTATCAGATTAGAGTTATAAAGGAGACTAGACATCTACCAACCCACTACCACTATAAGATTAGAGCCCCAAGGGACACTAGACATCTACCAGCTCACTACAACTATCAGATTAGAGCCACAAGGGAGACTAGACATCGACCACCTCACTACCACTATAAGATTAGAGCCATAAGGGAGACTAGATATCTACGACCCCACTACCACCATCATATTAGAGCCACAAAGGAGACTAGACATCAACCACCACAATACCACTATCATATTAGAGCCACAAAGGAGACTAGACATCTACCACATCTACCACTATCAGATTAGAGCCATAAAGGAGACTAGACATCAACCACCACAAAACCACTATCAGATTAGAGCCATAAAGGAGACTAGACATCTACCACCCCACTACCACTATCAGATTAGAGCCATTAGGGAGACTAGACATCTACCAGCCCACTACCTCTATCAGATTAGAGCAATAAGGGAGACTAGACATCTAGCACCCCACTACCACTATAAGATTAGAGTTATAAAGGAGACTAGACATCTACCAACCCACTACCACTATAAGATTAGAGCCACAAGGGAGACTAGACATCTACCAGCCCACTACAACTATCAGATTAGAGCCACAAGGGAGACTAGACATCGACCACCTCACTACCACTATAAGATTAGAGCCATAAGGGAGACTAGAAATCTACCAACCCACTACCACTATCAGATTAGAGCCATAAGGGAGACTAGATATCTACGACCCCACTACCACCATCATATTAGAGCCACAAAGGAGACTAGACATCTACCATATCTACCACTATCAGATTAGAGCCATAAAGGAGACTAGACATCAACCACCACAAAACCACTGTCAGATTAGAGACACAAGGGAGACTAGACATCGACCACCCCACTACCACTATCAGATTAGAGTTATAAAGGAGACTAGACATCTACCAACCCGCTACCACTATAAGATTAGAGCCACAAGGGAGACGAGACATCTACTAGCCCACTACAACTATCAGATTTGAGCCACAAGGGAAACTAGACATCTACCAGCCCACTACCACTATCAGATTAGAGTTATAAAGGAGACTAGACATCTACCAACACACAACCACTATCAGATTAGAGCCACAAGGGAGCCTAGACATCTACCAGCCCACTACAACTATCAGATTAGAGCCATAAGGGAGACTTGACATCTAGCACCCCACTACCACTATCAGATTAGAGTTATAAAGGAGACTAGACATCTACCAACCCACTACCACTATAAGATTAGAGCCCCAAGGGACACTAGACATCTACCAGCTCACTACAACTATCAGATTAGAGCCACAAGGGAGACTAGACATCGACCACCTCACTACCACTATAAGATTAGAGCCATAAGGGAGACTAGAAATCTACCAACCCACTACCACTATCAGATTAGAGCCATAAGGGAGACTAGATATCTACGACCCCACTACCACCATCATATTAGAGCCACAAAGGAGACTAGACATCAACCACCACAATACCACTATCATATTAGAGCCACAAAGGAGACTAGACATCTACCAACCCACTACCACTATCAGATTAGAGCCATGAGGGAGACTAGACATCTACCAGCCCACTACCTCTATCAGATTAGAGCCATAAGGGAGACTAGACATCTAGCACCCCACTACCACTATAAGATTAGAGTTATAAAGGAGACTAGACATCTACCAACCCACTACCACTATAAGATTAGAGCCACAAGGGAGACTAGACATCTACCATATCTACCACTATCAGATTAGAGCCATAAAGGAGACTAGACATCAACCACCACAAAACCACTGTCAGATTAGAGACACAAGGGAGACTAGACATCGACCACCCCACTACCACTATCAGATTAGAGTTATAAAGGAGACTAGACATCTACCAACCCACTACCACTATCAGATTAGAGCCACAAGGGAGACTAGACATCTACCAGCCCACTACAACTATCAGATTAGAGCCACAAGGGAAACTAGACATCTACCAGCCCACTACCACTATCAGATTAGAGTTATAAAGGAGACATCTACCAACCCACAACCACTATCAGATTAGAGCCACAAGGGAGACTAGACATCTACCAGCCCACTACAACTATCAGATTAGAGCCACAAGGGAGAATAGACATCGAACACCTCACTACCACTATAAGATTAGAGCCATAAGGGAGACTAGATATCTACGACCCCACTACCACCATCATATTAGAGCCACAAAGGAGACTAGACATCTACCATATCTACCACTATCAGATTAGAGCCATAAAGGAGACTAGACATCAACCACCACAAAACCACTATCAGATTAGAGACACAAGGGAGACTAGACATCTACCACCCCACTACCACTATCAGATTAGAGTTATAAAGGAGACTAGACATCGACCACCCCACTACCACTATCAGATTAGAGCCATAAAGGAGACTAGACATCGACCACCCCACTACCACTATCAGATTAGAGTTATAAAGGAGACTAGACATCTACCAACCCACAACCACTATCAGATTAGAGCCATAAGGGAGACTAGATATCTACGACCCCACTACCACCATCATATTAGAGCCACAAAGGAGACTAGACATCAACCACCACAATACCACTATCATATTAGAGCCACAAAGGAGACTAGACATCTACCACATCTACCACTATCAGATTAGAGCCATTAGGGAGACTAGACATCTACCAGCCCACTACCTCTATCAGATTAGAGCCATAAGGGAGACTAGACATCTAGCACCCCACTACCACTATAAGATTAGAGTTATAAAGGAGACTAGACATCTACCAACCCACTACCACTATAAGATTAGAGCCACAAGGGAGACTAGACATCTACCATATCTACCACTATCAGATTAGAGCCATAAAGGAGACTAGACATCAACCACCACAAAACCACTGTCAGATTAGAGACACAAGGGAGACTAGACATCGACCACCCCACTACCACTATCAGATTAGAGTTATAAAGGAGACTAGACATCTACCAACCCACTACCACTATAAGATTAGAGCCACAAGGGAGACGAGACATCTACCAGCCCACTACAACTATCAGATTAGAGCCACAAGGGAAACTAGACATCTACCAGCCCACTACCACTATCAGATTAGAGTTATAAAGGAGACTAGACATCTACCAACACACAACCACTATCAGATTAGAGCCATTAGGGAGACTAGACATCTACCAGCCCACTACCTCTATCAGATTAGAGCCATAAGGGAGACTAGACATCTAGCACCCCACTACCACTATAAGATTAGAGTTATAAAGGAGACTAGACATCTACCAACCCACTACCACTATAAGATTAGAGCCACAAGGGAGACTAGACATCTACCATATCTACCACTATCAGATTAGAGCCATAAAGGAGACTAGACATCAACCACCACAAAACCACTGTCAGATTAGAGACACAAGGGAGACTAGACATCGACCACCCCACTACCACTATCAGATTAGAGCCATAAGGGAGACTAGACATCTACCAACCCACTACCACTATAAGATTAGAGCCACAAGGGAGACGAGACATCTACCAGCCCACTACAACTATCAGATTAGAGCCACAAGGGAGACTAGACATCTACCAGCCCACTACCACTATCAGATTAGAGTTATAAAGGAGACTAGACATCTACCAACACACAACCACTATCAGATTAGAGCCACAAGGGAGCCTAGACATCTACCAGCCCACTACAACTATCAGATTAGAGCCACAAGGGAGACTAGACATCGACCACCTCACTACCACTATAAGATTAGAGCCATAAGGGAGACTAGATATCTACGACCCCACTACCACCATCATATTAGAGCCACAAAGGAGACTAGACATCTACCATATCTACCACTATCAGATTAGAGCCATAAAGGAGACTAGACATCAACCACCACAAAACCACTATCAGATTAGAGACACAAGGGAGACTAGACATCTACCACCCCACTACCACTATCAGATTAGAGTTATAAAGGAGACTAGACATCGACCACCCCACTACCACTATCAGATTAGAGCCATAAAGGAGACTAGACATCGACCACCCCACTACCACTATCAGATTAGAGTTATAAAGGAGACTAGACATCTACCAACCCACAACCACTATCAGATTAGAGCCATAAAGGAGACTAGACATCGACCACCCCACTACCACTATCAGATTAGAGTTATAAAGGAGACTAGACATCTACCAACCCACAACCACTATCAGATTAGAGCCATAAAGGAGACTAGACATCAACGACCACAAAACCACTATCAGATTAGAGACACAAGGGAGCCTAGACATCTACCACCCCACTACCACTACCAGATTAGAGTTATAAAGGAGACTAGACATCTACCAACCCACTACCACTATCAGATTAGAGTCACAAGGGAGCCTAGACATCTACCAGCCCACTACAACTATCAGATTAGAGCCACAAGGGAGACTAGACATCGACCACCTCACTACCACTATCAGATTAGAGCCATAAAGAAGACTAGACATCTACCACCCCACTACCACTATCAGATTAGAGCCACAAGGGAGACTAGACATCTACCAGCCCACTACAACTATCAGATTAGAGCCACAAGGGAGACTAGACATCTACCAGCCCACTACCACTATCAGATTAGAGTTATAAAGGAGACTAGACATCTACCAACCCACAACCACTATCAGATTAGTGACACAAGCGAGACTAGACATCTACCACCCCACTACCACTATCAGATTAGAGTTATAAAGGAGACTAGACATCTACCAACCCACTACCACTATCAGATTAGAGTCATACAGGATACTAGATATCTACAACCCCACTACCACCATCATATTAGAGCCACAAAGGAGACTAGACATCTACCACATCTACCACTATCAGATTAGAGCCATAAAGGAGACTAGACATCAACCACCACAAAACCACTATCAGATTAGAGCCATAAAGGAGACTAGACATCTACCACCACAAAACCACTATCAGATTAGAGCCATAAAGGAGACTTGACATCTACTAACCCACTACCACTATCAGAATATAGCCGCAAAGGAGACTAGACATCTACCAGCTCACTACAACTATCAGATTAGAGCCACAAGGGAGACTAGACATCGACCACCTCACTACCACTATAAGATTAGAGCCATAAGGGAGACTAGAAATCTACCAACCCACTACCACTATCAGATTAGAGCCATAAGGGAGACTAGATATCTACGACCCCACTACCACCATCATATTAGAGCCACAAAGGAGACTAAACATCTACCATATCTACCACTATCAGATTAGAGCCATAAAGGAGACTAGACATCTACCACCCCACTACCACTATCAGATTAGAGCCATTAGGGAGACTAGACATCTACCAGCCCACTACAACTATCAGATTAGAGCCATTAGGGAGACTAGACATCTACCAGCCCACTACCACTATCAGATTAGAGTTATAAAGGAGACTAGACATCTACCAACCCACTACAACTATCAGATTAGAGCCATTAGGGAGACTAGACATCTACCAACCCACTACCACTATAAGATTAGAGCCACAAGGCAGACTAGACATCTACCAGCCCACTACAACTATCAGATTAGAGCCACAAGGGAGACTAGACATCTACCAACCCACAACCACTATCAGATTAGAGCCACAAGGGAGACTAGACATCTACCAGCTCACTACAACTATCAGATTAGAGCCACAAGGGAGACTAGACATCGACCACCTCACTACCACTATAAGATTAGAGCCATAAGGGAGACTAGAAATCTACCAACCCACTACCACTATCAGATTAGAGCCATAAGGGAGACTAGATATCTACGACCCCACTACCACCATCAGATTAGAGCCATAAGGGAGCCTAGACATCTAGCACCCCACTACCACTATTAGATTAGAGCCATAAGGGAGACTAGACATCGACCACCCCACTACCACCATCATATTAGAGCCACAAAGGAGACTAGACATCTACCACATCTACCACTATCAGATTAGAGCCATTAGGGAGACTAGAGATCTACCAGCCCACTACCACTATCAGATTAGAGTTATAAAGGAGACTAGACATCTACCAACCCACAACCACTATCAGATTAGTGACACAAGCGAGACTAGACATCTACCACCCCACTACCACTATCAGATTAGAGTTATAAAGGAGACTAGACATCTACCAGCCCACTACCACTATCAGATTAGAGTCATAAGGGATACTAGATATCTACAACCCCACTACCACCATCATATTAGAGCCACAAAGGAGACTAGACATCTACCACATCTACCACTATCAGATTAGAGCCATAAAGGGAGACTAGACATCAACCACCACAAAACCACTCTCAGATTAGAGCCATAAAGAAGAATAGACATCTACCACCCCACTACAACTATCAGATTAGAGCCATAAGGGAGACTAGACATCTAGCACCCCACTACCACTATCAGATTAGAGCCATAAGGGAGACTAGACATCTAGCACCCCACTACCACTATCAGATTAGAGCCATAAGGGAGACTAGACATCTACCAGCCCACTACCACTATCAGATTAGAGTTATAAAGGCGACTAGACATCTACCAGCCCACTACCACTATCAGATTAGAGTCATAAGGGATACTAGATATCTACAACCCCACTACCACCATCATATTAGAGCCACAAAGGAGACTAGACATCTACCACATCTACCACTATCAGATTAGAGCCATAAAGGAGACTAGACATCTACCACCCCACTACCACTATCAGATTAGAGCCATTAGGGAGACTAGACATCTACCAGCCCACTACAACTATCAGATTAGAGCCATTAGGGAGACTAGACATCTACCAGCCCACTACCACTATCAGATTAGAGTTATAAAGGAGACTAGACATCTACCAACCCACTACAACTATCAGATTAGAGCCATTAGGGAGACTAGACATCTACCAACCCACTACCACTATAAGATTAGAGCCACAAGGCAGACTAGACATCTACCAGCCCACTACAACTATCAGATTAGAGCCACAAGGGAGACTAGACATCTACCAACCCACAACCACTATCAGATTAGAGCCACAAGGGAGACTAGACATCTACCAGCTCACTACAACTATCAGATTAGAGCCACAAGGGAGACTAGACATCGACCACCTCACTACCACTATAAGATTAGAGCCATAAGGGAGACTAGAAATCTACCAACCCACTACCACTATCAGATTAGAGCCATAAGGGAGACTAGATATCTACGACCCCACTACCACCATCAGATTAGAGCCATAAGGGAGCCTAGACATCTAGCACCCCACTACCACTATTAGATTAGAGCCATAAGGGAGACTAGACATCGACCACCCCACTACCACCATCATATTAGAGCCACAAAGGAGACTAGACATCTACCACATCTACCACTATCAGATTAGAGCCATTAGGGAGACTAGAGATCTACCAGCCCACTACCACTATCAGATTAGAGTTATAAAGGAGACTAGACATCTACCAACCCACAACCACTATCAGATTAGTGACACAGGCGAGACTAGACATCTACCACCCCACTACCACTATCAGATTAGAGTTATAAAGGAGACTAGACATCTACCAGCCCACTACCACTATCAGATTAGAGTCATAAGGGATACTAGATATCTACAACCCCACTACCACCATCATATTAGAGCCACAAAGGAGACTAGACATCTACCACATCTACCACTATCAGATTAGAGCCATAAAGGGAGACTAGACATCAACCACCACAAAACCACTCTCAGATTAGAGCCATAAAGAAGAATAGACATCTACCACCCCACTACAACTATCAGATTAGAGCCATAAGGGAGACTAGACATCTAGCACCCCACTACCACTATCAGATTAGAGCCATAAGGGAGACTAGACATCTAGCACCCCACTACCACTATCAGATTAGAGCCATTAGGGAGACTAGACATCTACCAGCCCACTACCACTATCAGATTAGAGTTATAAAGGCGACTAGACATCTACCAGCCCACTACCACTATCAGATTAGAGTCATAAGGGATACTAGATATCTACAACCCCACTACCACCATCATATTAGAGCCACAAAGGAGACTAGACATCTACCACATCTACCACTATCAGATTAGAGCCATAAAGGAGACTAGACATCTACCACCACAAAACCACTATCAGATTAGAACCATAAAGGAGACTATACATCTACCAGCCCACTACCACTATCAGATTAGAGCCATAAGGGAGACTTGACATCTAGCACCCCACTACCACTATCAGATTAGAGTTATAAAGGAGACTAGACATCTACCAACCCACTACCACTATCAGATTAGAGCCCCAAGGGACACTAGACATCTACCAGCTCACTACAACTATCAGATTAGAGCCACAAGGGAGACTAGACATCGACCACCTCACTACCACTATAAGATTAGAGCCATAAGGGAGACTAGATATCTACGACCCCACTACCACCATCATATTAGAGCCACAAAGGAGACTAGACATCAACCACCACAATACCACTATCATATTAGAGCCACAAAGGAGACTAGACATCTACCACTATCAGATTAGAGCCATAAAGGAGACTAGACATCAACCACCACAAAACCACTATCAGATTAGAGCCATAAAGGAGACTAGACATCTACCAGCCCACTACCACTATCAGATTAGAGTTATAAAGGAGACTAGACATCTACCAGCCCACTACCACTATCAGATTAGAGTTATAAAGGAGACTAGACATCTACCAGCCCACTACCACTATCAGATTAGAGTCATAAGGGATACTAGATATCTACAACCCCACTACCACCATCATATTAGAGCCACAAAGGAGACTAGACATCTACCACATCTACCACTATCAGATTAGAGCCATAAAGGAGACTAGACATCAACCACCACAAAACCACTATCAGATTAGAACCATAAAGGAGACTATACATCTACCAGCCCACTACCACTATCAGATTAGAGCCATAAGGGAGACTTGACATCTAGCACCCCACTACCACTATCAGATTAGAGTTATAAAGGAGACTAGACATCTACCAACCCACTACCACTATAAGATTAGAGCCCCAAGGGACACTAGACATCTACCAGCTCACTACAACTATCAGATTAGAGCCACAAGGGAGACTAGACATCGACCACCTCACTACCACTATAAGATTAGAGCCATAAGGGAGACTAGATATCTACGACCCCACTACCACCATCATATTAGAGCCACAAAGGAGACTAGACATCAACCACCACAATACCACTATCATATTAGAGCCACAAAGGAGACTAGACATCTACCACTATCAGATTAGAGCCATAAAGGAGACTAGACATCAACCACCACAAAACCACTATCAGATTAGAGCCATAAAGGAGACTAGACATCTACCACCCCACTACCACTATCAGATTAGAGCCATAAGGGAGACTAGACATCTAGCACCCCACTACCACTATAAGATTAGAGTTATAAAGGAGACTAGACATCTACCAACCCACTACCACTATAAGATTAGAGCCACAAGGGAGACTAGACATCTACCAGCCCACTACCACTATCAGATTAGAGCCATAAGGGAGACTAGACATCTAGCACCCCACTACCACTATAAGATTAGAGTTATAAAGGAGACTAGACATCTACCAACCCACTACCACTATAAGATTAGAGCCACAAGGGAGACTAGACATCTACCAGCCCACTACAACTATCAGATTAGAGCCACAAGGGAGACTAGACATCGACCACCTCACTACCACTATAAGATTAGAGCCATAAGGGAGACTAGAAATCTACCAACCCACTACCACTATCAGATTAGAGCCATAAGGGAGACTAGATATCTACGACCCCACTACCACCATCATATTAGAGCCACAAAGGAGACTAGACATCAACCACCACAATACCACTATCATATTAGAGCCACAAAGGAGACTAGACATCTACCACATCTACCACTATCAGATTAGAGCCATTAGGGAGACTAGACATCTACCAGCCCACTACCTCTATCAGATTAGAGCCATAAGGGAGACTAGACATCTAGCACCCCACTACCACTATAAGATTAGAGTTATAAAGGAGACTAGACATCTACCAACCCACTACCACTATAAGATTAGAGCCACAAGGGAGACTAGACATCTACCATATCTACCACTATCAGATTAGAGCCATAAAGGAGACTAGACATCAACCACCACAAAACCACTGTCAGATTAGAGACACAAGGGAGACTAGACATCGACCACCCCACTACCACTATCAGATTAGAGTTATAAAGGAGACTAGACATCTACCAACCCACTACCACTATAAGATTAGAGCCACAAGGGAGACGAGACATCTACCAGCCCACTACAACTATCAGATTAGAGCCACAAGGGAAACTAGACATCTACCAGCCCACTACCACTATCAGATTAGAGTTATAAAGGAGACTAGACATCTACCAACCCACTACCACTATAAGATTAGAGCCATAAGGGAGACTAGAAATCTACCAACCCACTACCACTATCAGATTAGAGCCATAAGGGAGACTAGATATCTACGACCCCACTACCACCATCATATTAGAGCCACAAAGGAGACTAGACATCTACCATATCTACCACTATCAGATTAGAGCCATAAAGGAGACTAGACATCAACCACCACAAAACCACTATCAGATTAGAGACACAAGGGAGACTAGACATCTACCACCCCACTACCACTATCAGATTAGAGTTATAAAGGAGACTAGACATCGACCACCCCACTACCACTATCAGATTAGAGCCATAAAGGAGACTAGACATCGACCACCCCACTACCACTATCAGATTAGAGTTATAAAGGAGACTAGACATCTACCAACCCACAACCACTATCAGATTAGAGCCATAAAGGAGACTAGACATCGACCACCCCACTACCACTATCAGATTAGAGTTATAAAGGAGACTAGACATCTACCAACCCACAACCACTATCAGATTAGAGCCATAAAGGAGACTAGACATCAACGACCACAAAACCACTATCAGATTAGAGACACAAGGGAGCCTAGACATCTACCACCCCACTACCACTACCAGATTAGAGTTATAAAGGAGACTAGACATCTACCAACCCACTACCACTATCAGATTAGAGTCACAAGGGAGCCTAGACATCTACCAGCCCACTACAACTATCAGATTAGAGCCACAAGGGAGACTAGACATCGACCACCTCACTACCACTATCAGATTAGAGCCATAAAGAAGACTAGACATCTACCACCCCACTACCACTATCAGATTAGAGCCATTAGGGAGACTAGACATCTACCAGCCCACTACCACTATCAGATTAGAGCCATAAGGGAGACTAGACATCTAGCACCCCACTACCACTATCAGATTAGAGCCATAAGGGAGACTAGACATCTACCAACCCACTACCACTATCATATTAGAGCCACAAAGGAGACTAGACATCTACCATATCTACCACTATCAGATTAGAGCCATAAAGGAGACTAGACATCAACCACCACAAAACCACTATCAGATTAGAGACACAAAGGAGACTAGACATCTACCAGCCCACTACCACTATCAGATTAGAGTTATAAAGGAGACTAGACATCTACCAACCCACTACAACTATCAGATTAGAGCCATTAGGGAGACTAGACATCTACCAACCCACTACAAGATTAGAGCCACAAGGCAGACTAGACATCTACCAGCCCACTACAACTATCAGATTAGAGCCACAAGGGAGACTAGACATCTACCAACCCACAACCACTATCAGATTAGAGCCACAAGGGAGACTAGACATCTACCAGCTCACTACAACTATCAGATTAGAGCCACAAGGGAGACTAGACATCGACCACCTCACTACCACTATAAGATTAGAGCCATAAGGGAGACTAGAAATCTACCAACCCACTACCACTATCAGATTAGAGCCATAAGGGAGACTAGATATCTACGACCCCACTACCACCATCAGATTAGAGCCATAAGGGAGCCTAGACATCTAGCACCCCACTACCACTATTAGATTAGAGCCACAAAGGAGACTAGACATCTACCATATCTACCACTATCAGATTAGAGCCATTAGGGAGACTAGAGATCTACCAGCCCACTACCACTATCAGATTAGAGTTATAAAGGAGACTAGACATCTACCAACCCACAACCACTATCAGATTAGTGACACAAGCGAGACTAGACATCTACCACCCCACTACCACTATCAAATTAGAGTTATAAAGGAGACTAGACATCTACCAGCCCACTACCACTATCAGATTAGAGTCATAAGGGATACTAGATATCTACAACCCCACTACCACCATCATATTAGAGCCACAAAGGAGACTAGACATCTACCACATCTACCACTATCAGATTAGAGCCATAAAGGGAGACTAGACATCAACCACCACAAAACCACTCTCAGATTAGAGCCATAAAGAAGAATAGACATCTACCACCCCACTACAACTATCAGATTAGAGCCATAAGGGAGACTAGACATCTAGCACCCCACTACCACTATCAGATTAGAGCCATAAGGGAGACTAGACATCTAGCACCCCACTACCACTATCAGATTAGAGCCATTAGGGAGACTAGACATCTACCAGCCCACTACCACTATCAGATTAGAGTTATAAAGGCGACTAGACATCTACCAGCCCACTACCACTATCAGATTAGAGTCATAAGGGATACTAGATATCTACAACCCCACTACCACCATCATATTAGAGCCACAAAGGAGACTAGACATCTACCACATCTACCACTATCAGATTAGAGCCATAAAGGAGACTAGACATCAACCACCACAAAACCACTATCAGATTAGAACCATAAAGGAGACTATACATCTACCAGCCCACTACCACTATCAGATTAGAGCCATAAGGGAGACTTGACATCTAGCACCCCACTACCACTATCAGATTAGAGTTATAAAGGAGACTAGACATCTACCAACCCACTACCACTATAAGATTAGAGCCCCAAGGGACACTAGACATCTACCAGCTCACTACAACTATCAGATTAGAGCCACAAGGGAGACTAGACATCGACCACCTCACTACCACTATAAGATTAGAGCCATAAGGGAGACTAGAAATCTACCAACCCACTACCACTATCAGATTAGAGCCATAAGGGAGACTAGATATCTACGACCCCACTACCACCATCATATTAGAGCCACAAAGGAGACTAGACATCAACCACCACAATACCACTATCATATTAGAGCCACAAAGGAGACTAGACATCTACCACATCTACCACTATCAGATTAGAGCCATAAAGGAGACTAGACATCTACCACCCCACTACCACTATCAGATTAGAGCCATTAGGGAGACTAGACATCTACCAGCCCACTACCTCTATCAGATTAGAGCCATAAGGGAGACTAGACATCTAGCACCCCACTACCACTATCATATTAGAGCCACAAAGGAGACTAGACATCGACCACCCCACTACCACTATCAGATTAGAGTTATAAAGGAGACTAGACATCTACCAACCCACAACCACTATCAGATTAGAGCCATTAGGGAGACTAGACATCTACCATATCTACCACTATCAGATTAGAGCCATAAAGGAGACTAGACATCAACCACCACAAAACCACTATCAGATTAGAGACACAAGGGAGCCTAGACATCTACCACCCCACTACCACTATCAGATTAGAGTTATAAAGGAGACTAGACATCTACCAACCCACTACCACTATCAGATTAGAGTCACAAGGGAGCCTAGACATCTACCAGCCCACTACAACTATCAGATTAGAGCCACAAGGGAGACTAGACATCGACCACCTCACTACCACTATCAGATTAGAGCCATAAAGAAGACTAGACATCTACCACCCCACTACCACTATCAGATTAGAGCCATTAGGGAGACTAGACATCTACCAGCCCACTACCACTATCAGATTAGAGCCATAAGGGAGACTAGACATCTAGCACCCCACTACCACTATCAGATTAGAGCCATAAGGGAGACTAGACATCTACCAACCCACTACCACTATCATATTAGAGCCACAAAGGAGACTAGACATCTACCATATCTACCACTATCAGATTAGAGCCATAAAGGAGACTAGACATCAACCACCACAAAACCACTATCAGATTAGAGACACAAAGGAGACTAGACATCTACCAGCCCACTACCACTCTCAGATTAGAGTTATAAAGGAGACTAGACATCTACCAGCCCACTACCACTCTCAGATTAGAGTTATAAAGGAGACTAGACATCTACCAGCCCACTACCACTATAAGATTAGAGCCACAAGGGAGACTAGACATCTACCAGCCCACTACAACTATCAGATTAGAGCCAAAAGGGAGACTAGACATCTAGCACCCCACTACCACTATAAGATTAGAGTTATAAAGGAGACTAGACATCTACCAACCCACTACCACTATAAGATTAGCGCCACAAGGGAGACTAGACATCTACCAGCCCACTACAACTATCAGATTAGAGCCACAAGGGAGACTAGACATCGACCACCTCACTACCACTATAAGATTAGAGCCATAAGGGAGACTAGAAATCTACCAACCCACTACCACTATCAGATTAGAGCCATAAGGGAGACTAGATATCTACGACCCCACTACCACCATCATATTAGAGCCACAAAGGAGACTAGACATCTACCATATCTACCACTATCAGATTAGAGCCATAAAGGAGACTAGACATCAACCACCACAAAACCACTGTCAGATTAGAGACACAAGGGAGACTAGACATCGACCACCCCACTACCACTATTAGATTAGAGTTATAAAGGAGACTAGACATCTACCAACCCACTACCACTATAAGATTAGAGCCACAAGGGAGACGAGACATCTACCAGCCCACTACAACTATCAGATTAGAGCCACAAGGGAAACTAGACATCTACCAGCCCACTACCACTATCAGATTAGAGCCATAAAGGAGACTAGACATCAACCACCACAAAACCAATATCAGATTAGAGACAAAAGGGAGACTAGACATCTACCACCCCACTACCACTATCAGATTAGAGTTATAAAGGAGACTAGACATCGACCACCCCACTACCACTATCAGATTAGAGCCATAAAGGAGACTAGACATCGACCACCCCACTACCACTATCAGATTAGAGTTATAAAGGAGACTAGACATCTACCAACCCACAACCACTATCAGATTAGAGCCATTAGGGAGACTAGACATCTACCATATCTACCACTATCAGATTAGAGCCATAAAGGAGACTAGACATCAACCACCACAAAACCACTATCAGATTAGAGACACAAGGGAGCCTAGACATCTACCACCCCACTACCACTATCAGATTAGAGTTATAAAGGAGACTAGACATCTACCAACCCACTACCACTATCCGATTAGAGTCACAAGGGAGCCTAGACATCTACCAGCCCACTACAACTATCAGATTAGAGCCACAAGGGAGACTAGACATCGACCACCTCACTACCACTATCAGATTAGAGCCATAAAGAAGACTAGACATCTACCACCCCACTACCACTATCAGATTAGAGCCATAAGGGAGACTAGACATCTACCAGCCCACTACCACTATCAGATTAGAGCCATAAGGGAGACTAGACATCTAGCACCCCACTACCACTATCAGATTAGAGCCATAAGGGAGACTAGACATCTACCAACCCACTACCACTATCATATTAGAGCCACAAAGGAGACTAGACATCTACCATATCTACCACTATCAGATTAGAGCCATAAAGGAGACTAGACATCAACCACCACAAAACCACTATCAGATTAGAGACACAAAGGAGACTAGACATCTACCAGCCCACTACCACTCTCAGATTAGAGTTATAAAGGAGACTAGACATCTACCAGCCCACTACCACTCTCAGATTAGAGTTATAAAGGAGACTAGACATCTACCAGCCCACTACCACTATAAGATTAGAGCCACAAGGGAGACTAGACATCTACCAGCCCACTACAACTATCAGATTAGAGCCACAAGGGAGACTAGACATCTACCAGCCCACTACCACTATCAGATTAGAGTTATAAAGGAGACATCTACCACTATCAGATTAGTGACACAAGCGAGACTAGACATCTACCACCCCACTACCACTATCAGATTAGAGTTATAAAGGAGACTAGACATCTACCAGCCCACTACCACTATCAGATTAGAGTCCTAAGGGATACTAGATATCTACAACCCCACTACCACCATCATATTAGAGCCACAAAGGAGGCTAGACATCTACCACATCTACCACTATCAGATTAGAGCCATTAGGGAGACTAGATATCTACCAGCCCACTACCACTATCAGATTAGAGCCATAAGGGAGACTAGACATCTAGCACCCCACTACCACTATCAGATTAGAGTTATAAAGGAGACTAGACATCTACCAACCCACTACCACTATAAGATTAGTGCCACAAGGGAGACTAGACATCCACCAGCCCACTACAACTATCAGATTAGAGCCACAAGGGAGCCTAGACATCTACCAGCCCACTACCACTATCAGATTAGAGTCATAAGGGATACTACATATCTACAACCCCACTACCACCATCATATTAGAGCCACAAAGGAGACTAGACATCTACCACATCTACCACTATCAGATTACAGCCATAAAGGAGACTAGACATCTACCAGCCCACTACCACTATCAGATTAGAGCCATAAGGGAGACTAGACATCTAGCACCCCACTACCACTATCAGATTAGAGCCATAAGGGAGACTAGACATCTACCAGCCCACTACCACTATCAGATTAGAGCCATAAAGGAAACTAGACATCTACCAGCCCACTACCACTATCAGATTAGAGCCATAAAGGAGACTAGATATCTACGACCCCACTACCACCATCATATTAGAGCCACAAAGGAGACTAGACATCTACCATATCTACCACTATCAGATTAGAGCCATAAAGGAGACTAGACATCAACCACCACAAAACCACTATCAGATTAGAGACACAAGGGAGCCTAGACATCTACCACCCCACTACCACTATCAGATTAGAGTTATAAAGGAGACTAGACATCTACCAACCCACTACCACTATAAGATTAGCGCCACAAGGGAGACTAGACATCTACCAGCCCACTACAACTATCAGATTAGAGCCACAAGGGAGACTAGACATCGACCACCTCACTACCACTATAAGATTAGAGCCATAAGGGAGACTAGAAATCTACCAACCCACTACCACTATCAGATTAGAGCCATAAGGGAGACTAGATATCTACGACCCCACTACCACCATCATATTAGAGCCACAAAGGAGACTAGACATCTACCATATCTACCACTATCAGATTAGAGCCATAAAGGAGACTAGACATCAACCACCACAAAACACTGTCAGATTAGAGACACAAGGGAGACTAGACATCGACCACCCCACTACCACTATTAGATTAGAGTTATAAAGGAGACTAGACATCTACCAACCCACTACCACTATAAGATTAGAGCCACAAGGGAGACGAGACATCTACCAGCCCACTACAACTATCAGATTAGAGCCACAAGGGAAACTAGACATCTACCAGCCCACTACCACTATCAGATTAGAGCCATAAAGGAGACTAGACATCAACCACCACAAAACCACTATCAGATTAGAGACAAAAGGGAGACTAGACATCTACCACCCCACTACCACTATCAGATTAGAGTTATAAAGGAGACTAGACATCGACCACCCCACTACCACTATCAGATTAGAGCCATAAAGGAGACTAGACATCGACCACCCCACTACCACTATCAGATTAGAGTTATAAAGGAGACTAGACATCTACCAACCCACAACCACTATCAGATTAGAGCCATTAGGGAGACTAGACATCTACCATATCTACCACTATCAGATTAGAGCCATAAAGGAGACTAGACATCAACCACCACAAAACCACTATCAGATTAGAGACACAAGGGAGCCTAGACATCTACCACCCCACTACCACTATCAGATTAGAGTTATAAAGGAGACTAGACATCTACCAACCCACTACCACTATCAGATTAGAGTCACAAGGGAGCCTAGACATCTACCAGCCCACTACAACTATCAGATTAGAGCCACAAGGGAGACTAGACATCGACCACCTCACTACCACTATCAGATTAGAGCCATAAAGAAGACTAGACATCTACCACCCCACTACCACTATCAGATTAGAGCCATTAGGGAGACTAGACATCTACCAGCCCACTACCACTATCAGATTAGAGCCATAAGGGAGACTAGACATCTAGCACCCCACTACCACTATCAGATTAGAGCCATAAGGGAGACTAGACATCTACCAACCCACTACCACTATCATATTAGAGCCACAAAGGAGACTAGACATCTACCATATCTACCACTATCAGATTAGAGCCATAAAGGAGACTAGACATCAACCACCACAAAACCACTATCAGATTAGAGACACAAAGGAGACTAGACATCTACCAGCCCACTACCACTCTCAGATTAGAGTTATAAAGGAGACTAGACATCTACCAGCCCACTACCACTCTCAGATTAGAGTTATAAAGGAGACTAGACATCTACCAGCCCACTACCACTATAAGATTAGAGCCACAAGGGAGACTAGACATCTACCAGCCCACTACAACTATCAGATTAGAGCCACAAGGGAGACTAGACATCTACCAGCCCACTACCACTATCAGATTAGAGTTATAAAGGAGACATCTACCACTATCAGATTAGTGACACAAGCGAGACTAGACATCTACCACCCCACTACCACTATCAGATTAGAGTTATAAAGGAGACTAGACATCTACCAGCCCACTACCACTATCAGATTAGAGTCCTAAGGGATACTAGATATCTACAACCCCACTACCACCATCATATTAGAGCCACAAAGGAGACTAGACATCTACCACATCTACCACTATCAGATTAGAGCCATTAGGGAGACTAGATATCTACCAGCCCACTACCACTATCAGATTAGAGCCATAAGGGAGACTAGACATCTAGCACCCCACTACCACTATCAGATTAGAGTTATAAAGGAGACTAGACATCTACCAACCCACTACCACTATAAGATTAGTGCCACAAGGGAGACTAGACATCCACCAGCCCACTACAACTATCAGATTAGAGCCACAAGGGAGCCTAGACATCTACCAGCCCACTACCACTATCAGATTAGAGTCATAAGGGATACTACATATCTACAACCCCACTACCACCATCATATTAGAGCCATAAAGGAGACTAGACATCTACCACATCTACCACTATCAGATTACAGCCATAAAGGAGACTAGACATCTACCAGCCCACTACCACTATCAGATTAGAGCCATAAGGGAGACTAGACATCTAGCACCCCACTACCACTATCAGATTAGAGCCATAAGGGAGACTAGACATCTACCAGCCCACTACCACTATCAGATTAGAGCCATAAAGGAAACTAGACATCTACCAGCCCACTACCACTATCAGATTAGAGCCATAAAGGAGACTAGATATCTACGACCCCACTACCACCATCATATTAGAGCCACAAAGGAGACTAGACATCTACCATATCTACCACTATCAGATTAGAGCCATAAAGGAGACTAGACATCAACCACCACAAAACCACTATCAGATTAGAGACACAAGGGAGCCTAGACATCTACCACCCCACTACCACTATCAGATTAGAGTTATAAAGGAGACTAGACATCTACCAACCCACTACCACTATCAGATTAGAGCCACAAGGGAGCCTAGACATCTACCAGCCCACTACAACTATCAGATTAGAGCCACAAGGGAGACTAGACATCGACCACCTCACTACCACTATAAGATTAGAGCCATAAGGGAGACTAGATATCTACGACCCCACTACCACCATCATATTAGAGCCACAAAGGAGACTAGACATCTACCATATCTACCACTATCAGATTAGAGCCATAAAGGAGACTAGACATCAACCACCACAAAACCACTATCAGATTAGAGACACAAAGGAGACTAGACATCTACCACCCCACTACCACTATCAGATTAGAGCCATAAAGGAGACTAGACATCGACCACCCCACTACCACTATCAGATTAGAGTTATAAAGGAGACTAGACATCTACCAACCCACAACCACTATCAGATTAGAGCAATTAGGGAGACTAGACATCTACCAGCCCACTACCACTCTCAGATTAGAGTTATAAAGGAGACTAGACATCTACCAGCCCACTACCACTCTCAGATTAGTGTTATAAAGGAGACTAGACATCTACCAGCCCACTACCACTATAAGATTAGAGCCACAAGGGAGACTAGACATCTACCAGCCCACTACCACTATCAGATTAGAGTCCTAAGGGATACTAGATATCTACAACCCCACTACCACCATCATATTAGAGCCACAAAGGAGACTAGACATCTACCACATCTACCACTATCAGATTAGAGCCATAAAGGAGACTAGACATCAACCACCACAAAACCACTATCAGATTAGAGCCATAAAGGAGACTAGACATCTACCACCCCACTACCACTATCAGATTAGAGCCATTAGGGAGACCAGATATCTACCAGCCCACTACCACTATAAGATTAGTGCCACAAGGGAGACTAGACATCTACCAGCCCACTACAACTATCAGATTAGAGCCACAAGGGAGACTAGACATCTACCAACCCACAACCACTATCAGATTAGAGCCACAAGGGAGCCTAGACATCTCCCAGCCCACTACAACTATCAGATTAGAGCCACAAGGGAGACTAGACATCGACCACCTCACTACCACTATAAGATTAGAGGCATAAGGGAGACTAGATATCTACGACCCCACTACCACCATCATATTAGCGCCACAAAGGAGACTAGACATCTACCATATCTACCACTATCAGATTAGAGCCATAAAGGAGACAAGACATCAACCACCACAAAACCACTATCAGATTAGAGACACAAAGGAGACTAGACATCACCCACCACAAAACCACTATCAGATTAGAGACACAAGGGAGACTAGACATCTACCACCCCACTACCACTATCAGAGTAGAGCCATTAGGGAGACTAGACATCTACCAGCCCACTACCACTATCAGATTAGAGCCATAAGGGAGACTAGACATCTAGCACCCCACTACCACTATCAGATTAGAGCCATAAAGGAGACTAGATATCTACCAACCCACTACCACTATCAGATTAGAGCCACAAAGGAGACTAGACATCTACCACATCTACCACTATCAGATTAGAGCCATAAAGAAGACTAGACATCAACCACAACAAAACCACTATCAGATTAGAGACACAAGGGAGACTAGATATCAACGACCCCACTACCACTATAAGATTAGAGCCATAAGGGAGACTAGAAATCTACCAACCCACTACCACAATCAGATTAGAGTTATAAAGGAGACTAGAAATCTACCAACCCACTACCACTATCAGATTAGAGCCATAAGGGAGACTAGATATCTACAACCCCACTACCACCATCATATTAGAGCCACAAAGGAGACTAGACATCTACCATATCTACCACTATCAGATTAGAGGCATAAAGGAGACTAGACATCAACCACCACAAAACCACTATCAGATTAGAGACACAAGGGAGCCTAGACATCTACCACCCCACTACCACTATCAGATTAGAGTTATAAAGGAGACTAGACATCTACCAACCCACTACCACTATCAGATTAGAGCCACAAGGGAGCCTAGACATCTACCAGCCCACTACAACTATAAGATTAGAGCCACAAGGGAGACTAGACACCGACCACCTCACTACCACTATAAGATTAGAGCCATAAGGGAGACTAGAAATCTACCAACCCACTACCAATATCAGATTAGAGCCATAAGGGAGACTAGATATCTACGACCCCACTACCACCATCATATTAGAGCCACAAAGGAGACTAGACATCTACCATATCTACCACTATCAGATTAGAGGCATAAAGGAGACTAGACATCAACCACCACAAAACCACTATCAGATTAGAGACACAAGGGAGCCTAGACATCTACCACCCCACTACCACTATCAGATTAGAGTTATAAAGGAGACTAGACATCAACCACCCCACTACCACTATCAGATTAGAGCCATAAAGGAGACTAGACATTGACCACCCCACTACCACTATCAGATTAGAGTTATAAAGGAGACTAGACATCGACCAACCCACAACCACTATCAGATTAGAGCCATTAGGGAGACTAGACATCTACCAGCCCACTACCACTCTCAGATTAGAGTTATAAAGGAGACTAGACATCTACCTGCCCACTACCACTCTCAGATTAGAGTATTAAAGGAGACTAGACATCTACCAGCCCACTGCCACTATAAGATTAGAGCCACAAGGGAGACTAGACATCTACCAGCCCACTACAACTATCAGATTAGAGCCACAAGGGAGACTAGACATCTACCAGCCCACTACCACTATCAGATTAGAGTTATAAAGGAGACATCTACCAGATTAGAGCCATTAGGGAGACTAGACATCTACCAGCCCACTACCACTCTCAGATTAGAGCCACAAGGGAGACTAGACATCTACCAGCCCACTACCACTATCAGATTAGAGTTATAAAGGAGACTAGACATCTACCAACCCACAACCACTATCAGATTAGAGCCACAAGGGAGCCTAGACATCTACCAGCCCACTACAACTATCAGATTAGAGCCACAAGGGAGACTAGACATCGACCACCTCACTACCACTATAAGATTAGAGGCATAAGGGAGACTAGATATCTACGACCCCACTACCACCATCATATTAGCGCCACAAAGGAGACTAGACATCTACCACATCTACCACTATCAGATTAGAGCCATAAAGAAGACTAGACATTACCCACAACAAAACCACTATCAGATTAGAGACACAAGGGAGACTAGATATCAACGACCCCACTACCACTATAAGATTAGAGACATAAGTGAGACTAGAAATCTACCAACCCACTACCACTATCAGATTAGAGCCATAAGGGGGACTAGATATCTACGACCCAACTACCACCATCATATTAGAGCCACAAAGGAGACTAGACATCTACCATATCTACCACTATCAGATTAGAGCCATAAAGGAGACTAGACATCAACCACCACAAAACCACTATCAGATTAGAGACACAAGGGAGCCTAGACATCTACCACCCCACTACCACTATCAGAATAGAGTTATAAAGGAGACTAGACATCTACCAACCCACTACCACTATCAGATTAGAGCCACAAGGGAGCCAAGACATCTACCAGCCCACTACAACTATCAGATTAGAGCCACAAGGGAGACTAGACATCGACCACCTCACTACCACTATAAGATTAGAGCCATAAGGGAGACTAGACATCTACCAACCCACTACCACTATCAGATTAGAGCCATAAGGGAGACTAGATATCTACGACCCCACTACCACCATCATATTAGAGCCACAAAGGAGACTAGACATCTACCATATCTACCACTATCAGATTAGAGCCATAAAGGAGACTAGACATCAACCACCACAAAACCACTATCAGATTAGAGACACAAGGGAGACTAGACATCTACCACCCCACTACCACTATCAGATTAGAGTTATAAAGGAGACTAGACATCGACCACCCAACTACCACTATCAGATTAGAGCCATAAAGGAGACTAGACATCGACCACCCCACTACCACTATCAGATTAGAGTTATAAAGGAGACTAGACATCTACCAACCCACAACCACTATCAGATTAGAGCCATTAGGGAGACTAGACATCTACCAGCCCACTACCACTCTCAGATTAGAGTTATAAAGGAGACTAGACATCTACCAGCCCACTACCACTCTCAGATTAGAGCCATAAAGGAGACTAGACATCAACCACCACAAAACCACTATCAGATTAGAGCCATAAAGGAGACTAGACATCTACCACCCCACTACCACTATCAGATTAGAGCCATTAGGGAGATCAGATATCTACCAGCCCACTACCACTATCAGATTAGAGCCAAAAGGGAGACTAGACATCTAGCACCCCACTACCACTATCAGATTAGAGTTATAAAGGAGACTAGACATCTACCAACCCACTACCACTATAAGATTAGTGCCACAAGGGAGACTAGACATCTACCAGCCCACTACAACTATCAGATTAGAGCCACAAGGGAGACTAGACATCTACCAACCCACAACCACTATCAGATTAGAGCCACAAGGGAGCCTAGACATCTACCAACCCACTACAACTATCAGATTAGCGCCACAAAGGAGACTAGACATCTACCATATCTACCACTATCAGATTAGAGCCATAAAGGAGACTAGACATCTACCACCCCACTACCACTGTCAGATTAGAGCCATTAGGGAGACTAGACATCTACCAGCCCACTACCCCTATCAGATTAGAGCCATAAGTGAGACTAGACATCTAGCACCCCACTACCACTATCAGATTAGAGCCATAAAGGAGACTAGACATCAACCACCACAAAACCACTATCAGATTAGAGACATAAAGAAGACTAGACATCTACCACCCCACTACCACTGTCAGATTAGAGCCATTAGGGAGACT
Source organism: Salvelinus alpinus (assembly GCF_045679555.1). NCBI lineage: Eukaryota > Metazoa > Chordata > Actinopteri > Salmoniformes > Salmonidae > Salvelinus > Salvelinus alpinus. The sequence goes on from NC_092109.1 coordinate 49,769,800, forward strand.
AGACATCTACCAGCCCACTACCACTATCAGATTAGAGCCATAAGGGAGACTAGACATCTAGCACCCCACTACCACAATCAGATTAGAGTTATAAAGGAGACTAGAAATCTACCAACCCACTACCACTATCAGATTAGAGCCATAAAGGAGACTAGATATCTACAACCCCACTACCACCATCATATTAGAGCCACAAAGGAGACTAGACATCTACCATATCTACCACTATCAGATTAGAGGCATAAAGGAGACTAGACATCAACCACCACAAAACCACTATCAGATTAGAGACACAAGGGAGCCTAGACATCTACCACCCCACTACCACTATCAGATTAGAGTTATAAAGGAGACTAGACATCTACCAACCCACTACCACTATCAGATTAGAGCCACAAGGGAGCCTAGACATCTACCAGCCCACTACAACTATCAGATTAGAGCCACAAGGGAGACTAGACATCGACCACCTCACTACCACTATAAGATTAGAGCCATAAGGGAGACTAGAAATCTACCAACCCACTACCACTATCAGATTAGAGCCATAAGGGAGACTAGATATCTACGACCCCACTACCACCATCATATTAGAGCCACAAAGGAGACTAGACATCTACCATATCTACCACTATCAGATTAGAGACACAAAGGAGACTAGACATCTACCACCCCACTATCACTATCAGATTAGAGTTATAAAGGAGACTAGACATCAACCACCCCACTACCACTATCAGATTAGAGCCATAAGGGAGACTAGACATCGACCACCCCACTACCACTATCAGATTAGAGTTATAAAGGAGACTAGACATCTACCAACCCACAACCACTATCAGATTAGAGCCATTAGGGAGACTAGACATCTACCAGCCCACTACCACTCTCAGATTAGAGTTATAAAGGAGACTAGACATCTACCAGCCCACTACCACTCTCAGATTAGAGTTATAAAGGAGACTAGACATCTACCAGCCCACTACCACTATAAGATTAGAGCCACAAGGGAGGCTAGACATCTACCAGCCCACTACAACTATCAGATTAGAGCCACAAGGGAGACTAGACATCTACCAGCCCACTACCACTATCAGATTAGAGTTATAAAGGAGACATCTACCAGCCCACTACCACTATCAGATTAGAGTCCTAAGGGATACTAGATATCTAAAACCCCACTACCACCATCATATTAGAGCCACAAAGGAGACTAGACATCTACCACATCTACCACTATCAGATTAGAGCCATAAAGGAGACTAGACATCAACCACCACAAAACCACTATCAGATTAGAGCCATAAAGGAGACTAGACATCTACCACCCCACTACCACTATCAGATTAGAGCCATTAGGGAGACTAGATATCTACCAGCCCACTACCACTATCAGATTAGAGCCATAAGGGAGACTAGACATCTAGCACCCCACTACCACTATCAGATTAGAGTTATAAAGGAGACTAGACATCTACCACCCCACTACCACTATAAGATTAGTGCCACAAGGGAGACTAGACATCTACCAGCCCACTACAACTATCAGATTAGAGCCACAAGGGAGACTAGACATCTACCAGCCCACTACCACTATCAGATTAGAGTTATAAAGGAGACTAGACATCTACCAACCCACAACCACTATCAGATTAGAGCCACAAGGGAGCCTAGACATCTACCAGCCCACTACCACTATCAGATTAGAGTTATAAAGGAGCCTAGACATCTACCACCCCACTACCACTATTGTAGTAGTAACATAAGACACATGGATAACATATAAAGACATAAGACAGCTGAACATTAAAGTAACGAACCACATGTTCACGTTGATCATGAGACTGTGGTAATGGAGATATACTAAGAGACGTTCTGGCCCTCTTATTTTCTCCATTGTGCTGACAGACTGACCAGACACATGGGCACCTAAAACAATTGGACACACTAGACTTATAGTCTACACATTCCACTAAAAGCACACATACCAGAGAAATATGCCTAAGGCAACTGGACACTAATGATAAGAAGAGACATAGAGTCTGCCAATTCCAATAAGGACATACCAGAGAACATGCTGGGGCATTGAATTAAATACAGGGTTGAGTCATAGGCCTAGAGTATAGAGGGACATATATTATTTTTAAGACAAGCATGGGTCTGGCCACTATTATAATTTAACTGAAAGCAGATAATGGGCGTTAGTAGGCGTGAACAAGCAGGAAGCCTGAACTAAAAAGATAAGGATGGCAGGAAGAATTAGGGGAAGTATGCTTATTTGCATATGGGGTGGACCCATATGCGATTTATGTATAAGTGTGTTCCGCGGGGTGTGTCCCGCGGGGACATGCCAGTTGGCTGTACAGTTGTAATAAAGAGCATGTTTGAATTTACAAGTTCTGATAAGCGTTGTATTTGAAAATGATTTTCCACGACACTATCAGATTAGAGCCACAAGGGAGACTAGACATCGACCACCTCACTACCACTATAAGATCAGAGCCATAAGGGAGACTAGAAATCTACCAACCCACTACCACTATCAGATTAGAGCCATAAGGGAGACTAGATATCTACGACCCCAATACCACCATCATATTAGAGCCACAAAGGAGACTAGACATCTACCATATCTACCACTATCAGATTAGAGCCACAAAGGAGACTAGACATCACCCACCACAAAACCACTATCAGATTAGAGACACAAGGGAGACTAGACATCTACCACCCCACTACCACTATCAGATTAGAGCCATTAGGGAGACTAGACATCTACCAGCCCACTACCACTATCAGATTAGAGCCATAAGGGAGACTAGACATCTAGCATCCCACTACCACTATCAGATTAGAGCCATAAGGGAGACTAGACATCTACCAGCCCACTACCATTATCAGATTAGAGCCATAAAGGAGACTAGACATCTACCACCCCACTACCACTATCAGATTAGAGCCATAAAGGAGACTAGACATCTACCACATCTACCACTATCAGATTAGAGCCATAAAGAAGACTAGACATCAACCACAACAAAACCACTATCAGATTAGAGACACAAGGGAGACTAGATATCAACGACCCCACTACCACTATAAGATTAGAGCCATAAGGGAGACTAGAAATCTACCAACCCACTACCACTATCAGATTAGAGCCATAAGGGAGACTAGATATCTACGACCCCACTACCACCATCATATTAGAGCCACAAAGGAGACTAGACATCTACCATATCTACCACTATCAGATTAGAGCCATAAAGGAGACTAGACATCAACCACCACAAAACCACTATCAGATTAGAGACACAAAGGAGACTAGACATCTACCACCCCACTACCACTATCAGATTAGAGTTATAAAGGAGACTAGACATCGACCACCCCACTACCACTATCAGATTAGAGCCATAAAGGAGACTAGACATCGACCACCCCACTACCACTATCAGATTAGAGTTATAAAGGAGACTAGACATCAACCAACCCACAACCACTATCAGATTAGAGCCATAAAGGAGACTAGACATCAACCACCACAAAACCACTATCAGATTAGAGCCATAAAGGAGACTAGACATCTACCAGCCCAGTACCACTATCAGATTAGAGTTATAAAGGAGACTAGACATCTACCAGCCCACTACCACTATCAGATTAGAGCCACAAGGGAGACTAGACATCTACCAGCCCACTACAACTATCAGATTAGAGCCATAAGGGAGACTAGACATCTACCAGCCCACTACCACTATCAGATTAGAGTTATAAAGGAGACATCTACAAACCCACAACCACTATCAGATTAGTGACACAAGCGAGACTAGACATCTACCACCCCACTACCACTATCAGATTAGAGTTATAAAGGAGACTAGACATCTACCAGCCCACTACCACTATCAGATTAGAGTCCTAAGGGATACTAGATATCTAAAACCCCACTACCACCATCATATTAGAGCCACAAAGGAGACTAGACATCTACCACATCTACCACTATCAGATTAGAGCCATAAAGGAGACTAGACATCTACCACCACACTACCACTATCAGATTAGAGCCACAAGGGAGACTAGACATCTACCAGCCCACTACCACTATCAGATTAGAGTTATAAAGGAGACTAGACATCTACCAACCCACAACCACTATCAGATTAGAGCCACAAGGGAGCCTAGACATCTACCAGCCCACTAAAACTATCAGATTAGAGCCACAAGGGAGACTAGACATCGACCACCTCACTACCACTATACGATTAGAGGCATAAGGGAGGCTAGACATCTACCAACCCACAACCACTATCAGATTAGAGCCAATAGGGAGACTAGACATCTACCAGCCCACTACAACTATCAGATTAGCGCCACAAAGGAGACTAGACATCTACCATATCTACCACTATCAGATTAGAGCCATAAAGGAGACAAGACATCAACCACCACAAAACCACTATCAGATTAGAGACACAAAGGAGACTAGACATCACCCACCACAAAACCACTATCAGATTAGAGACACAAGGGAGACTAGACATCTAGCACCCCACTACCACTATCAGATTAGAGCCATAAGGGAGACTAGACATCTAGCACCCCACTACCACTATCAGATTAGAGCCATAAGGGAGACTAGACATCTACCAGCCCACTACCACTATCAGATTAGAGCCATAAAGGAGACTAGACATCTACCAACCCACTACCACTATCAGATTAGAACCACAAAGGAGACTAGACATCTACCACATCTACCACTATCAGATTAGAGCCATAAAGAAGACTAGACATCAACCACAACAAAACCACTATCAGATTAGAGACACAAGGGAGCCTAGACATCTACCACCCCACTACCACTATCAGATTAGAGTTATAAAGGAGACTAGACATCTACCAACCCACTACCACTATCAGATTAGAGCCACAAGGGAGCCTAGACATCTACCAGCCCACTACAACTATCAGATTAGAGCCATAAGGGAGACTAGATATCTACGACCCCACTACCACCATCATATTAGAGCCACAAAGGAGACTAGACATCTACCATATCTACCACTATCAGATTAGAGACACAAAAGAGACTAGACATCTACCACCCCACTACCACTATCAGATTAGAGTTATAAAGGAGACTAGACATTGACCACCCCACTACCACTATCAGATTAGAGCCATTAGGGAGACTAGACATCTACCAGCCCACTACCACTCTCAGATTAGTTATAAAGGAGACTAGACATCTACCAGCCCACTACCACTATAAGATTAGAGCCACAAGGGAGGCTAGACATCTACCAGCCCACTACAACTATCAGATTAGAGCCACAAGGGAGACTAGACATCTACCAGCCCACTATCACTATAAGATTAGAGCCACAAGGGAGGCTAGACATCTACCAGCCCACTACCACTATCAGATTAGAGTTATAAAGGAGACATCTACCAACCCACAACCACTATCAGATTAGTGACACAAGCGAGACTAGACATCTACCAGCCCACTACCACTCTCAGATTAGAGTTATAAAGGAGACTAGACATCTACCAGCCCACTACCACTCTCAGATTAGAGTTATAAAGGAGACTAGACATCTACCAGCCCACTACCACTATAAGATTAGAGCCACAAGGGAGAGTAGACATCTTCCAGCCCACTACAACTATCAGATTAAAGCCACAAGGGAGACTAGACATCTACCAGCCCACTACCACTATGAGATTAGAGTTATAAAGGAGACATCTACCAACCCACAACCACTATCAGATTAGTGACACAAGCGAGACTAGATATCTACGACCCCACTACCACCATCATATTAGCGCCACAAAGGAGACTAGACATCTACCATATCTACCACTATCAGATTAGAGCCATAAAGGAGACTAGACATCAACCACCACAAAACCACTATCAGATTAGAGACACAAGGGAGACTAGACATCTACCACCCCACTACCACTATCAGATTAGAGTTATAAAGGAGACTAGACATCTACCAGCCCACTACCACTATAAGATTAGAGCCACAAGGGAGACTAGACATCTACCAGCCCACTACAACTATCAGATTAAAGCCACAAGGGAGACTACACATCTACCAGCCCACTACCACTATCAGATTAGAGTCATAAGGGATACTAGATATCTACAACCCCACTACCACTATAAGATTAGAGCCATTACGGAGACTAGACATCTACCAGCCCACTACCACCATCATATTAGAGCCAGAAAGGAGACTAGACATCTACCACATCTACTACTATAAGAGTAGAGCCATAAAGGACACTAGACATCAACCACCACAAAACCACTATCAGATTAGAGACACAAAGGAGACTAGACATCTACCACCACAAAACCACTATCAGATTAGAGACACAAAGGAGACTAGACATCTACCACCCCACTACCACTATCAGATTAGAGCCATAAAGGAGACTAGACATCAACCACCACAAAACCACTATCAGATTAGAGACACAAAGGAGACTAGACATCTACCACCCCACTACCACTATCAGATTAGAGTTATAAAGGAGACTAGACATCGACCACCCCACTACCACTATCAGATTAGAGCCATAAAGGAGACTAGACATCGACCACCCCACTACCACTATCAGATTAGAGTTATAAAGGAGACTAGACATCAACCAACCCACAACCACTATCAGATTAGAGCCATTAGGGAGACTAGACATCTACCAACCCACTACCACTCTCAGATTAGAGTTATAAAGGAGACTAGACATCTACCAGCCCAGTACCACTCTCAGATTAGAGTTATAAAGGAGACTAGACATCTACCAGCCAACTACCACTATAAGATTAGAGCCACAAGGGAGGCTAGACATCTACCAGCCCACTACAACTATCAGATTAGAGCCATAAGGGAGACTAGACATCTACCAGCCCACTACCACTATCAGATTAGAGCCATAAAGGAGACATCTACCAACCCACAACCACTATCAGATTAGTGACACAAGCGAGACTAGACATCTACCACCCCAATACCACTATCAGATTAGAGTTATAAAGGAGACTAGACATCTACCAGCCCACTACCACTATCAGATTAGAGTCCTAAGGGATACTAGATATCTAAAACCCCACTACCACCATCATATTAGAGCCACAAAGGAGACTAGACATCTACCACATCTACCACTATCAGATTAGAGCCATAAAGGAGACTAGACATCTACCACCACACTACCACTATCAGATTAGAGCCAATAGGGAGACTAGACATCTACCAGCCCACTACAACTATCAGATTAGAGCCACAAGGGAGACTAGACATCTACCAGCCCACTACCACTATCAGATTAGAGTTATAAAGGAGACTAGACATCTACCAACCCACAACCACTATCAGATTAGAGCCACAAGGGAGCCTAGACATCTACCAGCCCACTAAAACTATCAGATTAGAGCCACAAGGGAGACTAGACATCGACCACCTCACTACCACTATACGATTAGAGGCATAAGGGAGACTAGATATCTACGACCCCACTACCACCATCATATTAGCGCCACAAAGGAGACTAGACATCTACCATATCTACCACTATCAGATTAGAGCCATAAAGGAGACAAGACATCAACCACCACAAAACCACTATCAGATTAGAGACACAAAGGAGACTAGACATCACCCACCACAAAACCACTATCAGATTAGAGACACAAGGGAGACTAGACATCTACCACCCCACTACCACTATCAGATTAGAGCCATTAGGGAGACTAGACATCTACCAGCCCACTACCACTATCAGATTAGAGCCATAAGGGAGACTAGACATCTAGCACCCCACTACCACTATCAGATTAGAGCCATAAGGGAGACTAGACATCTAGCACCCCACTACCACTATCAGATTAGAGCCATAAGGGAGACTAGACATCTACCAGCCCACTACCACTATCAGATTAGAGCCATAAAGGAGACTAGACATCTACCAACCCACTACCACTATCAGATTAGAACCACAAAGGAGACTAGACATCTACCACATCTACCACTATCAGATTAGAGCCATAAAGAAGACTAGACATCAACCACAACAAAACCACTATCAGATTAGAGACACAAGGGAGCCTAGACATCTACCACCCCACTACCACTATCAGATTAGAGTTATAAAGGAGACTAGACATCTACCAACCCACTACCACTATCAGATTAGAGCCACAAGGGAGCCTAGACATCTACCAGCCCACTACCACTATCAGATTAGAGCCATAAGGGAGACTAGATATCTACGACCCCACTACCACCATCATATTAGAGCCACAAAGGAGCCTAGACATCTACCATATCTACCACTATCAGATTAGAGACGCAAGGGAGACTAGACATCTACCACCCCACTACCACTATCAGATTAGAGTTATAAAGGAGACTAGACATTGACCACCCCACTACCACTATCAGATTAGAGCCATTAGGGAGACTAGACATCTACCAGCCCACTACCACTCTCAGATTAGTTATAAAGGAGACTAGACATCTACCAGCCCACTACCACTATAAGATTAGAGCCACAAGGGAGGCTAGACATCTACCAGCCCACTACAACTATCAGATTAGAGCCACAAGGGAGACTAGACATCTACCAGCCCACTACCACTATAAGATTAGAGCCACAAGGGAGGCTAGACATCTACCAGCCCACTACCACTATCAGATTAGAGTTATAAAGGAGACTAGACATCTACCAGCCCACTACCCCTATGAGATTAGAGTTATAAAGGAGACATCTACCAACCCACAACCACTATCAGATTAGTGACACAAGCGAGACTAGATATGTACGACCCCACTACCACCATCATATTAGCGCCACAAATGAGACTAGACATCTACCATATCTACCACTATCAGATTAAAGCCATAAAGGAGACTAGACATCAACCACCACAAAACCACTATCAGATTAGAGACACAAGGGAGACTAGACATCTACCACCCCACTACCACTATCAGATTAGAGTTATAAAGGAGACTAGACATCTACCAGCCCACTACCACTATCAGATTAGAGCCATAAGGGAGACTAGACATCTACCAGCCCACTACCACTATCAGATTAGAGTCATAAGGGATACTAGATATCTACAACCCCACTACCACTATAAGATTAGAGCCATTACGGAGACTAGACATCTACCAGCCCACTACCACCATCATATTAGAGCCAGAAAGGAGACTAGACATCTACCACATCTACTACTATAAGAGTAGAGCCATAAAGGACACTAGACATCAACCACCACAAAACCACTATCAGATTAGAGCCATAAAGGAGACTAGACATCTACCAGCCCACTACCACTATAAGATTAGAGCCACAAGGGAGACTAGACATCTACCAGCCCACTACAACCATCATATTAGAGCCACAAAGGAGATTAGACATCTACCATATCTACCACTATCAGATTAGAGCCATAAAGGGAGACTAGACATCTACCACCCCACTACCACTATCAGATTAGAGTTATAAAGGAGACTAGACATCTACCAACCCACAACCACTATCAGATTAGAGCCACAAGGGAGACTAGACATCTACCAGCCCACTACCACTATCAGATTAGAGTTATAAAGGAGACTAGACATCTACCATATCTACCACTATCAGATTAGAGCCATAAAGGGAGACTAGACATCTACCACCCCACTACCATCAATCAATCAATCAATTTTATTTTATATAGCCCTTCGTACATCAGCTAATATCTCGAAGTGCTGTACAGACACCCAGCCTAAAACCCCAAACAGCTAGTAATGCAGGTGTAGAAGCACGGTGGCTAGGAAAAACTCCCTAGAAAGGCCAAAACCTAGGAAGAAACCTAGAGAGGAACCAGGCTATGAGGGGTGGCCAGTCCTCTTCTGGCTGTGCCGGGTGGAGATTATAACAGAACTATGCCAAGATGTTCAAAAATGTTCATAAGTGACAAGCATGGTCAAATAATAATCATGAATAATTTTCAGTTGGCTTTTCATAGCCGATCATCAAGAGTTGAAAAACAACAGGTCTGGGACAGGTGGCGGTTCCATAACCGCAGGCAGAACAGCTGAAACTGGAATAGCAGCAAGGCCAGGCGGACTGGGGACAGCAAGGAGTCACCACGGGCGGCAGTCCCGACGCATGGTCCTAGGGCCCAGGTCCTCCGAGAGAAAGAAAGAGAGAAGGAGAAAATTAGAGAGAGCCAAGATTTTCAAAATTTCCATAAATGACAAGCATGGTCAAATAATAATCAGGAATAAATCTCAGTTGGCTTTTCATAGCCGATCATTAAGAGTTGAAAACAGCAGGTCTGGGACAGGTAGGGGTTCCATAACCGCAGGCAGAACAGTTGAAACTGGAATAGCAGCAAGGCCAGGCGGACTGGGGACAGCAAGGAGTCACCACGGCCGGTAGTCCCGACATATGGTCCTAGGGCTCAGGTCCTCCGAGAGAAAGAAAGAGAGAAGGAGAAAATTAGAGAGAGCCAAGATTTTCAAAATGTTCATAAATGACAAGCATGGTCAAATAATAATCAGGAATAAATCTCAGTTGGCTTTTCATAGCCGATCATTAAGAGTTGAAAACAGCAGGTCTGGGACAGGTAGGGGTTCCGTAACCGCAGGCAGAACAGTTGAAACTGGAATAGCAGCAAGGCCAGGCGGACTGGGGACAGCAAGGTGTCATCATGCCCGGTAGTCCTGACGTATGGTCCTAGGGCTCAGGTTCTCAGAGAGAAAGAGAGAACGAGAGAATTAGAGAGAGCATACTTAAATTCACACAGGACACTGGATAAGACAGGAGAAGTACTCCAGGTAACCAACTGACCCTAGCCCCCCGACACAAACTACTGCAGCATAAATACTGGAGGCTGAGACAGGAGCGGTCAGGAGACACTGTGGCCCCATCCGAAGAAACCCCCGGACAGGGCCAAATAGGAAGGATATAACCCCACCCACTTTGCCAAAGCACATCCCCCGCACCACTAGAGGGAAATCCTCAACCACCAACTTACAATCCTGAGACAAGGCCGAGTATAGCCCACAAAGGTCTCCACCACAGCACAAACCAAGGGGGGGCGCCAACCCAGATCAGATATCCACTATCAGATTAGAGTTATAAAGGAGACTAGACATCTACCAACCCACTACCACTATAAGATTAGAGCCACAAGGGAGACTAGACATCTACCAGCCCACTACCACTATCAGATTAGAGTTATAAAGGAGACTAGACATCTACCAACCCAGAACCACTATCAGATTAGAGCCACAAGGGAGACTAGACATCTACCAACCCACAACCACTATAAGATTAGAGCCACAAGGGAGCCTAGACATCTACCAGCCCACTACAACTATCAGAATAGAGCCACAAGGGAGACTAGACATCGACCACCTCACTACCACTATAATATTAGAGCCATAAGGGAGACTAGAAATCTACCAACCCACTACCACTATCAGATTAGAGCCACAAGGGAGACTAGATATCTACGACCCCACTACCACCATCATATTAGCGCCACAAATGGAGACTAGACATCTACCATATCTACCACTATCAGATTAGAGCCATAAAGGAGACTAGACATCAACCACCACAAAACCATTATCATATTAGAGAAAAAAGGGAGACTAGACATCTACCACCCCACTACCACTATCAGATTAGAGTTATAAAGGAGACTAGACATCGACCACCCCACTACCACTATCAGATTAGAGCCATAAAGGAGACTAGACATCGACCACCCCACTACCACTATCAGATTAGAGTTATAAAGGAGACTAGACATCTACCAGCCCACTACCACTCTCAGATTAGAGTTATAAAGGACACTAGACATCTACCAGCCCACTACCACTATAAGATTAGCGCCACAAGGGAGACTATACATCTACCAGCCCACTACAACTATCAGATTAGAGCCACAAGGGACACTAGACATCTACCAGCCCACTACCACGATCAGATTAGAGTCATAAGGGATACTAGATATCTACAACCCCACTACCACCATCATATTAGAGCCACAAAGGAGACTAGACATCTACCAACCCACTACCACTATCAGATTAGAGCCACAAAGGAGACTAGACATCTACCACATCTACCACTATCAGATTAGAGCCATAAAGAAGACTAGACATCAACCACAACAAAACCACTATCAGATTAGAGCCATAAAGAAGACTAGACATCTAGCACCCCACTACCACTATCAGATTAGAGCCATAAGGGAGACTAGACATCTACCAGCCCACTACCACTATCAGATTAGAGCCATAAAGGAGACTAGACATCTACCAACCCACTACCACTATCAGATTAGAGCCACAAAGGAGACTAGACATCTACCACATCTACCACTATCAGATTAGAGCCATAAAGAAGACTAGACATCAACCAAAACAAAAGCACTATAAGATTAGAGCCATAAGGGAGACTAGAAATCTACCAACCCACTACCACAATCAGATTACAGTTATAAAGGAGACTAGAAATCTACCAACCCACTACCACTATCAGATTAGAGCCATAAGGGAGACTAGAAATCTACCAGCCCACTACCACTCTCAGATTAGAGTTATAAAGGAGACTAGACATCTACCACCCCACTACCACTCTCAGATTAGAGTTATAAAGGAGACTAGACATCTACCAGCCCACTACCACTATCAGATTAGAGCCACAAGGGAGACTAGACATCTACCAGCCCACTACAACCATCATATTAGAGCCACAAAGGAGACTAGACATCTACCATATCTACCACTATCAGATTAGAGCCATAAAGGAGACTAGACATCAACCACCACAAAACCACTGTCAGATTAGAGACACAAGGGAGACTAGACATCTACCACCCCACTACCACTATCAGATTAGAGTTATAAAGGAGACTAGACATCTACCAGCCCACTACAACTATCATATTAGAGCCACAAGAGAGACTAGACATCTACCAACCCACTACAACTATCAGATTAGAGCCATTAGGGAGACTAGACATCTACCACCCCACTACCACTATCAGATTATAGCCATAAGGGAGACTAGACATCTACCAGCCCACTACCATTATCAGATTAGAGTTATAAAGGAGACTAGACATCTACCAACCCAGTACCACTATCAGATTAGAGCCATAAAGGAGACTAGACATCTACCAACCCACTACAACTATCAGATTAGAGCCATTAGGGAGACTAGACATCTACCAGCCCACTACCACTATCAGATTAGAGTTATAAAGGAGACTAGACATCTACCAACCCACTACAACTATCAGATTAGAGCCATTAGGGAGACTAGACATCTACCAGCCCACTACCACTATCAGATTAGAGTTATAAAGGTGACTAGACATCTACCACCCCACTACCACTATCAGATTAGAGTCATAAGGGATACTAGATATCTACAACCCCACTACCACCATCATATTAGAGCCTCAAAGGAGACTAGACATATTCCACATCTACCACTATCAGATTAGAGCCATAAAGGAGACTAGACATCAACCACCACAAAACCACTATCAGATTAGAGCCATAAAGAAGACTAGACATCTACCACCCCACTACCACTATCAGATTAGAGCCATTAGGGAGACTAGACATCTACCAGCCCACTACCACTATCAGATTAGAGCCATAAGGGAGACTAGACATCTAGCACCCCACTACCACTATCAGATTAGAGCCATAAGGGAGACTAGACATCGACCACCCCACTACCACTATCAGATTAGAGTTATAAAGGAGACTAGACATCTACCAACCCACAACCACTATCAGATTAGAGCCATTAGGGAGACTAGACATCTACCAGCCCACTACCACTATCAGATTAGAGTTATAAAGGAGACTAGACATCTACCACCCCACTTCCACTATCAGATTAGAGTTATAAAGGAGACTAGACATATACCAGCCCACTTCAACTATCAGATTAGAGCCATAAGGGAGACTAGACATCTAGCACCCCACTACCACTATCAGATTAGTGCCATAAGGGAGACTAGACATCTAGCACCCCACTACCACTATCAGATTAGAGCCATTAGGGAGACTAGACATCTACCAGCCCACTACCACTATCAGATTAGAGCCATAAGGGAGACTAGATATCTACGACCCCACTACCACCATCATATTAGAGCCACAAAGGAGACTAGACACCTACCATATCTACCACTATCAGATTAGAACCATAAAGGAGACTAGACATCAACCACCACAAAACCACTATCAGATTAGAGGCATAAGGGAGACTAGACATCGACCAGCCCACTACCACTATCAGATTAGAGCCATAAGGGAGACTAGACATCTACCAGCCCACTACAACTATCAGATTAGAGCCATTAGGGAGACTACACATCTATCAGCCCACTACCACTATCAGATTAGAGCCATAAGGGAGACTAGACATCTAGCACCCCACTACCACTATACGATTAGAGTTATAAAGGAGACTAGACATCTACCAACCCACTACTACTATAAGATTAGAGCCACAAGGGAGACTAGACATCTACCAGCTCACTACAACTATCAGATTAGAGCCATAAAGGAGACTAGACATCTACCAGCCCACTACCACTATCAGATTAGAGTTATAAAGGAGACTAGACATCTACCAACCCACTACCACTATAAGATTAGAGCCACAAGGGAGACTAGACATCTACCAACCCACAACCACTATCAGATTACAGCCACAAGGGAGACTAGACATCTACCAGCTCACTACAACTATCAGATTAGAGCCACAAGGGAGACTAGACATCGACCACCTCACTACCACTATACGATTAGAGCCATAGGGGAGAATAGAAATCTACGACCCCACTACCACCATCATATTAGAGCCACAAAGGAGACTAGACATCTACCATATCTACCACTATCAGATTAGAGCCATAAAGGAGACTATACATCAACCACCACAATACCACTATCAGATTAGAGCCATAAGGGAGACTAGACATCTACCACCCCACTACCGCTATCAGATTAGAGCCATTAGGGAGACTAGACATCTACCAGCCCACTACCACTATCAGATTAGAGCCATAAGGGAGACTAGACATCTAGCACCCCACTACCACTATCAGATTAGAGCCATAAGGGAGACTAGACATCGACCACCCCACTACCACTATCAGATTAGAGTTATAAAGGAGACTAGACATCTACCAACCCACAACCACTATCAGATTAGAGCCATTAGGGAGACTAGACATCTACCAGCCCACTACCACTATCAGATTAGAGTTATAAAGGAGACTAGACATCTACCAACCCACAACCACTATCAGATTAGTGACACCAGCGAGACTAGACATCTACCACCCCACTTCCACTATCAGATTAGAGTTATAAAGGAGACTAGACATATACCAGCCCACTACCACTATCAGATTAGAGTCATAAGGGATACTAGATATCTACAACCCCACTACCACCATCATATTAGAGCCACAAAGGAGACTAGACATCTACCATATCTACCACTATCAGATTAGAGCCATAAAGGAGACTAGACATCAACCACCACAAAACCACTATCAGATTAGAGCCATAAAGAAGACTAGACATCTACCACTCCACTACAACTATCAGATTAGAGCCATAAGGGAGACTAGACATCTAGCACCCCACTACCACTATCAGATTAGAGCCATTAGGGAGACTAGACATCTACCAGCCCACTACCACTATCAGATTAGAGCCATAAGGGAGACTAAACATCGACCACCCCACTACCACTATCAGATTAGAGCCATAAGGGAGACTAGACATCTACCAGCCCACTACAACTATCAGATTAGAGCCATTAGGGAGACTAGACATCTACCAGCCCACTAACACTATCAGATTAGAGCCATAAGGGAGACTAGACATCTAGCACCCCACTACCACTATAAGATTAGAGTTATAAAGGAGACTAGACATCTACCAACCCACTACTACTATAAGATTAGAGCCACAAGGGAGACTAGACATCTACCAGCCCACTACAACTATCAGATTAGAGCCACAAGGGAGACTAGACATCTACCAGCTCACTACAACTATCAGATTAGAGCCATAAAGGAGACTAGACATCTACCAGCCCACTACCACTATCAGATTAGAGTTATAAAGGAGACTAGACATCTACCAACCCACTACCACTATAAGATTAGAGCCACAAGGGAGACTAGACATCTACCAACCCACAACCACTATCAGATTACAGCCACAAGGGAGACTAGACATCTACCAGCTCACTACAACTATCAGATTAGAGCCACAAGGGAGACTAGACATCGACCACCTCACTACCACTATAAGATTAGAGCCATAAGGGAGAATAGAAATCTACGACCCCACTACCACCATCATATTAGAGCCACAAAGGAGACTAGACATCTACCATATCTACCACTATCAGATTAGAGCCATAAAGGAGACTAGACATCAACCACCACAATACCACTATCAGATTAGAGCCATAAAGAAGACTAGACATCTACCACCCCACTACCGCTATCAGATTAGAGCCATTAGGGAGACTAGACATCTACCAGCCCACTACCACTATCAGATTAGAGCCATAAGGGAGACTAGACATCTAGCACCCCACTACCACTATCAGATTAGAGCCATAAGGGAGACTAGACATCGACCACCCCACTACCACTATCAGATTAGAGTTATAAAGGTGACTAGACATCTACCAACCCACAACCACTATCAGATTAGAGCCACAAGGGAGACTAGACATCTACCAGCCCACTACAACTATCATATTAGAGCCACAAGGGAGACTAGACATCTACCAACCCACAACCACTATCAGATTAGAGCCACAAGGGAGACTAGACAACTACCAGCTCACTACAACTATCAGATTAGAGGCATAAAGGAGACTAGACATCTACCAGCCCACTACCACTATCAGATTAGAGTCATACGGGATACTAGATATCTACAACCCCACTACCACCATCATATTAGAACCACAAAGGAGACTAGACATCTACCACATCTACCACTATCAGAATAGAGCCATAAAGGAGACTAGACATCAACCACCACAAAACCACTATCAGATTAGAGCCATAAAGGAGACTTGACATCTACCACCCCACTACCACTATCAGATTAGAGCCATTAGGGAGACTAGACATCTACCAGCCCACTACCACTATCAGATTAGAGCCATAAGGGAGCCTAGACATCTAGCACCCCACTACCACTATAAGATTATAGTTATAAAGGAGACTAGACATCTACCAACCCACTACCACTATAAGATTAGAGCCACAAGGGAGACTAGACATCTACCAGCCCACTACAACTATCATATTAGAGCCACAAGGGAGACTAGACATCTACCTACCCACAACCACTATCAGATTAGAGCCACAAGGGAGACTAGACATCTACCACCACAAAACCACTATCAGATTAGAGCCTTAAAGAAGACTAGACATCTACCACCCCACTACCACTATCAGATTAGAGCCATTAGGAAGACTAGACATCAACCACCACAAAACCACTATCAGATTAGAGCCATAAAGAAGACTAGACATCTACCACCCCACTACCACTATCAGATTAGAGCCATTAGGGAGACTAGACATCTAGCACCCCACTACCACTATCAGATTAGAGCCATAAGGGAGACTAGACATCTACCAGCCCACTACCACTATCAGATTAGAGTTATAAAGGAGACTAGACATCTACCAGCCCACTACCACTATCAGATTAGAGTCATAAGGGAGACTAGACATCTAGCACCCCACTACCACTATCAGATTAGAGCCATAAGGGAGACTAGACATCTACCAGCCCACTACCACTATCAGATTAGAGTTATAAAGGAGACTAGACATCTACCAGCCCACTACCACTATCAGATTAGAGTTATAAAGGAGACTAGACATCTACCAGCCCACTACCACTATCAGATTAGAGGCATAAAGGAGACTAGACATCTACCAACCCACTACCACTATCAGATTAGAGCCACAAAGGAGACTAGACATCTACCACTATCAGATTAGAGCCATAAAGGAGACTAGACATCAACCACCCCACTACCACTATCAGATTAGAGTTATAAAGGAGACTAGACATCTACCAACCCACTACCACTATAAGATTAGAGCCACAAGGGAGACTAGACATCTACCAGCCCACTACAACTATCAGATTAGAGCCACAAGGGAGACTAGACATCTACCAGCCCACTACCATTATCAGATTAGAGTTATAAAGGAGACTAGACATCTACCAACCCAGTACCACTATCAGATTAGGGCCATAAAGGAGACTAGACATCTACCAACCCACTACAACTATCAGATTAGAGCCATTAGGGAGAATAGACATCTACCAGCCCACTACCACTATCAGATTAGAGTTATAAAGGAGACTAGACATCTACCAACCCACTACAACTATCAGATTAGAGCCATTAGGGAGACTAGACATCTACCAGCCCACTACCACTATCAGATTAGAGTTATAAAGGAGACCAGACATCTACCAACCCACTACACCTATCAGATTAGAGTTATAAAGGTGACTAGACATCTACCACCCCACTACCACTATCAGATTAGAGTCATAAGGGATACTAGATATCTACAACCCCACTACCACCATCATATTAGAGCCACAAAGGAGACTAGACATATTCCACATCTACCACTATCAGATTAGAGCCATAAAGGAGACTAGACATCAACCACCACAAAACCACTATCAGATTAGAGCCATAAAGGAGACTAGACATCTACCAGCCCACTACCACTATCAGATTAGAGTCATAAAGGAGACTAGACATCTACCAGCCCACTACCACTATCAGATTAGAGCCATTAGGAAGACTAGACATCAACCACCACAAAACCACTATCAGATTAGAGCCATAAAGAAGACTAGACATCTACCACCCCACTACCACTATCAGATTAGAGCCATAAGGGAGACTAGACATCTACCAGCCCACTACAACTATCAGATTAGAGTTATAAAGGAGACTAGACATCTACCAACCCACTACCACTATAAGATTAGAGCCACAAGGGAGACTGGACATCTACCAACCCACAACCACTATCAGATTACAGCCACAAGGGAGACTAGACATCTACCAGCTCACTACAACTATCAGATTAGAGCCACAAGGGAGACTAGACATCGACCACCTCACTACCACTATAAGATTAGAGCCATAAGGGAGAATAGAAATCTACGACCCCACTACCACCATCATATTAGAGCCACAAAGGAGACTAGACATCTACCATATCTACCACTATCAGATTAGAGCCATAAAGGAGACTAGACATCAACCACCACAATACCACTATCAGATTAGAGCCATAAAGAAGACTAGACATCTACCAGCCCACTACCATTATCAGATTAGAGCCATAAGGGAGACTAGACATCTAGCACCCCACTACCACTCTCAGATTAGAGCCATAAGGGAGACTAGACATCGACCACCACAATAACACTATCAGATTAGAGTTATAAAGGAGACTAGACATCTACCAACCCACAACCACTATCAGATTAGAGCCATAAGGGAGACTAGACATCTAGCACCCCACTACCACTATCAGATTAGTGCCATAAGGGAGACTAGACATCTAGCACCCCACTACCACTATCAGATTAGAGCCATTAGGGAGACTAGACATCTACCAACCCACAACCACTATCAGATTAGTGACACAAGCGATACTAGACATCTACCACCCCACTTCCACTATCAGATTAGAGTGATAAGGGAGACTAGACATCTACCAGCCCACTACCACTATCAGATTAGAGTTATAAAGGAGACAAGACATCTACCAGCCCACTACCACTATCAGATTAGAGCCATAAGGGAGACTAGACATCTAGCACCCCACTACCACTATCAGATTAGAGCCATAAGGGAGACTAGACATCTACCAGCCCACTACCACTATCAGATTAGAGGCATAAAGGAGACTAGACATCTACCAACCCACTACCACTATCAGATTAGAGCCACAAAGGAGACTAGACATCTACCACTATCAGATTAGAGCCATAAAGGAGACTAGACATCAACCACCCCACTACCACTATCAGATTAGAGTTATAAAGGAGACTAGACATCTACCAACCCACTACCACTATAAGATTAGAGCCACAAGGGAGACTAGACATCTACCAGCCCACTACAACTATCAGATTAGAGCCACAAGGGAGACTAGACATCTACCAGCCCACTACCATTATCAGATTAGAGTTATAAAGGAGACTAGACATCTACCAACCCAGTACCACTATCAGATTAGGGCCATAAAGGAGACTAGACATCTACCAACCCACTACCACTATCAGATTAGAGCCATTAGGGAGACTAGACATCTACCAGCCCACTACCACTATCAGATTAGAGTTATAAAGGAGACTAGACATCTACCAACCCACTACAACTATCAGATTAGAGCCATTAGGGAGACTAGACATCTACCAGCCCACTACCACTATCAGATTAGAGTTATAAAGGAGACCAGACATCTACCAACCCACTACACCTATCAGATTAGAGTTATAAAGGTGACTAGACATCTACCACCCCACTACCACTATCAGATTAGAGTCATAAGGGATACTAGATATCTACAACCCCACTACCACCATCATATTAGAGCCACAAAGGAGACTAGACATCTACCAGCTCACTACAACTATCAGATTAGAGCCACAAGGGAGACTAGACATCGACCACCTCACTACCACTATAAGATTAGAGCCATAAGGGAGAATAGAAATCTACGACCCCACTACCACCATCATATTAGAGCCACAAAGGAGACTAGACATCTACCATATCTACCACTATCAGATTAGAGCCATAAAGGAGACTAGACATCAACCACCACAATACCACTATCAGATTAGAGCCATAAAGAAGACTAGACATCTACCAGCCCACTACCATTATCAGATTAGAGCCATAAGGGAGACTAGACATCTAGCACCCCACTACCACTATCAGATTAGAGCCATAAGGGAGACTAGACATCGACCACCACAATAACACTATCAGATTAGAGTTATAAAGGAGACTAGACATCTACCAACCCACAACCACTATCAGATTAGAGCCATAAGGGAGACTAGACATCTAGCACCCCACTACCACTATCAGATTAGTGCCATAAGGGAGACTAGACATCTAGCACCCCACTACCACTATCAGATTAGAGCCATTAGGGAGACTAGACATCTACCAACCCACAACCACTATCAGATTAGTGACACAAGCGATACTAGACATCTACCACCCCACTTCCACTATCAGATTAGAGTGATAAAGGAGACTAGACATCTAACAGCCCACTACCACTATCAGATTAGAGTCATAAGGGATACTAGATATCTACAACCCCACTACCACCATCATATTAGAGCCACAAAGGAGACTAGACATCTACCATATCTACCACTATCAGATTAGAGCCATAAAGGAGACTAGACATCAACCACCACAAAACCACTATCAGATTAGAGCCATAAAGAAGACTAGACATCTACCACTCCACTACAACTATCAGATTAGAGCCATAAGGGAGACTAGACATCTAGCACCCCACTACCACTATCAGATTAGTGCCATAAGGGAGACTAGACATCTAGCACCCCACTACCACTATCAGCTTAGAGCCATTAGGGAGACTAGACATCTACCAGCCCACTACCACTATCAGATTAGAGCCATTAGGGAGACTAGACATCTACCAACCCACAACCACTATCAGATTAGTGACACAAGCGATACTAGACATCTACCACCCCACTTCCACTATCAGATTAGAGTGATAAAGGAGACTAGACATCTAACAGCCCACTACCACTATCAGATTAGAGTCATAAGGGATACTAGATATCTACGACCCCACTACCACCATCATATTAGAGCCACAAAGGAGACTAGACATCTACCATATCTACCACTATCAGATTAGAACCATAAAGGAGACTAGACATCAACCACCACAAAACCACTATCAGATTAGAGGCATAAGGGAGACTAGACATCGACCACCCCACTACCACTATCAGATTAGAGCCATAAGGGAGGCTAGACATCGACCACCCCACTACCACTATCAGATTAGAGTTATAAAGGAGACTAGACATCTACCAACACACAACCACTATCAGATTAGAGCCATTAGGGAGACTAGACATCTACCAGCCCACTACCACTCTCAGATTAGAGTTATAAAGGAGACTAGACATCTACCAGCCCACTACCACTATAAGATTAGAGCCACAAGGGAGACTAGACATCTACCAGCCCACTACAACTATCAGATTAGAGCCACAAGGGAGACTAGACATCAACCACCACAAAACCACTATCAGATTAGAGTTATAAAGGAGACTAGACATCTACCACCCCACTACCACTATCAGATTAGAGTTATAAAGGAGACTAGACATCTACCAGCCCACTACCAGTATCAGATTAGAGTCATACGGGATACTAGATATCTACAACCCCACTCCCACCATCATATTAGAGCCACAAAGGAGACTAGACATCTACCACATCTACCACTATCAGATTAGAGCCATAAAGGAGACTAGACATCAACCACCACAAAACCACTATCAGATTAGAGCCATAAAGGAGACTAGACATCTACCAGCCCACTACCACTATCAGATTAGAGCCATAAGGGAGACTAGATATCTACGACCCCACTACCACCATCATATTAGAGCCACAAAGGAGACTAGACATCTACCATATCTACCACTATCAGATTAGAACCATAAAGGAGACTAGACATCAACCACCACAAAACCACTATCAGATTAGAGGCATAAGGGAGACTAGACATCGACCACCCCACTACCACTATCAGATTAGAGCCATAAGGGAGACTAGACATCGACCACCCCACTACCACTATCAGATTAGAGTTATTAAGGAGACTAGACATCTACCAACCCACAACCACTATCAGACTAGAGCCATTAGGGAGACTAGACATCTACCAGCCCACTACCACTCTCAGATTAGAGTTATAAAGGAGACTAGACATCTACCAGCCCACTACCACTATAAGATTAGAGCCACAAGGGAGACTAGACATCTACCAGCCCACTACAACTATCAGATTAGAGCCACAAGGGAGACTAGACATCTACCAGCCCACTACCACTATCAGATTAGAGTTATAAAGGAGACTAGACATCTACCAACCCACTACCACTATAAGATTAGAGCCACAAGGGAGACTGGACATCTACCAACCCACAACCACTATCAGATTACAGCCACAAGGGAGACTAGACATCTACCAGCTCACTACAACTATCAGATTAGAGCCACAAGGGAGACTAGACATCGACCACCTCACTACCACTATAAGATTAGAGCCATAAGGGAGAATAGAAATCTACGACCCCACTACCACCATCATATTAGAGCCACAAAGGAGACTAGACATCTACCATATCTACCACTATCAGATTAGAGCCATAAAGGAGACTAGACATCAACCACCACAATACCACTATCAGATTAGAGCCATAAAGAAGACTAGACATCTACCAGCCCACTACCACTATCAGATTAGAGCCATAAGGGAGACTAGACATCTAGCACCCCACTACCACTATCAGATTAGAGCCATAAGGGAGACTAGACATCGACCACCACAATAACACTATCAGATTAGAGTTATAAAGGAGACTAGACATCTACCAACCCACAACCACTATCAGATTAGAGCCATAAGGGAGACTAGACATCTAGCACCCCACTACCACTATCAGATTAGTGCCATAAGGGAGACTAGACATCTAGCACCCCACTACCACTATCAGATTAGAGCCATTAGGGAGACTAGACATCTACCAACCCACAACCACTATCAGATTAGTGACACAAGCGATACTAGACATCTACCACCCCACTTCCACTATCAGATTAGAGTGATAAAGGAGACTAGACATCTAACAGCCCACTACCACTATCAGATTAGAGCCATAAGGGATACTAGATATCTACAACCCCACTACCACCATCATATTAGAGCCACAAAGGAGACTAGACATCTACCATATCTACCACTATCAGATTAGAGCCATAAAGGAGACTAGACATCAACCACCACAAAACCACTATCAGATTAGAGCCATAAAGAAGACTAGACATCTACCACTCCACTACAACTATCAGATTAGAGCCATAAGGGAGACTAGACATCTACCACCCCACTACCACTATCAGATTAGAGCCATAAAGGAGACTAGACATCTACCAACCCACTACCACTATCAGCTTAGAGCCATTAGGGAGACTAGACATCTACCAACCCACTACCACTATCAGATTAGAGTTATAAAGGAGACTAGACATCTACCAACCCACTACCACTATCAGATTAGTGACACAAGCGATACTAGACATCTACCACCCCACTTCCACTATCAGATTAGAGTGATAAAGGAGACTAGACATCTAACAGCCCACTACCACTATCAGATTAGAGTCATAAGGGATACTAGATATCTACGACCCCACTACCACCATCATATTAGAGCCACAAAGGAGACTAGACATCTACCATATCTACCACTATCAGATTAGAACCATAAAGGAGACTAGACATCAACCACCACAAAACCACTATCAGATTAGAGGCATAAGGGAGACTAGACATCGACCACCCCACTACCACTATCAGATTAGAGCCATAAGGGAGGCTAGACATCGACCACCCCACTACCACTATCAGATTAGAGTTATAAAGGAGACTAGACATCTACCAACACACAACCACTATCAGATTAGAGCCATTAGGGAGACTAGACATCTACCAGCCCACTACCACTCTCAGATTAGAGTTATAAAGGAGACTAGACATCTACCAGCCCACTACCACTATAAGATTAGAGCCACAAGGGAGACTAGACATCTACCAGCCCACTACAACTATCAGATTAGAGCCACAAGGGAGACTAGGAATCTACCAGCCCACAACCACTATCAGATTAGAGTTATAAAGGAGACTAGACATCTACCAACCCACAACCACTATCAGATTAGAGTTATAAAGGAGACTAGACATCTACCAGCCCACTACCAGTATCAGATTAGAGTCATACGGGATACTAGATATCTACAACCCCACTCCCACCATCATATTAGAGCCACAAAGGAGACTAGACATCTACCACATCTACCACTATCAGATTAGAGCCATAAAGGAGACTAGACATCAACCACCACAAAACCACTATCAGATTAGAGCCATAAAGGAGACTAGACATCTACCAGCCCACTACCACTATCAGATTAGAGCCATAAGGGAGACTAGATATCTACGACCCCACTACCACCATCATATTAGAGCCACAAAGGAGACTAGACATCTACCATATCTACCACTATCAGATTAGAACCATAAAGGAGACTAGACATCAACCACCACAAAACCACTATCAGATTAGAGGCATAAGGGAGACTAGACATCGACCACCCCACTACCACTATCAGATTAGAGCCATAAGGGAGACTAGACATCGACCACCCCACTACCACTATCAGATTAGAGTTATTAGGGAGACTAGACATCTACCAACCCACAACCACTATCAGACTAGAGCCATTAGGGAGACTAGACATCTACCAGCCCACTACCACTCTCAGATTAGAGTTATAAAGGAGACTAGACATCTACCAGCCCACTACCACTATAAGATTAGAGCCACAAGGGAGACTAGACATCTACCAGCCCACTACAACTATCAGATTAGAGCCACAAGGGAGACTAGACATCTACCAGCCCACTACCACTATCAGATTAGAGTTATAAAGGAGACTAGACATCTACCAGCCCACTACCACTATAAGATTAGAGCCACAAGGGAGACTAGACATCTACCACCCCACTACCACTATCAGATTAGAGTTATAAAGGAGACTAGACATCTACCAGCCCACTACCACTATCAGATTAGAGTGATAAAGGAGACTAGACATCTACCAACCCACAACCACTATCAGATTAGAGCCATTAGGGAGACTAGACATCTACCAACCCACAACCACTATCAGATTAGAGCCATTAGGGAGACTAGACATCTACCAACCCACAACCACTATCAGATTAGTGACACAAGCGATACTAGACATCTACCACCCCACTTCCACTATCAGATTAGAGTGATAAAGGAGACTAGACATCTAACAGCCCACTACCACTATCAGATTAGAGTCATAAGGGATACTAGATATCTACAACCCCACTACCACCATCATATTAGAGCCACAAAGGAGACTAGACATCTACCATATCTACCACTATCAGATTAGAGCCATAAAGGAGACTAGACATCAACCACCACAAAACCACTATCAGATTAGAGCCATAAAGAAGACTAGACATCAACCACCCCACTACCACTATCAGATTAGAGTTATAAAGGAGACTAGACATCTACCAGCCCACTACCACTATCAGATTAGAGTCATACGGGATACTAGATATCTACAACCCCACTACCACTATCAGATTAGAGTTATAGAGGAGACTAGACATCTACCAACCCACAACCACTATCAGATTAGAGCCATTAGGGAGACTAGACATCTACGAGCCCACTACCACTATCAGATTAGAGTTATAAAGGAGACTAGACATCTACCAACCCACTACCACTATAAGATTAGAGCCACAAGGGAGACTAGACATCTACCAGCCCACTACAACTATCAGATTAGAGCCATTAGGGAGACTAGACATCTACCAGCCCACTACCACTATCAGATTTGAGCCATAAGGGAGACTAGACATCTAGCACCCCACTACCACTATAAGATTAGAGTTATAAAGGAGACTAGACATCTACCAACCCACTACCACTATAAGATTAGAGCCACAAGGGAGACTAGACATCTACCAGCCCACTACAACTATCATATTAGAGCCACAAGGGAGACTAGACATCTACCAACCCACAACCACTATCAGATTAGAGCCACAAGGGAGACTAGACATCTACCATATCTACCACTATCAGATTAGAGCCATAAAGGAGACTAGACATCAACCACCACAAAACCACTATCAGATTAGAGCCATAAAGAAGACTAGACATCTAGCACCCCACTACCACTATCAGATTAGAGCCATTAGGGAGACTATACATCTACCAGCCCACTACCACTATCAGATTATAGTTATAAAGGTGACTAGACATCTACCAGCCCACTACCAATATCAGATTAGAGCCATAAGGGAGACTAGACTTCTAGCACCCGACTACCTCTATCAGATTAGAGCCATAAGGGAGACTATACATCTACCAGCCCACTACCACTATCAGATTAGAGGTGTAAAGGAGACTAGACATCTACCAACCCACTACCACTATCAGATTAGAGCCACAAAGGAGACTAGACATCTACCACATCTACCACTATCAGATTAGAGCCATAAAGGAGACTAGACATCAACCACCCCGCTACCACTATCAGATTAGAGTTATAAAGGAGACTAGACATCTACCAACCCACTACCACTATAAGATTAGAGCCACAAGGGAGACTAGACATCTACCAGCCCACTACCATTATCAGATTAGAGTTATAAAGGAGCCTAGACATCTACCAACCCAGTACCACTATCAGATTAGAGCCATAAAGGAGACTAGACATCTACCAACCCACTACAAATATCAGATTAGAGCCATTAGGGAGACTAGACATCTACCAGCCCACTACCACTATCAGATTAGAGTTATAAAGGAGACTAGACATATACCAACCCACTACAACTATCAGATTAGAGCCATTAGGGAGACTAGACATCTACCAGCCCACTACCACTATCAGATTAGAGTTATAAAGGCGACTAGACATCTACCACCCCACTACCACTATCAGATTAGAGTTATAAGGGATACTAGATATCTACAACCCCACTACCACCATCATATTAGAGCCACAAAGGAGACTAGACATCTACCACATCTACCACCATCAGATTAGAGCCAAAAAGGAGACTAGACATCAACCACCACAAAACCACTATCAGATTAGAGCCATAAAGGAGACTAGAAATCTACCAGCCCACTACCACTATCAGATTAGAGCCATAAGGGAGACTAGACATCTAGCACCCCACTACCACTATCAGATTAGAGTTATAAAGGAGACTAGACATCTACCAACCCACTACCACTATCAGATTAGAGTTATAAAGGAGACTAGACATCTACCAACCCACAACCACTATCAGATTAGTGACACAAGCGAGACTAGACATCTACCACCCCACTACCACTATCAGATTAGAGTTATAAAGGAGACTAGACATCTACCAGCCCACTACCACTATCAGATTAGAGCCATTAGGGAGACTAGACATCTACCAGCCCACTACCACTATCAGATTAGAGCCATAAGGGAGACTAGACATCTAGCACCCCACTACAACTATAAGATTAGAGTTATAAAGGAGACTAGACATCTACCAACCCACTACCACTATAAGATTAGAGCCACAAGGGAGACTAGACATCTACCAGCCCACTACAACTATCAGATTAGAGCCACAAGGGAGACTAGACATCTACCAACCCACAACCACTATCAGATTAGAGCCACAAGGGAGACTAGACAACTACCAGCTCACTACAACTATCAGATTAGAGGCATACGGGATACTAGATATCTACAACCCCACTACCACCATCATATTAGAGCCACAAAGGAGACTAGACATCAACCACCACAAACCACTATCAGATTAGAGCCATAAAGGAGACTAGACATCTACCACCCCACTATCAGATTAGAGCCATTAGGGAGACTAGACATCTACCAGCCCACTACCACTATCAGATTAGAGCCATAAGGGAGACTAGACATCTAGCACCCCACTACCACTATAAGATTAGAGTTATAAAGGAGACTAGACATCTACCACCCCACTACCACTATCAGATTAGAGTTATAAAGGAGACTAGACATCTACCAGCCCACTACCACTATCCGATTAGAGCCATTAGGGAGACTAGACATCTACCAGCCCACTACCACTATCAGATTAGAGCCATAAGGGAGACTAGACATCTAGCACCCCACTACAACTATAAGATTAGAGTTATAAAGGAGACTAGACATCTACCAACCCACTACCACTATAAGATTAGAGCCACAAGGGAGACTAGACATCTACCAGCCCACTACAACTATCAGATTAGAGCCACAAGGGAGACTAGACATCTACCAACCCACAACCACTATCAGATTAGAGCCACAAGGGAGACTAGACATCTACCAGCCCACTACCACTATCAGATTAGAGGCATACGGGATACTAGATATCTACAACCCCACTACCACTATCAGATTAGAGCCATTAGGGAGACTAGACATCAACCACCACAAAACCACTATCAGATTAGAGCCATAAAGAAGACTAGACATCTACCACCCCACTACCACTATCAGATTAGAGCCATTAGGGAGACTAGACATCTAGCACCCCACTACCACTATCAGATTAGAGTTATAAAGGAGACTAGACATCTACCAGCCCATAACCACTATCAGATTAGAGTCATACGGGATACTAGATATCTACAACCCCACTACCACTATCAGATTAGAGTTATAGAGGAGACTAGACATCTACCAACCCACAACCACTATCAGATTAGAGCCATTAGGGAGACTAGACATCTACGAGCCCACTACCACTATCAGATTAGAGTTATAAAGGAGACTAGACATCTACCAACCCACTACCACTATAAGATTAGAGCCACAAGGGAGACTAGACATCTACCAGCCCACTACAACTATCAGATTAGAGCCATTAGGGAGACTAGACATCTACCAGCCCACTACCACTATCAGATTAGAGCCATAAGGGAGACTAGACATCTAGCACCCCACTACCACTATAAGATTAGAGTTATAAAGGAGACTAGACATCTACCAACCCACTACCACTATAAGATTAGAGCCACAAGGGAGACTAGACATCTACCAGCCCACTACAACTATCATATTAGAGCCACAAGGGAGACTAGACATCTACCAACCCACAACCACTATCAGATTAGAGCCACAAGGGAGACTAGACATCTACCATATCTACCACTATCAGATTAGAGCCATAAAGGAGACTAGACATCAACCACCACAAAACCACTATCAGATTAGAGCCATAAAGAAGACTAGACATCTAGCACCCCACTACCACTATCAGATTAGAGCCATTAGGGAGACTATACATCTACCAGCCCACTACCACTATCAGATTATAGTTATAAAGGAGACTAGACATCTACCAGCCCACTACCAATATCAGATTAGAGCCATAAGGGAGACTAGACTTCTAGCACCCGACTACCTCTATCAGATTAGAGCCATAAGGGAGACTATACATCTACCAGCCCACTACCACTATCAGATTAGAGGCGTAAAGGAGACTAGACATCTACCAACCCACTACCACTATCAGATTAGAGCCACAAAGGAGACTAGACATCTACCACATCTACCACTATCAGATTAGAGCCATAAAGGAGACTAGACATCAACCACCCCGCTACCACTATCAGATTAGAGTTATAAAGGAGACTAGACATCTACCAACCCACTACCACTATAAGATTAGAGCCACAAGGGAGACTAGACACCTACCAGCCCACTACCATTATCAGATTAGAGTTATAAAGGAGCCTAGACATCTACCAACCCAGTACCACTATCAGATTAGAGCCATAAAGGAGACTAGACATCTACCAACCCACTACAAATATCAGATTAGAGCCATTAGGGAGACTAGACATCTACCAGCCCACTACCACTATCAGATTAGAGTTATAAAGGAGACTAGACATATACCAACCCACTACAACTATCAGATTAGAGCCATTAGGGAGACTAGACATCTACCAGCCCACTACCACTATCAGATTAGAGTTATAAAGGCGACTAGACATCTACCACCCCACTACCACTATCAGATTAGAGTTATAAGGGATACTAGATATCTACAACCCCACTACCACCATCATATTAGAGCCACAAAGGAGACTAGACATCTACCACATCTACCACTATCAGATTAGAGCCATAAAGGAGACTAGACATCAACCACCACAAAACCACTATCAGATTAGAGCCATAAAGGAGACTAGAAATCTACCAGCCCACTACCACTATCAGATTAGAGCCATAAAGGAGACTAGACATCTACCAGCCCACTACCACTATCAGATTAGAGTTATAAAGGAGACTAGACATCTACCAACCCACTACCACTATCAGATTAGAGTTATAAAGGAGACTAGACATCTACCAACCCACAACCACTATCAGATTAGTGACACAAGCGAGACTAGACATCTACCACCCCACTACCACTATCAGATTAGAGTTATAAAGGAGACTAGACATCTACCAGCCCACTACCACTATCAGATTAGAGCCATTAGGGAGACTAGACATCTACCAGCCCACTACCACTATCAGATTAGAGCCATAAGGGAGACTAGACATCTAGCACCCCACTACAACTATAAGATTAGAGTTATAAAGGAGACTAGACATCTACCAACCCACTACCACTATAAGATTAGAGCCACAAGGGAGACTAGACATCTACCAGCCCACTACAACTATCAGATTAGAGCCACAAGGGAGACTAGACATCTACCAACCCACAACCACTATCAGATTAGAGCCACAAGGGAGACTAGACAACTACCAGCTCACTACAACTATCAGATTAGAGGCATACGGGATACTAGATATCTACAACCCCACTACCACCATCATATTAGAGCCACAAAGGAGACTAGACATCAACCACCACAAAACCACTATCAGATTAGAGCCATAAAGGAGACTAGACATCTACCACCCCACTATCAGATTAGAGCCATTAGGGAGACT
This sequence comes from Salvelinus alpinus, assembly GCF_045679555.1. NCBI lineage: Eukaryota > Metazoa > Chordata > Actinopteri > Salmoniformes > Salmonidae > Salvelinus > Salvelinus alpinus. The sequence goes on from NC_092109.1 coordinate 49,801,840, forward strand.
AGACATCTACCAGCCCACTACCACTATCAGATTAGAGCCATAAGGGAGACTAGACATCTAGCACCCCACTACCACTATAAGATTAGAGTTATAAAGGAGACTAGACATCTACCACCCCACTACCACTATCAGATTAGAGTTATAAAGGAGACTAGACATCTACCAGCCCACTACCACTATCCGATTAGAGCCATTAGGGAGACTAGACATCTACCAGCCCACTACCACTATCAGATTAGAGCCATAAGGGAGACTAGACATCTACCACCCCACTACAACTATAAGATTAGAGTTATAAGGGAGACTAGACATCTACCAACCCACTACCACTATAAGATTAGAGCCACAAGGGAGACTAGACATCTACCAGCCCACTACAACTATCAGATTAGAGCAACAAGGGAGACTAGACATCTACCAACCCACAACCACTATCAGATTAGAGCCACAAGGGAGACTAGACAACTACCAGCTCACTACAACTATCAGATTAGAGGCATACGGGATACTAGATATCTACAACCCCACTACCACTATCAGATTAGAGCCATTAGGGAGACTAGACATCAACCACCACAAAACCACTATCAGATTAGAGCCATAAAGAAGACTAGACATCTACCACCCCACTACCACTATCAGATTAGAGCCATTAGGGAGACTAGACATCTAGCACCCCACTACCACTATCAGATTAGAGTTATAAAGGAGACTAGACATCTACCAACCCACTACCACTATCAGATTAGAGTTATAAAGGAGACTAGACATCTACCAACCCACAACCACTATCAGATTAGTGACACAAGCGAGACTAGACATCTACCACCCCACTACCACTATCAGATTAGAGTTATAAAGGAGACTAGACATCTACCAGCACACTACCACTATCAGATTAGAGCCATTAGGGAGACTAGACATCTACCAGCCCACTACCACTATCAGATTAGAGCCATAAGGGAGACTAGACATCTAGCACCCCACTACAACTATAAGATTAGAGTTATAAAGGAGACTAGACATCTACCAACCCACTACCACTATAAGATTAGAGCCACAAGGGAGACTAGACATCTACCAGCCCACTACAACTATCAGATTAGAGCCACAAGGGAGACTAGACATCTACCAACCCACAACCACTATCAGATTAGAGCCACAAGGGAGACTAGACAACTACCAGCTCACTACAACTATCAGATTAGAGGCATACGGGATACTAGATATCTACAACCCCACTACCACCATCATATTAGAGCCACAAAGGAGACTAGACATCAACCACCACAAAAACACTATCAGATTAGAGCCATAAAGGAGACTAGACATCTACCACCCCACTACCACTATCAGATTAGAGCCATTAGGGAGACTAGACATCTACCAGCCCACTACCACTATCAGATTAGAGCCATAAGGGAGACTAGACATCTAGCACCCCACTACCACTATAAGATTAGAGTTATAAAGGTGACTAGACATCTACCAACCCACTACCACTATCAGATTAGAGTTATAAAGGAGACTAGACATCTACCAGCCCACTACCACTATCAGATTAGAGCCATTAGGGAGACTAGACATCTACCAGCCCACTACCACTATCAGATTAGAGCCATAAGGGAGACTAGACATCTAGCACCCCACTACAACTATAAGATTAGAGTTATAAAGGAGACTAGACATCTACCAACCCACTACCACTATAAGATTAGAGCCACAAGGGAGACTAGACATCTACCAACCCACAACCACTATCAGATTAGAGCCACAAGGGAGACTAGACAACTACCAGCTCACTACAACTATCAGATTAGAGGCATACGGGATACTAGATATCTACAACCCCACTACCACCATCATATTAGAGCCACAAAGGAGACTAGACATCAACCACCACAAAACCACTATCAGATTAGAGCCATAAAGGAGACTAGACATCTACCACCCCACTATCAGATTAGAGCCATTAGGGAGACTAGACATCTACCAGCCCACTACCACTATCAGATTAGAGCCATAAGGGAGACTAGACATCTAGCACCCCACTACCACTATAAGATTAGAGTTATAAAGGAGACTAGACATCTACCACCCCACTACCACTATCAGATTAGAGTTATAAAGGAGACTAGACATCTACCAGCCCACTACCACTATCCGATTAGAGCCATTAGGGAGACTAGACATCTACCAGCCCACTACCACTATCAGATTAGAGCCATAAGGGAGACTAGACATCTAGCACCCCACTACCACTATAAGATTAGAGTTATAAAGGAGACTAGACATCTACCAACCCACTACCACTATAAGATTAGAGCCACAAGGGAGACTAGACATCTACCAGCCCACTACAACTATCAGATTAGAGCCACAAGGGAGACTAGACATCTACCAACCCACAACCACTATCAGATTAGAGCCACAAGGGAGACTAGACAACTACCAGCTCACTACAACTATCAGATTAGAGGCATACGGGATACTAGATATCTACAACCCCACTACCACTATCAGATTAGAGCCATTAGGGAGACTAGACATCAACCACCACAAAACCACTATCAGATTAGAGCCATAAAGGAGACTAGACATCTACCACCCCACTACCACTATCAGATTAGAGCCATTAGGGAGACTAGACATCTAGCACCCCACTACCACTATCAGATTAGAGTTATAAAGGAGACTAGACATCTACCAACCCACTACCACTATCAGATTAGAGTTATAAAGGAGACTAGACATCTACCAACCCACAACCACTATCAGATTAGTGACACAAGCGAGACTAGACATCTACCACCCCACTACCACTATCAGATTAGAGTTATAAAGGAGACTAGACATCTACCAGCCCACTACCACTATCAGATTAGAGCCATTAGGGAGACTAGACATCTACCAGCCCACTACCACTATCAGATTAGAGCCATAAGGGAGACTAGACATCTAGCACCCCACTACAACTATAAGATTAGAGTTATAAAGGAGACTAGACATCTACCAACCCACTACCACTATAAGATTAGAGCCACAAGGGAGACTAGACATCTACCAGCCCACTACAACTATCAGATTAGAGCCACAAGGGAGACTAGACATCTACCAACCCACAACCACTATCAGATTAGAGCCACAAGGGAGACTAGACAACTACCAGCTCACTACAACTATCAGATTAGAGGCATACGGGATACTAGATATCTACAACCCCACTACCACCATCATATTAGAGCCACAAAGGAGACTAGACATCAACCACCACAAAACCACTATCAGATTAGAGCCATAAAGGAGACTAGACATCTACCACCCCACTACCACTATCAGATTAGAGCCATTAGGGAGACTAGACATCTACCAGCCCACTACCACTATCAGATTAGAGCCATAAGGGAGACTAGACATCTAGCACCCCACTACCACTATAAGATTAGAGTTATAAAGGAGACTAGACATCTACCAACCCACTACCACTATAAGATTAGAGCCACAAGGGAGACTAGACATCTACCAGCCCACTACAACTATCATATTAGAGCCACAAGGGAGACTAGACATCTACCAACCCACAACCACTATCAGATTAGAGCCATTAGGGAGACTAGACATCAACCACCACAAAACCACTATCAGATTAGAGCCATAAAGAAGACTAGACATCTACCACCCCACTACCACTATCAGATTAGAGCCATTAGGGAGACTAGACATCAACCACCACAAAACCACTATCAGATTAGAGCCATAAAGAAGAATAGACATCTACCACCCCACTACCACTATCAGATTAGAGCCATTAGGGAGACTAGACATCTAGCACCCCACTACCACTATCAGATTAGAACCATAAGGGAGACTATACATCTAGCACCCCACTACCACTATCAGATTAGAACCATAAGGGAGACTATACATCTACCAGCCCACTACCACTATCAGATTAGAGCCATAAGGGAGTCTAGACATCTACTAGCCAACTACCACTATCAGATTAGAGGCATAAAGGAGACTAGACATCTACCAACCCACTACCACTATCAGATTAGAGCCACAAAGGAGACTAGACATCTACCACATCTACCACTATCAGATTAGAGTTATAAAGGAGACTAGACATCTCCCAACCCACTACCACTATAAGATTAGAGCCACAAGGGAAACTAGACATCTACCAGCCCACTACCATTATCAGATTAGAGTTATAAAGGAGACTAGACATCTACCAACCCAGTACCACTATCAGATTAGAGCCATAAAGGAGACTAGACATCTACCAACCCACTACAACTATCAGATTAGAGCCATTAGGGAGACTAGACATCTACCAGCCCACTACCACTATCAGATTAGAGTTATAAAGGAGACTAGACATCTACCAACCCACTACAACTATCAGATTAGAGCCATTAGGGAGACTACACATCTACCAGCCCACTACCACTATCAGATTAGAGTCATAAGGGATACTAGATATCTACAACCCCACTACCACCATCATATTAGAGCCACAAAGGAGACTAGACATCTACCACATCTACCACGTTCAGATTAGAGCCATAAAGGAGACTAGACATCAACCACCACAAAACCACTATCAGATTAGAGCCATAAAGGAGACTAGACATCTACCAGCCCACTACCACTATCAGATTAGAGCCATAAGGGAGACTAGACATCTAGCACCCCACTACCACTATCAGATTAGAGTTATAAAGGAGACTAGACATCTACCAACCCACTACCACTATAAGATTAGAGCCACAAGGGAGACTAGACATCTACCAGCCCACTACAACTATCATATTAGAGCCACAAGGGAGACTAGACATCTACCAACCCACAACCACTATCAGATTAGAGCCACAAGGGAGACTAGACATCTACCATATCTACCACTATCAGATTAGAGCCATAAAGGAGACTAGACATCAACCACCACAAAACCACTATCAGATTAGAGCCATAAAGAAGACTAGACATCTACCACCCCACAACCACTATCAGATTATAGCCATTAGGGAGACTAGACATCAACCACCACTAAACCACTATCAGATTAGAGCCATAAAGAAGACTAGACATCTACCACCCCACTACCACTATCAGATTAGAGCCATTAGGGAGACTAGACATCTAGCACCCCACTACCACTATCAGATTAGAGGCATAAAGGAGACTAGACATCTACCAACCCACTACCACTATCAGATTAGAGCCACAAAGGAGACTAGACATCTACCACATCTACCACTATCAGATTAGAGCCATAAAGGAGACTAGACATCAACCACCCCGCTACCACTATCAGATTAGAGTTATAAAGGAGACTAGACATCTACCAACCCACTACCACTATAAGATTAGAGCCACAAGGGAGACTAGACATCTACCAGCCCACTACCATTATCAGATTAGAGTTATAAAGGAGACTAGACATCTACCAACCCAGTACCACTATCAGATTAGAGCCATAAAGGAGACTAGACATCTACCAACCCACTACAACTATCAGATTAGAGCCATTAGGGAGACTAGACATCTACCAGCCCACTACCACTATCAGATTAGAGCCATAAAGGAGACTAGACATCTACCAACCCACTACAACTATCAGATTAGAGCCATTAGGGAGACTAGACATCTACCAGCCCACTACCACTATCAGATTAGAGTTATAAAGGCGACTAGACATCTACCACCCCACTACCACTATCAGATTAGAGCCATAAAGGAGACTAGACATCTACCAACCCACTACAACTATCAGATTAGAGTCATAAGGGATACTAGATATCTACAACCCCACTACCACCATCATATTAGAGCCACAAAGGAGACTAGACATCTACCACATCTACCACCATCAGATTAGAGCCATAAAGGAGACTAGACATCAACCACCACAAAACCACTATCAGATTAGAGCCATAAAGGAGACTAGACATCTACCAGCCCACTACCACTATCAGATTAGAGCCATAAGGGAGACTAGACATCTAGCACCCCACTACCACTATCAGATTAGAGTTATAAAGGAGACTAGATATCTACCAACCCACTACCACTATCAGATTAGAGTTATAAAGGAGACTAGACATCTACCAACCCACAACCACTATCAGATTAGTGCCACAAGCGAGACTAGACATCTACCACCCCACTACCACTATCAGATTAGAGTTATAAAGGAGACTAGACATCTACCAACCCACTACCACTATCAGATTAGAGTTATAAAGGAGACTAGACATCTACCAACCCACTACCACTATCAGATTAGAGTTATAAAGGAGACTAGACATCTACCACCCCACTACCACTATCAGATTAGAGCCATTAGGGAGACTAGACATCTACCATCCCACTACCACTATCAGATTAGAGCCATAAGGGAGACTAGACATCTAGCACCCCACTACAACTATAAGATTATAGTTATAAAGGAGACTAGACATCTACCAACCCACTACCACTATAAGATTAGAGCCACAAGGGAGACTAGAAATCTACCAACCCACAACCACTATCAGATTAGAGCCACAAGGGAGACTAGACAACTACCAGCTCACTACAACTATCAGATTAGAGGCATAAAGGAGACTAGACATCTACCAGCCCACTACCAATATCAGATTAGAGTCATACGGGATACTAGACATCTACCAACCCACTACCACTATCAGATTAGAGTTATAAAGGAGACTAGACATCTACCAACCCACTACCACTATCAGATTAGAGTTATAAAGGAGACTAGACATCTACCAACCCACTACCACTATAAGATTAGAGCCACAAGGGAGACTAGACATCTACCAACCCACAACCACTATCAGATTAGAGGCACAAGGGAGACTAGACATCTACCATATCTACCACTATCAGATTAGAGCCATAAAGGGGACTAGACATCAACCACCACAAAACCACTATCAGATTAGAGCCATAAAGAAGACTAGACATCTACCACCCCACTACCACTATCAGATTAGAGCCATTAGGGAGACTAGACATCAACCACCACAAAACCACTATCAGATTAGAGCCATAAAGAAGACTAGACATCTACCACCCCACTACCACTATCAGATTAAAGCCATTAGGGAGACTAGACATCTAGCACCCCACTACCACTATCAGATTAGAGCCATAAGGGAGACTAGACATCTACCACATCTACCACTATCAGATTAGAGCCATAAAGGAGACTAGACATCAACCACCCCGCTACCACTATCAGATAAGAGTTATAAAGGAAACTAGACATCTACCAACCCACTACCACTATAAGATTAGAGCCACAAGGGAGACTAGACATCTACCAGCCCACTACAACTATCAGATTAGAGCCACAAGGGAGACTAGACATCTACCAGCCCACTACCATTATCAGATTAGAGTTATAAAGGAGACTAGACATCTACCAACCCAGTACCACTATCAGATTAGAGCCATAAAGGAGACTAGACATCTACCAACCCACTACAACTATCAGATTAGAGCCATTAGGGAGACTAGACATCTACCAGCCCACTACCACTATCAGATTAGAGTTATAAAGGAGACTAGACATCTACCAACCCACTACAACTATCAGATTAGAGCCATTAGGGAGACTAGACATCTACCAGCCCACTACCACTATCAGATTAGAGTTATAAAGGCGACTAGACATCTACCACCCCACTACCACTATCAGATTAGAGTCATAAGGGATACTACATATCTACAACCCCACTACCACCATCATATTAGAGCCACAAAGGAGACTAGACATCTACCACATCTACCAACATCAGATTAGAGCCAAAAAGGAGACTAGACATCAACCACCACAAAACCACTATCAGATTAGAGCCATAAAGGAGACTAGACATCTACCAGCCCACTACCACTATCAGATTAGAGCTATAAGGGAGACTAGACATCTAGCACCCCACTACCACTATCAGATTAGAGTTATAAAGGAGACTAGACATCTACCAACCCACTACCACTATCAGATTAGAGTTATAAAGGAGACTAGACATCTACCAGCCCACTACCACTATCAGATTAGAGTCATACGGGATACTATATATCTACAACCCCACTACCACTATCAGATTAGAGTTATAAAGGAGACTAGACATCTACCAACCCACTACCACTATAAGATTAGAGCCACAAGGGAGACTAGACATCTACCAGCCCACTACAACTATCAGATTAGAGCCACAAGGGAGACTAGACAACTACCAGCTCACTACAACTATCAGATTAGAGGAATAAAGGAGACTAGACATCTACCAGCCCACTACCACTATCAGATTAGAGTCATACGGGATACTAGATATCTACAACCCCACTACCACCATCATATTAGAACCACAAAGGAGACTAGACATCTACCACATCTACCACTATCAGATTAGAGCCATAAAGGAGACTAGACATCAACCACCACAAAACCACTATCAGATTAGAGCCATAAAGGAGACTTGACATCTACCACCACACTACCACTATCAGATTAGAGCCATTAGGGAGACTAGACATCTACCAACCCACAACCACTATCAGATTAGAGTCACAAGGGAGACTAGACATCTACCAGCTCACTACAACTATCAGATTAGAGCCACAAGGGAGACTAGACATCGACCACCTCACTACCACTAGAAGATTAGAGCCATAAGGGAGACTAGAAATCTACCAACCCACTACCACTATCAGATTAGAGCCATAAGGGAGACTAGATATCTACGACCCCACTACCACCATCATATGTGAGCCACAAAGGAGACTAGACATCTACCATATCTACCACTATCAGATTAGAGCCATACAGGAGACTAGACATCAACCACCACAATACCACTATCAGATTAGAGCCATAAAGAAGACTAGACATCTACCACCCCACTACCACTATCAGATTAGAGTTATAAAGGAGACTAGACATCTACCAGCCCACTACCACTATCAGATTAGAGCCATAAGGGAGACTAGACATCTAGCACCCCACTACCACTATCAGATTAGAGCCATAAGGGAGACTAGACATCTAGCACCCCACTACCACTATCAGATTAGAGCCATTAGAGAGACTAGACATCTACCAGCCCACTACCACTATCAGATTAGAGCCATAAGGGAGACTAGACATCTAGCACCCCACTACCACAATCAGATTAGAGGCATAAAGGAGACATCTACCAGCCCACTACCACTATAAGATTAGAGCCACAAGGGAGACTAGACATCTACCAGCCCACTACCACTATCAGATTAGAGCCATAAGGGAGACTAGACATCTAGCACCCCACTACCACTATAAGATTAGAGTTATAAAGGAGACTAGACATCTACCAACCCACTAACACTATAAGATTAGAGCCACAAGAGAGACTAGACATCTACCAGCCCACTACAACTATCAGATTAGAGCCACAAGGGAGACTAGACATCTACCAACCCACAACCACTATCAGATTAGAGCCATAAAGGAGACTAGACATCTACCACCCCACTACCACTATCAGATTAGAGCCATTAGGGAGACTAGACATCTACCAGCCAACTACCACTATCAGATTAGAGCCATAAGGGAGACTAGACATCTAGCACCCCACTACCACTATAAGATTAGAGTTATAAACGAGACTAGACATCTACCAACCCACTAACACTATAAGATTAGAGCCACAAGAGAGACTAGACATCTACCAGCCCACTACAACTATCAGATTAGAGCCACAAGGGAGACTAGACATCTACCAACCCACAACCACTATCAGATTAGAGCCACAAGGGAGACTAGACAACTACCAGCTCACTACCACCATCATATTAGAACCACAAAGGAGACTAGACATCTACCACATCTACCACTATCAGATTAGAGCCATAAAGGAGACTAGACATCAACCACCACAAAACCACTATCAGATTAGAGCCATAAGGGAGACTAGACTTCTAGCACCCCACTACCACTATAAAATTAGAGTTATAAAGGAGACTATACATCTACCAACCCACTACCACTATACGATTAGAGCCATAAAGGAGACTAGACATCTACCAGCCCACTACCACTATCAGATTAGAGCCATAAGGGAGACTAGACATCTACCACCCCACTACCACTATCAGATTAGAGCCATAAGGGAGACTAGACATCTACCAGCCCACTACCACTATCAGATTAGAGGCATAAAGGAGACTAGACATCAACCACCACAAAACCACTATCAGATTAGAGCCATAAAGGAGACTAGACATCTACCAACCCACTACCACTATGAGATTAGAGCCATAAAGGAGACTAAACATCTAGCACCCCACTACCACTATCAGATTAGAGTTATAAAGCAGACTAGACATCTACCAACCCACAACCACTATCAGATTAGTGACACAAGCGAGACTAGACATCTAGCACCCCACTACCACTATCAGATTAGAGCCATTAGGGAGACTAGACATCTACCAGCCCACTACCATTATCAGATTAGAGCCATAAGGGAGACTAGACATCTAGCACCCCACTACCACTATCAGATTAGAGTTATAAAGGAGACTAGACATCTACCAACCCACTACCACTATAAGATTAGAGCCACAAGGGAGACTAGACATCTACCAGCACACTACAACTATCAGATTAGAGCCACAAGGGAGCCTAGACATCTACCAACCCACAACCACTATCAGATTAGAGCCACAAGGGAGACTAGACATCTACCAGCTCACTACAACTAGCAGATTAGAGCCACAAGGGAGACTAGAAATCTACCAACCCACTACCACTATCATATTAGAGCCATAAGGGAGACTAGACATCTAGCACCCCACTACCACTATCAGATTAGAGCCATAAAGGAGACTAGACATCTACCAACCCACTACCACTATCAGATTAGAGCCATAAAGAAGACTAGACATCTACCACCCCACTACCACTATCAGATTAGAGGTATAAAGGAGACTAGACATCTACCAACCCACTACCACTCTCAGATTAGAGCCACAAAGGAGACTAGACATCTACCACATCTACCACTATCAGATTAGAGCCATAAAGGAGACTAGACATCTAGCACCCCACTACCACTATCAGATTAGAGTTATAAAGGAGACTAGACATCTACCAGCCCACTACCACTATAAGATTAGAGCCACAAGGGAGACTAGACATCTACCAGCCCACTACAACTATCAGATTAGAGCCACAAGGTAGACTAGATATCTACGACCCCACTACCACCATCATATTAGAGCCACAAAGGAGACTAGACATCTACCATATCTACCACTATCAGATTAGAGCCATAAAGGAGACTAGACATCAACCACCACAAAACCACTATCAGATTAGAGCAATAAAGGAGACTAGACATCTACCACCCCACTACCACTATCAGATTAGAGCCATTAGCGAGACTAGACATCTACCAGCCCACTACCACTATCAGATTAGAGCCATAAGGGAGACTAGACATCTAGCACCCCATTACCACTATCAGATTAGAGCCATAAAGGAGACTAGACATCTACCACCCCACTACCACTATCAGATTAGAGCCATAAGGGAGACTAGACATCTACCAGCCCACTACAACTATCAGATTAGAGCCACAAGGGAGACTAGACATCTACCAACCCACAACCACTATCAGATTAGAGCCACAAGGGAGACTAGACAACTACCAGCTCACTACAACTATCAGATTAGAGGCATAAAGGAGACTAGACATCTACCAGCCCACTACCACTATCAGATTAGAGTCATACGGGATACTAGATATCTACAACCCCACTACCACCATCATATTAGAACCACAAAGGAGACTAGACATCTACCACATCTACCACTATCAGATTAGAGCCATAAAGGAGACTAGACATCAACCACCACAAAACCACTATCAGATTAAAGCCATAAAGGAGACTTGACATCTACCACCCCACTACCACTATCAGATTAGAGCCATTAGGGAGACTAGACATCTACCAGCCCACTACCACTATCAGATTAGAGCCATAAGGGAGACTAGACTTCTAGCACCCCACTACCACTATAAGATTAGAGTTATAAAGGAGACTATACATCTACCAACCCACTACCACTATAAGATTAGAGCCATAAAGGAGACTAGACATCTACCAGCCCACTACAACTATCATATTAGAGCCACAAGGGAGACTAGACATCTACCAACCCACAACCACTATAAGATTAGAGCCACAAAGGAGACTAGACATCTACCATATCTACCACTATCAGATTAGAGCCATAAAGGAGACTAGACATCAACCACCACAAAACCAATATCAGATTAGAGCCATAAAGAAGACTAGACATCTACCACCCCACTACCACTATCAGATTAGAGCCATTAGGGAGACTAGACATCAACCACCACAAAACCACTATCAGATTAGAGCCATAAAGAAGACTATACATCTAGCACCCCACTACCACTATCAGATTAGAGCCATAAGGGAGACTAGACATCTACCAGCCCACTACCACTATCAGATTAGAGTTATAAAGGAGACTAGACATCTACCAGCCCACTACCACTATCAGATTAGAGACATAAGGGAGACTAGACATCTAGCACCCCACTACCACTATCAGATTAGAGCCATAAGGGAGACTAGACATCTACCAGCCCACTACCACTATCAGATTAGAGTTATAAAGGAGACTAGACATCTACCAGCCCACTACCACTATCAGATTAGAGCCATAAGGGAGACTAGACATCTAGCACCCCACTACCACTATCAGATTAGAGCCATAAGGGAGACTAGACATCTACCAGCCCACTACCACTATCAGATTAGAGGCATAAAGGAGACTAGACATCAACCACCACAAAACCACTATCAGATTAGAGCCATAAAGGAGACTAGACATCTACCAGCCCACTACCACTATCAGATTAGAGCCATTAGGGAGACTAGACATCTACCAGCCCACTACCATTATCAGATTAGAGCCATAAGGGAGACTAGACATCTAGCACCCCACTACCACTATCAGATTAGAGTTATAAAGGAGACTAGACATCTACCAACCCACTACCACTATAAGATTAGAGCCACAAGGGAGCCTAGACATCTACCAGCCCACTACAACTATCAGATTAGAGCCACAAGGGAGACTAGACATCTACCAACCCACAACCACTATCAGATTAGAGCCACAAGGGAGACTAGACATCTACCAGCTCACTACAACTATCAGATTAGAGCCACAAGGGAGACTAGATATCTACGACCCCACTACCACCATCATATTAGAGCCACAAAGGAGACTAGACATCTACCACATCTACCACTATAAGATTAGAGCCATAAAGGAGACTAGACATCAACCACCCCACTACCATTATCAGATTAGAGTTATAAAGGAGACTAGACATCTACCAGCCCACTACCACTATAAGATTAGAGCCACAAGGGAGACTAGACATCTACCAGCCCACTACCACTATCAGATTAGAGTCATACGGGATACTAGATATCTACAACCCCACTACCACCATCATATTAGAACCACAAAGGAGACTAGACATCTACCACATCTACCACTATAAGATTAGAGCCATAAAGGAGACTAGACATCTACCAGCCCACTACAACTATCATATTAGAGCCACAAGGGAGACTAGACATCTACCAACCCGCAACCACTATCAGATTAGAGCCACAAGGGAGACTAGACATATACCATATCTTCCACTATCAGATTAGAGCCATAAAGGAGACTAGACATCAACCACCACAAAACCAATATCAGATTAGAGCCATAAAGAAGACTAGACATCTACCACCCCACTACCACTATCGGATTAGAGCCATTAGGGAGACTAGACATCAACCACCACAAAACCACTATCAGATTAGAGCCATAAAGAAGACTAGACATCTAGCACCCCACTACCACTATCAGATTAGAGCCACAAGGGAGACTAGAAATCTACCAACCCACTACCACTATCAGATTAGAGCCATAATGGAGACTAGACATCTAGCACCCCACTACCACTATCAGATTAGAGCCATAAAGAAGACTAGACATCTACCAGCCCACTACCACTATCAGATTAGAGCCATAAGGGAGACTAGACATCTAGCACCCCACTACCACTATCAGATTAGAGCCATAAAGGAGACTAGACATCAACCACCACAAAACCACTATCAGATTAGTGCCATAAAGAAGACTAGACATCTACCACCCCACTACCACTATCAGATTAGAGGTATAAAGGAGACTAGACATCTACCAACCCACTACCACTCTCAGATTAGAGCCACAAAGGACACTATACATCTACCACATCTACCACTATCAGATTAGAGCCAAAAAGGAGACTAGACATCAACCACCCCACTACCACTATCAGATTAGAGTCATACGGGATACTAGATATCTACAACCCCACTACCACCATCATATTAGAGCCACAAAGGAGACTAGACATTTACCACATCTACCACTATCAGAGTAGAGCCATAAAGGAGACTAGACATCAACCACCACAAAACCACTATCAGATTAGAGCCATAAAGGAGACTTGACATCTACCACCCCACTACCACTATCAGATTAGAGCCATTAGGGAGACTAGACATCTACCAGCCCACTACCACTATCAGATTAGAGCCATAAGGGAGAGTAGACATCTAGCACCCCACTACCACTATAAGATTAGAGTTATAAAGGAGACTAGACATCTACCAACCCACTACCACTATCAGATTAGAGCCACAAGGGAGACTAGACATCTACCAGCCCACTACAACTATCAGATTAGAGCCACAAGGGAGACTAGACATCTACCAACCCACAACCACTATCAGATTAGAGCCACAAGGGAGACTAGACAACTACCAGCTCACTACAACTATCAGATTAGAGGCATAACGGAGACTAGACATCTACCAGCCCACTACCACTATCAGATTAGAGTCATACGGGATACTAGATATCTACAACCCCACAACCACCATCATATTAGAGCCACAAAGGAGACTAGACATCTACCACATCTACCACTATCAGAGTAGAGCTATAAAGGAGACTAGACATCAACCACCACAAAACCACTATCAGATTAGAGCCATTAGGGAGACTAGACATCTACCAGCCCACTACCACTATCAGATTAGAGCCATAAGGGAGACTAGACATCTAGCACCCCACTACCACTATAAGATTAGAGTTATAAAGGAGACTAGACATCTACCAACCCACTACCACTATAAGATTAGAGCCACAAGGGAGACTCGACATCTACCACCCCACTACCACTATCAGATTAGAGCCATTAGGGAGACTAGACATCTACCAGCCCACTACCACTATCAGATTAGAGCCATAAGGGAGACTAGACATCTACCAGCCCACTACCACTATCAGATTAGAGTCATACGGGATACTAGATATCTACAACCCCACTACCACCATCATATTAGAGCCATAAAGGAGACTAGACATCAACCACCACAAAACCACTATCAGATTAGAGCCATAAAGGAGACTTGACATCTTCCACCCCACTACCACTATCAGATTAGAGCCATTAGGGAGACTAGACATCTACCAGCCCACTACCACTATCAGATTAGAGCCATAAGGGAGACTAGACATCTAGCACCCCACTACCACAATAAGATTAGAGTTATAAAGGAGACTAGACATCTACCAACCCACTACCACTATAAGATTAGAGCCACAAGGGAGACTAGACATCTACCACCCCATTACCACTATCAGATTAGAGCCATTAGGGAGACTAGACATCTACCAGCCCACTACCACTATCAGATTAGAGCCATAAGGGAGACTAGACATCTAGCACCCCACTACCACTATCAGATTAGAGCCATAAGGGAGACTAGACATCGACCACCCCACTACCACTATCAGATTAGAGTTATAAAGGAGACTAGACATCTACCAGCCCACTACCACTATAAGATTAGAGCCACAAGGGAGACTAGACATCTACCAGCCCACTGCAACTATCAGATTAGAGCCACAAGGGAGACTAGACATCTACCAGCCCACTACCACTATCAGATTAGAGTTATAAAGGAGACTAGACATCTACCAACCCACAACCACTATCAGATTAGTGTAACAAGCGAGACTAGACATCTACCACCCCACTACCACTATCAGATTAGAGTTATAAAGGAGACTAGACATCTACCAGCCCACTACCACTATCAGATTAGAGTCATACGGGATACTAGATATCTACAACCCCACTACCACCATCATATTAGAGCCAAAAAGGAGACTAGACATCTACCACATCTACCACTATCAGATTAGAGCCATAGAGGAGACTAGACATCAACCACCACAAAACCACTATCAGATTAGAGCCATAAAGGAGACTAGACATCTACCACCCCACTACCACTATCAGATTAGAGCCATTAGGGAGACTAGACATCTACCAGCCCACTACCACTATCAGATTAGAGCCATAAGGGAAACTAGACATCTAGCACCCCACTACCACTATAAGATTAGAGTTATAAAGGAGACTAGACATCTACCAACCCACTACCACTATCAGATTAGAGCCACAAGGGAGACTAGACATCTACCAGCCCACTACAACTATCAGATTAGAGCCACAAGGGAAACTAGACATCTACCACCCCACTACCACTATAAGATTAGAGTTATAAAGGAGACTAGACATCTACCAACCCACTACCACTATAAGATTAGAGCCACAAGGGAGACTAGACATCTACCACCCCACTACCACTATCAGATTAGAGCCATTAGGGAGACTAGACATCTACCAGCCCACTACCACTATCAGATTAGAGCCATAAGGGAGACTAGACATCTAGCACCCCACTACCACTATCAGATTAGAGCCATAAGGGAGACTAGACATCTACCAGCCCACTACAACTATCAGATTAGAGCCACAAGGGAGACTAGACAACTACCAGCTCACTACAACTGTCAGATTAGAGGCATAAAGGAGACTAGACATCTACCAGCCCATTACCACTATCAGATTAGAGTCATACGGGATACTAGATATCTACAACCCCACTACCACCATCATATTAGAGCCACAAAGGAGACTAGCCATTTACCACATCTACCACTATCAGAGTAGAGCCATAAAGGAGACTAGACATCAACCACCACAAAACCACTATCAGATTAGAGCCATAAAGGAGACTAGACATCAACCACCACAAAACCAATATCAGATTAGAGCCATAAAGAAGACTAGACATCTACCACCCCACTACCACTATCGGATTAGAGCCATTAGGGAGACTAGACATCAACCACCACAAAACCACTATCAGAATAGAGCCATAAAGAAGACTAGACATCTAGCACCCCACTACCACTATCAGATTAGAGCCACAAGGGAGACTAGAAATCTACCAACCCACTACCACTATCAGATTAGAGCCATAATGGAGACTAGACATCTAGCACCCCACTACCACTATCAGATTAGAGCCATAAAGAAGACTAGACATCTACCAGCCCACTACCACTATCAGATTAGAGCCATAAGGGAGACTAGACATCTAGCACCCCACTACCACTATCAGATTAGAGCCATAAAGAAGACTAGACATCTACCAGCCCACTACCACTATCAGATTAGTGCCATAAAGGAGACTAGACATCTACCACCCCACTACCACTATCAGATTAGAGGTATAAAGGAGACTAGACATCTACCAACCCACTACCACTCTCAGATTAGAGGCACAAAGGACACTATACATCTACCACATCTACCACTATCAGATTAGAGCCAAAAAGGAGACTAGACATCAACCACCCCACTACCACTATCAGATTAGAGTCATACGGGATACTAGATATCTACAACCCCACTACCACCATCATATTAGAGCCACAAAGGAGACTAGACATTTACCACATCTACCACTATCAGAGTAGAGCCATAAAGGAGACTAGACATCAACCACCACAAAACCACTATCAGATTAGAGCCATAAAGGAGACTTGACATCTACCACCCCACTACCACTATCAGATTAGAGCCATTAGGGAGACTAGACATCTACCAGCCCACTACCACTATCAGATTAGAGCCATAAGGGAGAGTAGACATCTAGCACCCCACTACCACTATAAGATTAGAGTTATAAAGGAGACTAGACATCTACCAACCCACTACCACTATCAGATTAGAGCCACAAGGGAGACTAGAAATCTACCAGCCCACTACAACTATCAGATTAGAGCCACAAGGGAGACTAGACATCTACCAACCCACAACCACTATTAGATTAGAGCCACAAGGGAGACTAGACAACTACCAGCTCACTACAACTATCAGATTAGAGGCATAACGGAGACTAGACATCTACCAGCCCACTACCACTATCAGATTAGAGCCATAAAGGAGACTAGACATCTACCAACCCACTACCACTATCAGATTAGAGCCACAAAGGAGACTAGACATCTTCCACATCTACCACTATCAGATTAGAGCCATAAAGGAGACTAGACATCAACCACCACAAAACCACTATCAGATTAGAGCCATAAAGGAGACTTGACATCTACCACCCCACTACCACTATCAGATTAGAGCCATTAGGGAGACTAGACATCTACCAGCCCACTACCACTATCAGATTAGAGCCATAAGGGAGACTAGACATCTAGCACCCCACTACCACTATAAGATTAGAGTTATAAAGGAGACTAGACATCTACCAACCCACTACCACTATAAGATTAGAGCCACAAGGGAGACTAGACATCTACCACCCCACTACCACTATCAGATTAGAGCCATTAGGGAGACTAGACATCTACCAGCCCACTACCACTATCAGATTAGAGCCATAAGGGAGACTAGACATCTACCAGCCCACTACCACTATCAGATTAGAGTCATACGGGATACTAGATATCTACAACCCCACTACCACCATCATATTAGAGCCACAAAGGAGACTAGACATCTACCACATCTACCACTATCAGAGTAGAGCCATAAAGGAGACTAGACATCAACCACCACAAAACCACTATCAGATTAGAGCCATAAAGGAGACTAGACATCTACCAGCCCACTACCACTATCAGATTAGAGCCATAAGGGAGACTAGACATCTAGCACCCCACTACCACTATAAGATTAGAGTTATAAAGGAGACTAGACATCTACCAACCCACTACCACTATAAGATTAGAGCCACAAGGGAGACTAGACATCTACCACCCCATTACCACTATCAGATTAGAGCCATTAGGGAGACTAGACATCTACCAGCCCACTACCACTATCAGATTAGAGCCATAAGGGAGACTAGACATCGACCACCCCACTACCACTATCAGATTAGAGTTATAAAGGAGACTAGACATCTACCAGCCCACTACCACTATAAGATTAGAGCCACAAGGGAGACTAGACATCTACCAGCCCACTGCAACTATCAGATTAGAGCCACAAGGGAGACTAGACATCTACCAGCCCACTACCACTATCAGATTAGAGTTATAAAGGAGACTAGACATCTACCAACCCACAACCACTATCAGATTAGTGTAACAAGCGAGACTAGACATCTACCACCCCACTACCACTATCAGATTAGAGTCATACGGGATACTAGATATCTACAACCCCACTACCACCATCATATTAGAGCCAAAAAGGAGACTAGACATCTACCACAATCAGATTAGAGCCATAGAGGAGACTAGACATCAACCACCACAAAACCACTATCAGATTAGAGCCATAAAGGAGACTAGACATCTACCACCCCACTACCACTATCAGATTAGAGCCATTAGGGAGACTAGACATCTACCAGCCCACTACCACTATCAGATTAGAGCCATAAGGGAAACTAGACATCTAGCACCCCACTACCACTATAAGATTAGAGTTATAAAGGAGACTAGACATCTACCAACCCACTACCACTATAAGATTAGAGCCACAAGGGAGTCTAGACATCTACCAGCCCACTACAACTATCAGATTAGAGCCACAAGGGAAACTAGACTTCTACCACCCCACTACCACTATAAGATTAGAGTTATAAAGGAGACTAGACATCTACCAACCCACTACCACTATAAGATTAGAGCCAAAAGGGAGACTAGACATCTACCACCCCACTACCACTATCAGATTAGAGCCATTAGGGAGACTAGACATCTACCAGCCCACTACCACTATCAGATTAGAGCCATAAGGGAGACTAGACATCTAGCACCCCACTACCACTATCAGATTAGAGCCATAAGGGAGACTAGACATCTACCAGCCCACTACAACTATCAGATTAGAGCCACAAGGGAGACTAGACAACTACCAGCTCACTACAACTGTCAGATTAGAGGCATAAAGGAGACTAGACATCTACCAGCCCACTACCACTATCAGATTAGAGTCATACGGGATACTAGATATCTACAACCCCACTACCACCATCATATTAGAGCCACAAAGGAGACTAGCCATTTACCACATCTACCACTATCAGAGTAGAGCCATAAAGGAGACTAGACATCAACCACCACAAAACCACTATCAGATTAGAGCCATAAAGGAGACTTGACATCTACCACCCCACTACCACTATCAGATTAGAGCCATTAGGGAGACTAGACATCTACCAGCCCACTACCACTATCAGATTAGAGCCATAAGGGAGAGTAGACATCTAGCACCCCACTACCACTATAAGATTAGAGTTATAAAGGAGACTAGACATCTACCAACCCACTACCACTATAAGATTAGAGCCACAAGGGAGACTAGACATCTACCACCCCACTACCACTATCAGATTAGAGCCATTAGGGAGACTAGACATCTACCAGCCCACTACCACTATCAGATTAGAGCCATAAGGGAGACTAGACATCTACCAGCCCACTACCACTATCAGATTAGAGTCATACGGGATACTAGATATCTACAACCCCACTACCACCATCATATTAGAGTCACAAAAGAGACTAGACATCTACCACATCTACCACTATCAGAGTAGAGCCATAAAGGAGACTAGACATCAACCACCACAAAACCACTATCAGATTAGAGCCATAAAGGAGACTTGACATCTTCCACCCCACTTCCACTATCAGATTAGAGCCATTAGGGAGACTAGACATCTACCAGCCCACTACCACTATCAGATTAGAGCCATAAGGGAGACTAGACATCTAGCACCCCACTACCACTATAAGATTAGAGTTATAAAGGAGACGAGACATCTACCAACCCACTACCACTATCAGATTAGAGCCACAAGGGAGACTAGACATCTACCAGCCCACTACAACTATCAGATTAGAGCCATAAGGGAGACTAGACATCAACCACCACAAAACCACGATCAGATTAGAGCCATAAAGAAGACTAGACATCTACCACCCCACTACCACTATCAGATTAGAGCAATAAAGAAGACTAGACATCTACCACCCCACTACCACTATCAGATTAGAGTTATAAAGGAGACTAGACATCTACCAGCCCACTACCACTATAAGATTAGAGCCACAAGGGAGACTAGACATCTACCAGCCCACTACAACTATCAGATTAGAGCCACAAGGGAGACTAGACATCTAGCACCCCACTACCACTATAAGATTAGAGTTATAAAGGAGACTAGACATCTACCAACCCACTACCACTATAAGATTAGAGCCACAAGGGAGACTAGACATCTACCACCCCACTACCACTATCGGATTAGAGCCATTAGGGAGACTAGACATCAACCACCACAAAACCACTATCAGATTAGAGCCATAAAGAAGACTAGACATCTAGCACCCCACTACCACTATCAGATTAGAGCCACAAGGGAGACTAGAAATCTACCAACCCACTACCACTATCAGATTAGAGCCATAATGGAGACTAGACATCTAGCACCCCACTACCACTATCAGATTAGAGCCATAAAGAAGACTAGACATCTACCAGCCCACTACCACTATCAGATTAGAGCCATAAGGGAGACTAGACATCTACCACCCCACTACCACTATCAGATTAGAGCCATAAAGAAGACTAGACATCTACCAGCCCACTACCACTATCAGATTAGAGCCATAAAGAAGACTAGACATCTACCACCCCACTACCACTATCAGATTAGAGGTATAAAGGAGACTAGACATCTACCAACCCACTACCACTCTCAGATTAGAGGCACAAAGGACACTATACATCTCATCTACCACTATCAGATTAGACATCTACCATCTACCAGATTACTAGCACTATCAGATTAGAGTCATACGGGATACTAGATATCTACAACCCCACTACCACCATCATATTAGAGCCACAAAGGAGACTAGACATTTACCACATCTACCACTATCAGAGTAGAGCCATAAAGGAGACTAGACATCAACCACCACAAAACCACTATCAGATTAGAGCCATAAAGGAGACTTGACATCTACCACCCCACTACCACTATCAGATTAGAGCCATTAGGGAGACTAGACATCTACCAGCCCACTACCACTATCAGATTAGAGCCATAAGGGAGACTAGACATCTAGCACCCCACTACCACTATCAGATTAGAGTTATAAAGGAGACTAGACATCTACCAACCCACTACCACTATAAGATTAGAGCCACAAGGGAGACTAGAAATCTACCAGCCCACTACAACTATCAGATTAGAGCCACAAGGGAGACTAGACATCTACCAACCCACAACCACTATTAGATTAGAGCCACAAGGGAGACTAGACAACTACCAGCTCACTACAACTATCAGATTAGAGGCATAACGGAGACTAGACATCTACCAGCCCACTACCACTATCAGATTAGAGTCATACGGGATACTAGATATCTACCACCCACTACCACTATCAGATTAGAGCCACAAAGGAGACTAGACATCTTCCACATCTACCACTATCAGATTAGAGCCATAAAGGAGACTAGACATCAACCACCACAAAACCACTATCAGATTAGAGCCATAAAGGAGACTAGACATCTACCACCCCACTACCACTATCAGATTAGAGCCATTAGGGAGACTAGACATCTACCAGCCCACTACCACTATCAGATTAGAGCCATAAGGGAGACTAGACATCTAGCACCCCACTACCACTATAAGATTAGAGTTATAAAGGAGACTAGACATCTACCAACCCACTACCACTATAAGATTAGAGCCACAAGGGAGACTAGACATCTACCACCCCACTACCACTATCAGATTAGAGCCATTAGGGAGACTAGACATCTACCAGCCCACTACCACTATCAGATTAGAGCCATAAGGGAGACTAGACATCTACCAGCCCACTACCACTATCAGATTAGAGTCATACGGGATACTAGATATCTACAACCCCACTACCACCATCATATTAGAGCCACAAAGGAGACTAGACATCTACCACATCTACCACTATCAGAGTAGAGCCATAAAGGAGACTAGACATCAACCACCACAAAACCACTATCAGATTAGAGCCATAAAGGAGACTAGACATCTACCAGCCCACTACCACTATCAGATTAGAGCCATAAGGGAGACTAGACATCTAGCACCCCACTACCACTATAAGATTAGAGTTATAAAGGAGACTAGACATCTACCAACCCACTACCACTATAAGATTAGAGCCACAAGGGAGACTAGACATCTACCACCCCATTACCACTATCAGATTAGAGCCATTAGGGAGACTAGACATCTACCAGCCCACTACCACTATCAGATTAGAGCCATAAGGGAGACTAGACATCGACCACCCCACTACCACTATCAGATTAGAGTTATAAAGGAGACTAGACATCTACCAGCCCACTACCACTATAAGATTAGAGCCACAAGGGAGACTAGACATCTACCAGCCCACTGCAACTATCAGATTAGAGCCACAAGGGAGACTAGACATCTACCAGCCCACTACCACTATCAGATTAGAGTTATAAAGGAGACTAGACATCTACCAACCCACAACCACTATCAGATTAGTGTAACAAGCGAGACTAGACATCTACCACCCCACTACCACTATCAGATTAGAGTCATACGGGATACTAGATATCTACAACCCCACTACCACCATCATATTAGAGCCAAAAAGGAGACTAGACATCTACCACAATCAGATTAGAGCCATAGAGGAGACTAGACATCAACCACCACAAAACCACTATCAGATTAGAGCCATAAAGGAGACTAGACATCTACCACCCCACTACCACTATCAGATTAGAGCCATTAGGGAGACTAGACATCTACCAGCCCACTACCACTATCAGATTAGAGCCATAAGGGAAACTAGACATCTAGCACCCCACTACCACTATAAGATTAGAGTTATAAAGGAGACTAGACATCTACCAACCCACTACCACTATAAGATTAGAGCCACAAGGGAGTCTAGACATCTACCAGCCCACTACAACTATCAGATTAGAGCCACAAGGGAAACTAGACTTCTACCACCCCACTACCACTATAAGATTAGAGTTATAAAGGAGACTAGACATCTACCAACCCACTACCACTATAAGATTAGAGCCAAAAGGGAGACTAGACATCTACCACCCCACTACCACTATCAGATTAGAGCCATTAGGGAGACTAGACATCTACCAGCCCACTACCACTATCAGATTAGAGCCATAAGGGAGACTAGACATCTAGCACCCCACTACCACTATCAGATTAGAGCCATAAGGGAGACTAGACATCTACCAGCCCACTACAACTATCAGATTAGAGCCACAAGGGAGACTAGACAACTACCAGCTCACTACAACTGTCAGATTAGAGGCATAAAGGAGACTAGACATCTACCAGCCCACTACCACTATCAGATTAGAGTCATACGGGATACTAGATATCTACAACCCCACTACCACCATCATATTAGAGCCACAAAGGAGACTAGCCATTTACCACATCTACCACTATCAGAGTAGAGCCATAAAGGAGACTAGACATCAACCACCACAAAACCACTATCAGATTAGAGCCATAAAGGAGACTTGACATCTACCACCCCACTACCACTATCAGATTAGAGCCATTAGGGAGACTAGACATCTACCAGCCCACTACCACTATCAGATTAGAGCCATAAGGGAGAGTAGACATCTAGCACCCCACTACCACTATAAGATTAGAGTTATAAAGGAGACTAGACATCTACCAACCCACTACCACTATAAGATTAGAGCCACAAGGGAGACTAGACATCTACCACCCCACTACCACTATCAGATTAGAGCCATTAGGGAGACTAGACATCTACCAGCCCACTACCACTATCAGATTAGAGCCATAAGGGAGACTAGACATCTACCAGCCCACTACCACTATCAGATTAGAGTCATACGGGATACTAGATATCTACAACCCCACTACCACCATCATATTAGAGTCACAAAAGAGACTAGACATCTACCACATCTACCACTATCAGAGTAGAGCCATAAAGGAGACTAGACATCAACCACCACAAAACCACTATCAGATTAGAGCCATAAAGGAGACTTGACATCTTCCACCCCACTTCCACTATCAGATTAGAGCCATAAGGGAGACTAGACATCTACCAGCCCACTACCACTATCAGATTAGAGCCATAAGGGAGACTAGACATCTAGCACCCCACTACCACTATAAGATTAGAGTTATAAAGGAGACGAGACATCTACCAACCCACTACCACTATCAGATTAGAGCCACAAGGGAGACTAGACATCTACCAGCCCACTACAACTATCAGATTAGAGCCATAAGGGAGACTAGACATCAACCACCACAAAACCACTATCAGATTAGAGCCATAAAGAAGACTAGACATCTACCACCCCACTACCACTATCAGATTAGAGCAATAAAGAAGACTAGACATCTACCACCCCACTACCACTATCAGATTAGAGTTATAAAGGAGACTAGACATCTACCAGCCCACTACCACTATAAGATTAGAGCCACAAGGGAGACTAGACATCTACCAGCCCACTACAACTATCAGATTAGAGCCACAAGGGAGACTAGACATCTAGCACCCCACTACCACTATCAGATTAGAGTTATAAAGGAGACTAGACATCTACCAGCCCACTACCACTATAAGATTAGAGCCACAAGGGAGACTAGACATCTACCAGCCCCCTACAACTATCAGATTAGAGCCACAAGGGAGACTAGACATCTACCAACCCACAACCACTATCAGATTAGAGCCACAAGGGAGACTAGACAACTACCAGCTCACTACAACTATCAGATTAGAGGCATAAAGGAGACTAGACATCTACCAGCCCACTACCACTATCAGATTAGAGTCATACGGGATACTAGATATCTACAACCCCACTACCACCATTATATTAGATTCACAAAGGAGACTCGACATCTACCACATCTACCACTATCAGAGTAGAGCCATAAAGGAGACTAGACATCAACCACCACAAAACCACTATCAGATTAGAGCCATAAAGGAGACTTGACATCTACCAGCCCACTACCACTATCAGATTAGAGCCACAAGGGAGACTAGACATCTACCAGCCCACTACAACTATCAGATTAGAGCCATAAGGGAGACTAGACATCAACCACCACAAAACCACTATCAGATTAGAGCCATAAAGGAGACTTGACATCTACCACCCCACTACCACTATCAGATTAGAGCCATTAGGGAGACTAGACATCTACCAGCCCACGACCACTATCAGATTAGAGCCATAAGGGAGATTAGACATCTAGCACCCCACTACCACTATAAGATTACAGTTATAAAGGAGACTAGACATCTACCAGCCCACTACAACTATCAGATTAGAGCCATAAAGAAGACTAGACATCTACCACCCCACTACCACTATCAGATTAGAGCAATAAAGAAGACTAGACATCTACCAGCCCACTACCACTATCAGATTAGAGCCATTAGGGAGACTAGACATCAACCACCACAAAACCACTATCAGATTAGAGCCATAAGGGAGACTAGACATCTACCAGCCCACTACCACTATCAGATTAGAGGCATAAAGGAGACTAGACATCTACCAACCCACTACCACTATCAGATTAGAGCCGCAAAGGAGACTAGACATCTACCACATCTACCACTATCAGATTAGAGCCATAAGGGAGACTAGACATCAACCACCACAAAACCACGATCAGATTAGAGCCATAAAGAAGACTAGACATCTACCACCCCACTACCACTATCAGATTAGAGCAATAAAGAAGACTAGACATCTACCAGCCCACTACCACTATCAGATTAGAGCCATTAGGGAGACTAGACATCAACCACCACAAAACCACTATCAGATTAGAGCCATAAGGGAGACTAGACATCTACCAGCCCACTACCACTATCAGATTAGAGGCATAAAGGAGACTAGACATCTACCAACCCACTACCACTATCAGATTAGAGCCGCAAAGGAGACTAGACATCTACCAGCCCACTACCACTATCAGATTAGAGCCATTAGGGAGACTAGACATCTACCAACCCACGACCACTATAAGATTAGAGCCACAAGGCAGACTAGACATCTACCAGCCCACTACAACTATCAGATTAGAGCCACAAGGGAGACTAGACATCTACCAACCCACAACCACTATCAGATTAGAGCCACAAGGGAGCCTAGACATCTACCAGCTCACTACAACTATCAGATTAGAGCCACAAGGGAGACTAGAAATCTACCACCCCACTACCACCATCATATTAGAGCCACAAAGGAGACTAGACATCTACCATATCTACCACTATCAGATTAGAGCCATAAAGGAGACTAGACATCAACCACCACAATACCACTATCAGATTAGAGCCACAAGGGAGCCTACACATCTACCAGCTCACTACAACTATCAGATTAGAGCCACAAGGGAGACTAGACATCGACCACCTCACTACCACTATAAGATTAGAGCCATAAGGGAGACTAGAAATCTACCAACCCACTACCACTATCAGATTAGAGCCATAAGGGAGACTAGATATCTACGACCCCACTACCACCATCAGATTAGAGCCATAAGGGAGACTAGACATCTAGCACCCCACTACCACTATCAGATTAGAGCCATAAGGGAGACTACACATCAACCACCACAAAACCACTATCAGATTAGAGCCATAAAGAAGACTAGACATCTACCACCCCACTACCACTATCAGATTAGAGCCATTAGGGAGACTAGACATCTACCAGCCCACTACCACTATCAGATTAGAGGTATAAAGGAGACTAGACATCTACCAACCCACTACCACTCTCAGATTAGAGCCACAAAGGAGACTAGACATCTACCACATCTACCACTATCAGATTAGAGCCATAAAGGAGACTAGACATCAACCACCACAAAACCACTATCAGATTAGAGCCATAAAGAAGACTAGACATCTACCAGCCCACTACCACTATCAGATTAGAGCCATAAAGAAGACTAGACATCTACCACCCCACTACCACTATCAGATTAGAGCCATTAGGGAGACTAGACATCAACCACCCCACTACCACTATCAGATTAGAGTTATAAAGGAGACTAGACATCTACCAACCCACTACCACTATAAGATTAGAGCCATTAGGGAGACTAGACATCTACCAGCCCACTACCACTATCAGATTAGAGCCATAAGGGAGACTAGATATCTACGACCCCACTACCACCATCATATTAGAGCCACAAAGGAGACTAGACATCTACCATATCTACCACTATCAGATTAGAGCCATAAAGGAGACTAGACATCAACCACCACAAAACCACTATCAGATTAGAGCCATAAAGAAGACTAGACATCTACCACCCCACTACCACTATCAGATTAGAGCCATAAAGAAGACTAGACATCTACCACCCCACTACCACTATCAGATTAGAGTTATAAAGGAGACTAGACATCTACCAGCCCACTACCACTATAAGATTAGAGCCACAAGGGAGACTAGACATCTACCAGCCCACTACAACTATCAGATTAGAGCCACAAGGGAGACTAGACATCTAGCACCCCACTACCACTATAAGATTAGAGTTATAAAGGAGACTAGACATCTACCAACCCACTACCACTATAAGATTAGAGCCACAAGGGAGACTAGACATCTACCAGCCCCCTACAACTATCAGATTAGAGCCACAAGGGAGACTAGACATCTACCAACCCACAACCACTATCAGATTAGAGCCACAAGGGAGACTAGACAACTACCAGCTCACTACAACTATCAGATTAGAGGCATAAAGGAGACTAGACATCTACCAGCCCACTACCACTATCAGATTAGAGTCATATCTACAACCCCACTACCACCATTATATTAGAGCCACAAAGGAGACTAGACATCTACCACATCTACCACTATCAGAGTAGAGCCATAAAGGAGACTAGACATCAACCACCACAAAACCACTATCAGATTAGAGCCATAAAGGAGACTTGACATCTACCACCCCACTACCACTATCAGATTAGAGCCACAAG
The DNA here is from genome assembly GCF_045679555.1 of Salvelinus alpinus. NCBI lineage: Eukaryota > Metazoa > Chordata > Actinopteri > Salmoniformes > Salmonidae > Salvelinus > Salvelinus alpinus. Next base: position 49,831,421 of record NC_092109.1, read on the forward strand.
GGAGACTAGACATCTACCAGCCCACTACAACTATCAGATTAGAGCCATAAGGGAGACTAGACATCAACCACCACAAAACCACTATCAGATTAGAGCCATAAAGGAGACTTGACATCTACCACCCCACTACCACTATCAGATTAGAGCCATTAGGGAGACTAGACATCTACCAGCCCACGACCACTATCAGATTAGAGCCATAAGGGAGATTAGACATCTAGCACCCCACTACCACTATAAGATTACAGTTATAAAGGAGACTAGACATCTACCAGCCCACTACAACTATCAGATTAGAGCCATAAAGAAGACTAGACATCTACCACCCCACTACCACTATCAGATTAGAGCAATAAAGAAGACTAGACATCTACCAGCCCACTACCACTATCAGATTAGAGCCATTAGGGAGACTAGACATCTACCACCACAAAACCACTATCAGATTAGAGCCATAAGGGAGACTAGACATCTACCAGCCCACTACCACTATCAGATTAGAGGCATAAAGGAGACTAGACATCTACCAACCCACTACCACTATCAGATTAGAGCCGCAAAGGAGACTAGACATCTACCACATCTACCACTATCAGATTAGAGCCATAAGGGAGACTAGACATCAACCACCACAAAACCACGATCAGATTAGAGCCATAAAGAAGACTAGACATCTACCACCCCACTACCACTATCAGATTAGAGCAATAAAGAAGACTAGACATCTACCAGCCCACTACCACTATCAGATTAGAGCCATTAGGGAGACTAGACATCAACCACCACAAAACCACTATCAGATTAGAGCCATAAGGGAGACTAGACATCTACCAGCCCACTACCACTATCAGATTAGAGGCATAAAGGAGACTAGACATCTACCAACCCACTACCACTATCAGATTAGAGCCGCAAAGGAGACTAGACATCTACCAGCCCACTACCACTATCAGATTAGAGGTATAAAGGAGACTAGACATCTACCAACCCACTACAACTATCAGATTAGAGCCATTAGGGAGACTAGACATCTACCAACCCACGACCACTATAAGATTAGAGCCACAAGGGAGACTAGACATCTACCAGCCCACTACAACTATCAGATTAGAGCCACAAGGGAGACTAGACATCTACCAACCCACAACCACTATCAGATTAGAGCCACAAGGGAGCCTAGACATCTACCAGCTCACTACAACTATCAGATTAGAGCCACAAGGGAGACTAGACATCGACCACCTCACTACCACTATAAGATTAGAGCCATAAGGGAGACTAGAAATCTACCACCCCACTACCACCATCATATTAGAGCCACAAAGGAGACTAGACATCTACCATATCTACCACTATCAGATTAGAGCCATAAAGGAGACTAGACATCAACCACCACAATACCACTATCAGATTAGAGCCACAAGGGAGCCTAGACATCTACCAGCTCACTACAACTATCAGATTAGAGCCACAAGGGAGACTAGACATCGACCACCTCACTACCACTATAAGATTAGAGCCATAAGGGAGACTAGAAATCTACCAACCCACTACCACTATCAGATTAGAGCCATAAGGGAGACTAGATATCTACGACCCCACTACCACCATCAGATTAGAGCCATAAGGGAGACTAGACATCTAGCACCCCACTACCACTATCAGATTAGAGCCATAAGGGAGACTAGACATCAACCACCACAAAACCACTATCAGATTAGAGCCATAAAGAAGACTAGACATCTACCACCCCACTACCACTATCAGATTAGAGCCATTAGGGAGACTAGACATCTACCAGCCCACTACCACTATCAGATTAGAGGTATAAAGGAGACTAGACATCTACCAACCCACTACCACTCTCAGATTAGAGCCACAAAGGAGACTAGACATCTACCACATCTACCACTATCAGATTAGAGCCATAAAGGAGACTAGACATCAACCACCACAAAACCACTATCAGATTAGAGCCATAAAGAAGACTAGACATCTACCAGCCCACTACCACTATCAGATTAGAGCCATAAAGAAGACTAGACATCTACCACCCCACTACCACTATCAGATTAGAGCCATTAGGGAGACTAGACATCAACCACCCCACTACCACTATCAGATTAGAGTTATAAAGGAGACTAGACATCTACCAACCCACTACCACTATAAGATTAGAGCCATTAGGGAGACTAGACATCTACCAGCCCACTACCACTATCAGATTAGAGCCATAAGGGAGACTAGATATCTACGACCCCACTACCACCATCATATTAGAGCCACAAAGGAGACTAGACATCTACCATATCTACCACTATCAGATTAGAGCCATAAAGGAGACTAGACATCTACCACCCCACTACCACTATCAGATTAGAGCCATTAGGGAGACTAGACATCTACAAGCCCACTACCACTATCAGATTAGAGCCATAAGGGAGACTAGACATCTAGCACCCCACTACCACTATCAGATTAGAGCCATAAGGGAACCTAGACATCGACCACCCCACTACCACTATAAGATTAGAGCCATAAGGGAGACTAGAAATCTACCAACCCACTACCACTATCAGATTAGAGCCATAAGGGAGACTAGATATCTACGACCCCACTACCACCATCAGATTAGAGCCATAAGGGAGACTAGACATCTAGCACCCCACTACCACTATCAGATTAGAGCCATAAGGGAGACTAGACATCGACCACCCCACTACCACCATCATATTAGAGCCACAAAGGAGACTAGACATCTACCATATCTACCACTATCAGATTAGAGCCATAAAGGAGACTAGACATCAACCACCACAATACCACTATCAGATTAGAGCCACAAGGGAGCCTACACATCTACCAGCTCACTACAACTATCAGATTAGAGCCACAAGGGAGACTAGACATCGACCACCTCACTACCACTATAAGATTAGAGCCATAAGGGAGACTAGAAATCTACCAACCCACTACCACTATCAGATTAGAGCCATAAGGGAGACTAGATATCTACGACCCCACTACCACCATCAGATTAGAGCCATAAGGGAGACTAGACATCTAGCACCCCACTACCACTATCAGATTAGAGCCATAAGGGAGACTAGACATCAACCACCACAAAACCACTATCAGATTAGAGCCATAAAGAAGACTAGACATCTACCACCCCACTACCACTATCAGATTAGAGCCATAAGGGAGACTAGACATCTAGCACCCCACTACCACTATCAGATTAGAGCCATAAGGGAACGTAGACATTGACCACCCCACTACCACTATCAGATTAGAGTTATAAAGGAGACTAGACATCTACCAACCCACAACCACTATAAGATTAGAGCCACAAGGGAGACTAGACATCTACCAGCCCACTACAACTATCAGATTAGAGCCACAAGGGAGACTAGACATCTACCAACCCACAACCACTATCAGATTAGAGCCACAAGGGAGACTAGACAACTACCAGCTCACTACAACTATCAGATTAGAGGCATAAAGGAGACTAGACATCTACCAGCCCACTACCACTATCAGATTAGAGTCATACGGGATACTAGATATCTACAACCCCACTACCACCATTATATTAGAGCCACAAAGGAGACTCGACATCTACCACATCTACCACTATCAGAGTAAAGCCATAAAGGAGACTAGACATCAACCACCACAAAACCACTATCAGATTAGAGCCATAAAGGAGACTTGACATCTACCACCCCACTACCACTATCAGATTAGAGCCATTAGGGAGACTAGACATCTACCAGCCCACGACCACTATCAGATTAGAGCCATAAGGGAGATTAAACATCTAGCAGCCCACTACCACTATCAGATTAGAGTTATAAAGGAGACTAGACATCTACCAACCCACTACCACTATCAGATTAGAGCCACAAGGGAGACTAGACATCTACCAACCCACAACCACTATCAGATTAGAGCCACAAGGGAGACTAGACAACTACCAGCTCACTACAACTATCAGATTAGAGGCATAAAGGAGACTAGACATCTACCAGCCCACTACCACTATCAGATTAGAGTCATACGGGATACTAGATATCTACAACCCCACTACCACCATCATATTAGAGCCACAAAGGAGACTAGACATCTACCACATCTACCACTATCAGAGTAGAGCCATAAAGGAGACTAGACATCAACCACCACAAAACCACTATCAGATTAGAGCCATAAAGGAGACTTGACATCTACCACCACACTACCACTATCAGATTAGAGCCATTAGGGAGACTAGACATCTACCAGCCCACTACCACTATCAGATTAGAGCCATAAGGGAGACTAGACATCTAGCACCCCACTACCACTATAAGATTAGAGTTATAAAGGAGACTAGACATCTACCAACCTACTACCACTATAAGATTAGAGCCACAAGGGAGACTAGACATCTAGCACCCCACTACCACTATCAGATTAGAGCCATAAGGGAGACTAGACATCGACCACCCCACTACCACTATCAGATTAGAGTTATAAAGGAGACTAGACATCTACCAGCCCACTACCACTATAAGATTAGAGCCACAAGGGAGACTAGACATCTACCAGCCCACTACAACTATCAGATTAGAGCCACAAGGGAGACTAGACATCTACCAGCCCACTACCACTATTAGATTAGAGTTATAAAGGAGACTAGACATCTACCAACCCACAACCATTATCAGATTAGTGTAACAAGCGAGACTAGACATCTACCACCCCACTACCACTATAAGATTAGAGTTATAAAGGAGACTAGACATCTACCAACCGACTACCACTATAAGATTAGAGCCACAAGGGAGACTAGACATCTACCACCCCACTACCACTATCAGATTAGAGCCATTAGGGAGACTAGACATCTACCAGCCCACTACCACTATCAGATTAGAGCCATAAGGGAGACTAGACATCTACCAGCCCACTACCACTATCAGATTAGAGTCATACGGGATACTAGATATCTACAACCCCACTACCACCATCATATTAGAGCCACAAAGGAGACTAGACATTTACCACATCTACCACTATCAGAGTAGAGCCATAAAGGAGACTAGACATCAACCACCACAAAACCACTATCAGATTAGAGCCATAAAGGAGACTTGACATCTTCCACCCCACTACCACTATCAGATTAGAGCCATTAGGGAGACTAGACATCTACCAGCCCACTACCACTATCAGATTAGAGCCATAAGGGAGACTAGACATCTAGCACACCACTACCACTATAAGATTAGAGTTATAAAGGAGACTAGACATCTACCAACCCACTACCACTATAAGATTAGAGCCACAAGGGAGACTAGACATCTACCACCCCACTACCACTATCAGATTAGAGCCATTAGGGAGACTAGACATCTACCAGCCCACTACCACTATCAGATTAGAGCCATAAGGGAGACTAGACATCTAGCACCCCACTACCACTATCAGATTAGAGCCATAAGGGAGACTAGACATCGACCACCCCACTACCACTATCAGATTAGAGTTATAAAGGAGACTAGACATCTACCAGCCCACTACCACTATAAGATTAGAGCCACAAGGGAGACTAGACATCTACCAGCCCACTACAACTATCAGATTAGAGCCACAAGGGAGACTAGACATCTACCAGCCCACTACCACTATTAGATTAGAGTTATAAAGGAGACTAGACATCTACCAACCCACAACCATTGTCAGATTAGTGTAACAAGCGAGACTAGACATCTACCACCCCACTACCACTATCAGATTAGAGTTATAAAGGAGACTAGACATCTACCAGCCCACTACCACTATCAGTTTAGAGTCATACGGGATACTAGATATCTACAACCCCACTACCACCATCATATTAGAGCCACAAAGGAGACTAGACATCTACCACATCTACCACAATCAGATTAGAGCCATAGAGGAGACTAGACATCAACCACCACAAAACCACTATCAGATTAGAGCCATAAAGGAGACTAGACATCTACCACCCCACTACCACTATCAGATTAGAGCCATTAGGGAGACTAGACATCTACCAGCCCACTACCACTATCAGATTAAAGCCATAAGGGAGACTAGACATCTAGCACCCCACTACCACTATAAGATTAGAGTTATAAAGGAGACTAGACATCTACCAACCCACTACCACTATCAGATTAGAGCCATAAGGGAGACTAGACATCTACCACCCCACTACCACTATCAGATTAGAGCCATAAGGGAGACTAGACATCGACCACCCCACTACCACTATCAGATTAGAGTTATAAAGGAGACTAGACATCTACCAACCCACAACCACTATAAGATTAGAGCCACAAGGGAGACTAGACATCTACCAGCCCACTACAACTATCAGATTAGAGCCACAAGGGAGACTAGACATCTACCAACCCACAACCACTATCAGATTAGAGCCACAAGGGAGACTAGACAACTACCAGCTCACTACAACTATCAGATTAGAGGCATAAAGGAGACTAGACATCTACCAGCCCACTACCACTATCAGATTAGAGTCATACGGGATACTAGATATCTACAACCCCACTACCACCATTATATTAGAGCCACAAAGGAGACTCGACATCTACCACATCTACCACTATCAGAGTAGAGCCATAAAGGAGACTAGACATCAACCACCACAAAACCACTATCAGATTAGAGCCATAAAGGAGACTTGACATCTACCACCCCACTACCACTATCAGATTAGAGCCATTAGGGAGACTAGACATCTACCAGCCCACGACCACTATCAGATTAGAGCCATAAGGGAGATTAGACATCTAGCACCCCACTACCACTATAAGATTAGAGTTATAAAGGAGACTAGACATCTACCAACCCACTACCACTATCAGATTAGAGCCACAAGGGAGACTAGACATCTACCACCCCACTACCACTATCAGATTAGAGCCATTAGGGAGACTAGACATCTACCAGCCCACTACCACTATCAGATTAGAGCCATAAGGGAGACTAGACATCTACCAGCCCACTACCACTATCAGATTAGAGTCATACGGGATACTAGATTTCTACAACCCCACTACCACCATCATATTAGAGCCACAAAGGAGACTAGACATCTACCACATCTACCAATATCAGAGTAGAGCCATAAAGGAGACTAGACATCAACCACCACAAAACCACTATCAGATTAGAGCCATAAAGGAGACTTGACATCTTCCACCCCACTACCACTATCAGATTAGAGCCATTAGGGAGACTAGACATCTACCAGCCCACTACCACTATCAGATTAGAGCCATAAGGGAGACTAGACATCTAGCACCCCACTACCACTATAAGATTAGAGTTATAAAGGATACTAGACATCTACCAACCAACTACCACTATAAGATTAGAGCCACAAGGGAGACTAGACATCTACCACCCCACTACCACTATCAGATTAGAGCCATTAGGGAGACTAGACATCTACCAGCCCACTACCACTATCAGATTATAGCCATAAGGGAGACTAGACATCTAGCACCCCACTACCACTATCAGATTAGAGCCATAAGGGAGACTAGACATCGACCACCCCACTACCACTATCAGATTAGAGTTATAAAGGAGACTAGACATCTACCAGCCCACTACCACTATAAGATTAGAGCCACAAGGGAGACTAGACATCTACCAGCCCACTACAACTATCAGATTAGAGCCACAAGGGAGACTAGACATCTACCAGCCCACTACCACTATTAGATTAGAGTTATAAAGGAGACTAGACATCTACCAACCCACAACCATTATCAGATTAGTGTACCAAGCGAGACTAGACATCTACCACCCCACTACCACTATAAGATTAGAGTTATAAAGGAGACTAGACATCTACCAACCCACTACCACTATCAGATTAGAGCCACAAGGGAGACTAGACAACTACCAGCTCACTACAACTATCAGATTAGAGGCATAAAGGAGACTAGACATCTACCAGCCCACTACCACTATCAGATTAGAGTCATACGGGATACTAGATATCTACAACCCCACTACCACCATTATATTAGAGCCACAAAGGAGACTCGACATCTACCACATCTACCACTATCAGAGTAAAGCCATAAAGGAGACTAGACATCAACCACCACAAAACCACTATCAGATTAGAGCCATAAAGGAGACTTGACATCTACCACCCCACTACCACTATCAGATTAGAGCCATTAGGGAGACTAGACATCTACCAGCCCACGACCACTATCAGATTAGAGCCATAAGGGAGATTAAACATCTAGCACCCCACTACCACTATAAGATTAGAGTTATAAAGGAGACTAGACATCTACCAACCCACTACCACTATCAGATTAGAGCCACAAGGGAGACTAGACATCTACCAACCCACAACCACTATCAGATTAGAGCCACAAGGGAGACTAGACAACTACCAGCTCACTACAACTATCAGATTAGAGGCATAAAGGAGACTAGACATCTACCAGCCCACTACCACTATCAGATTAGAGTCATACGGGATACTAGATATCTACAACCCCACTACCACCATCATATTAGAGCCACAAAGGAGACTAGACATCTACCACATCTACCACTATCAGAGTAGAGCCATAAAGGAGACTAGACATCAACCACCACAAAACCACTATCAGATTAGAGCCAGAAAGGAGACTTGACATCTACCACCACACTACCACTATCAGATTAGAGCCATTAGGGAGACTAGACATCTACCAGCCCACTACCACTATCAGATTAGAGCCATAAGGGAGACTAGACATCTAGCACCCCACTACCACTATAAGATTAGAGTTATAAAGGAGACTAGACATCTACCAACCTACTACCACTATAAGATTAGAGCCACAAGGGAGACTAGACATCTACCACCCCACTACCACTATCAGATTAGAGCCATTAGGGAGACTAGACATCTACCAGCCCACTACCACTATCAGATTAGAGCCATAAGGGAGACTAGACATCTACCAGCCCACTACCACTATCAGATTAGAGTCATACGGGATACTAGATATCTACAACCCCACTACCACCATCATATTAGAGCCACAAAGGAGACTAGACATCTACCACATCTACCACTATCAGAGTAGAGCCATAAAGGAGACTAGACATCAACCACCACAAAACCACTATCAGATTAGAGCCATAAAGGAGACTTGACATCTACCACCCCACTACCACTATCAGATTAGAGCCATTAGGGAGACTAGACATCTACCAGCCCACTACCACTATCAGATTAGAGCCATAAGGGAGACTAGACATCTAGCACCCCACTACCACTATAAGATTAGAGTTATAAAGGATACTAGACATCTACCAACCAACTACCACTATAAGATTAGAGCCACAAGGGAGACTAGACATCTACCACCCCACTACCACTATCAGATTAGAGCCATTAGGGAGACTAGACATCTACCAGCCCACTACCACTATCAGATTATAGCCATAAGGGAGACTAGACATCTAGCACCCCACTACCACTATCAGATTAGAGCCATAAGGGAGACTAGACATCGACCACCCCACTACCACTATCAGATTAGAGTTATAAAGGAGACTAGACATCTACCAGCCCACTACCACTATAAGATTAGAGCCACAAGGGAGACTAGACATCTACCAGCCCACTACAACTATCAGATTAGAGCCACAAGGGAGACTAGACATCTACCAGCCCACTACCACTATTAGATTAGAGTTATAAAGGAGACTAGACATCTACCAACCCACAACCATTATCAGATTAGTGTAACAAGCGAGACTAGACATCTACCACCCCACTACCACTATAAGATTAGAGTTATAAAGGAGACTAGACATCTACCAACCGACTACCACTATAAGATTAGAGCCACAAGGGAGACTAGACATCTACCACCCCACTACCACTATCAGATTAGAGCCATTTGGGAGACTAGACATCTACCAGCCCACTACCACTATCAGATTAGAGCCATAAGGGAGACTAGACATCTACCAGCCCACTACCACTATCAGATTAGAGTCATACGGGATACTAGATATCTACAACCCCACTACCACCATCATATTAGAGCCACAAAGGAGACTAGACATCTACCACATCTACCACTATCAGAGTAGAGCCATAAAGGAGACTAGACATCAACCACCACAAAACCACTATCAGATTAGAGCCATAAAGGAGACTTGACATCTTCCACCCCACTACCACTATCAGATTAGAGCCATTAGGGAGACTAGACATCTACCAGCCCACTACCACTATCAGATTAGAGCCATAAGGGAGACTAGACATCTAGCACCCCACTACCACTATAAGATTAGAGTTATAAAGGATACTAGACATCTACCAACCAACTACCACTATAAGATTAGAGCCACAAGGGAGACTAGACATCTACCACCCCACTACCACTATCAGATTAGAGCCATTAGGGAGACTAGACATCTACCAGCCCACTACCACTATCAGATTAGAGCCATAAGGTAGACTAGACATCTAGCACCCCACTACCACTATCAGATTAGAGCCATAAGGGAGACTAGACATCGACCACCCCACTACCACTATCAGATTAGAGTTATAAAGGAGACTAGACATCTACCAGCCCACTACCACTATAAGATTAGAGCCACAAGGGAGACTAGACATCTACCAGCCCACTACAACTATCAGATTAGAGCCACAAGGGAGACTAGACATCTACCAGCCCACTACCACTATTAGATTAGAGTTATAAAGGAGACTAGACATCTACCAACCCACTACCACTATCAGATTAGAGTCATACGGGATACTAGATATCTACAACCCCACTACCACCATCATATTAGAGCCACAAAGGAGACTAGACATCTACCACATCTACCACTATCAGATTAGAGCCATAGAGGAGACTAGACATCAACCACCACAAAACCACTATCAGATTAGAGCCATAAAGGAGACTAGACATCTACCACCCCACTACCACTATCAGATTAGAGCCATTAGGGAGACTAGACATCTACCAGCCCACTACCACTATCAGATTAGAGCCATAAGGGAGACTAGACATCTAGCACCCCACTACCACTATAAGATTAGAGTTATAAAGGAGACTAGACATCTACCAACCCACTACCACTATCAGATTATAGCCATAAGGGAGACTAGACATCTACCACCCCACTACCACTATCAGATTAGAGTTATAAAGGAGACTAGACATCTACCAACCCACTACCACTATCAGATTAGAGCCATAAGGGAGACGACTAGACATCTACCAGCCCACTACCACTATAAGATTAGAGCCACAAGGGAGACTAGACATCTACCAGCCCACTACAACTATCAGATTAGAGGCATAAAGGAGACTAGACATCTACCAGCCCACTACCACTATCAGATTAGAGTCATACGGGATACTAGATGTCTACAACCCCACTACCACCATTATATTAGAGCCACAAAGGAGACTCGACATCTACCAGCCCACTACCACTATAAGATTAGAGCCACAAGGGAGACTAGACATCTACCAGCCCACTACCACTATCAGAGTAGAGCCATAAAGGAGACTAGACATCAACCACCACAAAACCACTATCAGATTAGAGCCATAAAGGAGACTTGACATCTACCACCACACTACCACTATCAGATTAGAGCCATTAGGGAGACTAGACATCTACCAGCCCACTACCACTATCAGATTAGAGCCATAAGGGAGACTAGACATCTAGCACCCCACTACCACTATAAGATTAGAGTTATAAAGGAGACTAGACATCTACCAACCGACTACCACTATAAGATTAGAGCCACAAGGGAGACTAGACATCTACCACCCCACTACCACTATCAGATTAGAGCCATTAGGGAGACTAGACATCTACCAGCCCACTACCACTATCAGATTAGAGCCATAAGGGAGACTAGACATCTACCAGCCCACTACAACTATCAGATTAGAGCCACAAGGGAGACTAGACATCTACCAACCCACAACCACTATCAGATTAGAGCCACAAGGGAGACTAGACAACTACCAGCTCACTACAACTATCAGATTAGAGGCATAAAGGAGACTAGACATCTACCAGCCCACTACAACTATCAGATTAGAGTTATAAAGGAGACTAGACATCTACCAGCCCACTACCACTATCAGATTAGAGTTATAAAGGAGACTAGACATCTACCAGCCCACTACAACAATCAGATTAGAGGCATAAAGGAGACTAGACATCTACCAGCCCACTACCACTAGCAGATTAGAGTTATAAAGGAGACTAGACATCTACCAGCCCACTACCACTATCAGATTAGAGTCATACGGGATACTAGATATCTACAACCCCACTACCACCATCATATTAGAGCCACAAAGGAGACTAGACATCTACCACATCTACCACTATCAGAGTAGAGCCATAAAGGAGACTAGACATCAACCACCACAAAACCACTATCAGATTAGAGCCATAAAGGAGACTTGACATCTACCACCCCACTACCACTATCAGATTAGAGCCATTAGGGAGACTAGACATCTACCAGCCCACTACCACTATCAGATTAGAGCCATAAGGGAGACTAGACATCTAGCACCCCACTACCACTATAAGATTAGAGTTATAAAGGAGACTAGACATCTACCAACCGACTACCACTATAAGATTAGAGCCACAAGGGAGACTAGACATCTACCACCCCACTACCACTATCAGATTAGAGCCATTAGGGAGACTAGACATCTACCAGCCCACTACCACTATCAGATTAGAGCCATAAGGGAGACTAGACATCTACCAGCCCACTACAACTATCAGATTAGAGCCACAAGGGAGACTAGACATCTACCAACCCACAACCACTATCAGATTAGAGCCACAAGGGAGACTAGACAACTACCAGCTCACTACAACTATCAGATTAGAGGCATAAAGGAGACTAGACATCTACCAGCCCACTACAACTATCAGATTAGAGTTATAAAGGAGACTAGACATCTACCAGCCCACTACCACTATCAGATTAGAGTTATAAAGGAGACTAGACATCTACCAGCCCACTACAACAATCAGATTAGAGGCATAAAGGAGACTAGACATCTACCAGCCCACTACCACTAGCAGATTAGAGTTATAAAGGAGACTAGACATCTACCAGCCCACTACCACTATCAGATTAGAGTCATACGGGATACTAGATATCTACAACCCCACTACCACCATCATATTAGAGCCACAAAGGAGACTAGACATCTACCACATCTACCACTATCAGATTAGAGCCATAAGGTAGACTAGACATCTAGCACCCCACTACCACTATCAGATTAGAGCCATAAGGTAGACTAGACATCTAGCACCCCACTACCACTATCAGATTAGAGCCATAAGGGAGACTAGACATCGACCACCCCACTACCACTATCAGATTAGAGTTATAAAGGAGACTAGACATCTACCAGCCCACTACCACTATAAGATTAGAGCCACAAGGGAGACTAGACATCTACCAGCCCACTACAACTATCAGATTAGAGCCACAAGGGAGACTAGACATCTACCAGCCCACTACCACTATCAGATTAGAGTTATAAAGGAGACTAGACATCTACCAGCCCACTACCACTATCAGATTAGAGTCATACGGGATACTAGATATCTACAACCCCACTACCACCATCATATTAGAGCCACAAAGGAGACTAGACATCTACCACATCTACCACTATCAGATTAGAGCCATAGAGGAGACTAGACATCAACCACCACAAAACCACTATCAGATTAGAGCCATAAAGGAGACTAGACATCTACCACCCCACTACCACTATCAGATTAGAGCCATTAGGGAGACTAGACATCTACCAGCCCACTACCACTATCAGATTAGAGCCATAAGGGAGACTAGACATCTAGCACCCCACTACCACTATAAGATTAGAGTTATAAAGGAGACTAGGCATCTACCAACCCACTACCACTATCAGATTAGAGCCATAAGGGAGACTAGACATCTACCACCCCACTACCACTATCAGATTAGAGTTATAAAGGAGACTAGACATCTACCAACCCACTACCACTATCAGATTAGAGCCATAAGGGAGACGACTAGACATCTACCAGCCCACTACCACTATAAGATTAGAACCACAAGGGAGACTAGACATCTACCAGCCCACTACAACTATCAGATTAGAGGCATAAAGGAGACTAGACATCTACCAGCCCACTACCACTATCAGATTAGAGTCATACGGGATACTAGATATCTACAACCCCACTACCACCATTATATTAGAGCCACAAAGGAGACTCGACATCTACCACATCTACCACTATCAGAGTAGAGCCATAAAGGAGACTAGACATCAACCACCACAAAACCACTATCAGATTAGAGCCATAAAGGAGACTTGACATCTACCACCCCACTACCACTATCAGATTAGAGCCATTAGGGAGACTAGACATCTACCACCCCACTACCACTATCAGATTAGAGCCATAAGGGAGACTAGACATCTACCAGCCCACTACAACTATCAGATTAGAGCCACAAGGGAGACTAGACATCTACCAACCCACAACCACTATCAGATTAGAGCCACAAGGGAGACTAGACAACTACCAGCTCACTACAACTATCAGATTAGAGGCATAAAGGAGACTAGACATCTACCAGCCCACTACAACTATCAGATTAGAGTTATAAAGGAGACTAGACATCTACCAGCCCACTACCACTATCAGATTAGAGTTATAAAGGAGACTAGACATCTACCAGCCCACTACAACAATCAGATTAGAGGCATAAAGGAGACTAGACATCTACCAGCCCACTACCACTAGCAGATTAGAGTTATAAAGGAGACTAGACATCTACCAGCCCACTACCACTATCAGATTAGAGTCATACGGGATACTAGATATCTACAACCCCACTACCACCATCATATTAGAGCCACAAAGGAGACTAGACATCTACCACATCTACCACTATCAGAGTAGAGCCATAAAGGAGACTAGACATCAACCACCACAAAACCACTATCAGATTAGAGCCATAAAGGAGACTTGACATCTACCACCCCACTACCACTATCAGATTAGAGCCATTAGGGAGACTAGACATCTACCAGCCCACTACCACTATCAGATTAGAGCCATAAGGGAGACTAGACATCTAGCACCCCACTACCACTATAAGATTAGAGTTATAAAGGAGACTAGACATCTACCAACCGACTACCACTATAAGATTAGAGCCACAAGGGAGACTAGACATCTACCACCCCACTACCACTATCAGATTAGAGCCATTAGGGAGACTAGACATCTACCAGCCCACTACCACTATCAGATTAGAGCCATAAGGGAGACTAGACATCTACCAGCCCACTACCACTATCAGATTAGAGTCATACGGGATACTAGATATCTACAACCCCACTACCACCATCATATTAGAGCCACAAAGGAGACTAGACATCTACCACATCTACCACTATCAGATTAGAGCCATAAAGGAGACTAGACATCAACCACCACAAAACCACTATCAGATTAGAGCCATAAAGGAGACTAGACATCTACCACCCCACTACCACTATCAGATTAGAGCCATAAGGGAGACTAGACATCTACCAGCCCACTAGCACTATCAGATTAGAGCCATAAGGGAGACTAGACATCTACCACCCCACTACCACTATAAGATTAGAGTTATAAAGGAGACTAGACATCTACCAACCCACTACCACTATCAGATTAGAGCCATAAGGGAGACTAGACATCTAGCACCCCACTACCACTATCAGATTAGAGCCATAAGGGAGACTAGACATCGACCACCCCACTACCACTATCAGATTAGAGTTATAAAGGAGACTAGACATCTACCAGCCCACTACCACTATAAGATTAGAGCCACAAGGGAGACTAGACATCTACCAGCCCACTACAACTATCAGATTAGAGCCACAAGGGAGACTAGACATCTACCAGCCCACTACCACTATCAGATTAGAGTTATAAAGGAGACTAGACATCTACCAACCCACAACCACTATCAGATTAGTGTAACAAGCGAGACTAGACATCTACCACCCCACTACCACTATCAGATTAGAGTTATAAAGGAGACTAGACATCTACCAGCCCACTACCACTATAAGATTAGAGCCACAAGGGAGACTAGACATCTACCAGCCCACTACAACTATCAGATTAGAGCCACAAGGGAGACTAGACATCTACCACCCCACTACCACTATCAGATTAGAGTTATAAAGGAGACTAGACATCTACCAACCCACTACCACTATAAGATTAGAGTTATAAAGGAGACTAGACATCTACCAACCCACTACCACTATAAGATTAGAGCCACAAGGGAGACTAGACATCTACCAGCCCACTACAACTATCAGATTAGAGCCACAAGGGAGACTAGACATCTACCAACCCACAACCACTATCAGATTAGTGACAGAAGCGAGACTAGACATCTACCACCCCACTACCACTATAAGATTAGAGCCACAAGGGAGACTAGACATCTACCACCCCACTACCACTATCAGATTAGAGCCATTAGGGAGACTAGACATCTACCAGCCCACTACCACTATCAGATTAGAGCCATAAGGGAGACTAGACATCTACCAGCCCACTACAACTATCAGATTAGAGCCACAAGGGAGACTAGACATCTACCAACCCACAACCACTATCAGATTAGAGCCACAAGGGAGACTAGACAACTACCAGCTCACTACAACTATCAGATTAGAGGCATAAAGGAGACTAGACATCTACCAGCCCACTACAACTATCAGATTAGAGTTATAAAGGAGACTAGACATCTACCAGCCCACTACCACTATCAGATTAGAGTTATAAAGGAGACTAGACATCTACCAGCCCACTACAACTATCAGATTAGAGGCATAAAGGAGACTAGACATCTACCAGCCCACTACCACTATCAGATTAGAGTTATAAAGGAGACTAGACATCTACCAGCCCACTACCACTATCAGATTAGAGTCATACGGGATACTAGATATCTACAACCCCACTACCACCATCATATTAGAGCCACAAAGGAGACTAGACATCTACCACATCTACCACTATCAGAGTAGAGCCATAAAGGAGACTAGACATCAACCACCACAAAACCACTATCAGATTAGAGCCATAAAGGAGACTTGACATCTACCACCCCACTACCACTATCAGATTAGAGCCATTAGGGAGACTAGACATCTACCAGCCCACTACCACTATCAGATTAGAGCCATAAGGGAGACTAGACATCTAGCACCCCACTACCACTATAAGATTAGAGTTATAAAGGAGACTAGACATCTACCAACCGACTACCACTATAAGATTAGAGCCACAAGGGAGACTAGACATCTACCACCCCACTACCACTATCAGATTAGAGCCATTAGGGAGACTAGACATCTACCAGCCCACTACCACTATCAGATTAGAGCCATAAGGGAGACTAGACATCTACCAGCCCACTACAACTATCAGATTAGAGCCACAAGGGAGACTAGACATCTACCAACCCACAACCACTATCAGATTAGAGCCACAAGGGAGACTAGACAACTACCAGCTCACTACAACTATCAGATTAGAGGCATAAAGGAGACTAGACATCTACCAGCCCACTACAACTATCAGATTAGAGTTATAAAGGAGACTAGACATCTACCAGCCCACTACCACTATCAGATTAGAGTTATAAAGGAGACTAGACATCTACCAGCCCACTACAACAATCAGATTAGAGGCATAAAGGAGACTAGACATCTACCAGCCCACTACCACTAGCAGATTAGAGTTATAAAGGAGACTAGACATCTACCAGCCCACTACCACTATCAGATTAGAGTCATACGGGATACTAGATATCTACAACCCCACTACCACCATCATATTAGAGCCACAAAGGAGACTAGACATCTACCACATCTACCACTATCAGATTAGAGCCATAAGGTAGACTAGACATCTAGCACCCCACTACCACTATCAGATTAGAGCCATAAGGTAGACTAGACATCTAGCACCCCACTACCACTATCAGATTAGAGCCATAAGGGAGACTAGACATCGACCACCCCACTACCACTATCAGATTAGAGTTATAAAGGAGACTAGACATCTACCAGCCCACTACCACTATAAAATTAGAGCCACAAGGGAGACTAGACATCTACCAGCCCACTACAACTATCAGATTAGAGCCACAAGGGAGACTAGACATCTACCAGCCCACTACCACTATTAGATTAGAGTTATAAAGGAGACTAGACATCTACCAACCCACTACCACTATCAGATTAGAGTCATACGGGATACTAGATATCTACAACCCCACTACCACCATCATATTAGAGCCACAAAGGAGACTAGACATCTACCACATCTACCACTATCAGATTAGAGCCATAGAGGAGACTAGACATCAACCACCACAAAACCACTATCAGATTAGAGCCATAAAGGAGACTAGACATCACCACCCCACTACCACTATCAGATTAGAGCCATTAGGGAGACTAGACATCTACCAGCCCACTACCACTATCAGATTAGAGCCATAAGGGAGACTAGACATCTAGCACCCCACTACCACTATAAGATTAGAGTTATAAAGGAGACTAGACATCTACCAACCCACTACCACTATCAGATTAGAGCCATAAGGGAGACTAGACATCTACCACCCCACTACCACTATCAGATTAGAGTTATAAAGGAGACTAGACATCTACCAACCCACTACCACTATCAGATTAGAGCCATAAGGGAGACGACTAGACATCTACCAGCCCACTACCACTATAAGATTAGAGCCACAAGGGAGACTAGACATCTACCAGCCCACTACAACTATCAGATTAGAGGCATAAAGGAGACTAGACATCTACCAGCCCACTACCACTATCAGATTAGAGTCATACGGGATACTAGATATCTACAACCCCACTACCACCATCATATTAGAGCCACAAAGGAGACTCGACATCTACCACATCTACCACTATCAGAGTAGAGCCATAAAGGAGACTAGACATCAACCACCACAAAACCACTATCAGATTAGAGCCATAAAGGAGACTTGACATCTACCACCCCACTACCACTATCAGATTAGAGCCATTAGGGAGACTAGACATCTACCACCCCACTACCACTATCAGATTAGAGCCATAAGGGAGACTAGACATCTACCAGCCCACTACAACTATCAGATTAGAGCCACAAGGGAGACTAGACATCTACCAACCCACAACCACTATCAGATTAGAGCCACAAGGGAGACTAGACAACTACCAGCTCACTACAACTATCAGATTAGAGGCATAAAGGAGACTAGACATCTACCAGCCCACTACAACTATCAGATTAGAGTTATAAAGGAGACTAGACATCTACCAGCCCACTACCACTATCAGATTAGAGTTATAAAGGAGACTAGACATCTACCAGCCCACTACAACAATCAGATTAGAGGCATAAAGGAGACTAGACATCTACCAGCCCACTACCACTAGCAGATTAGAGCCATAAAGGAGACTAGACATCTACCAGCCCACTACCACTATCAGATTAGAGTCATACGGGATACTAGATATCTACAACCCCACTACCACCATCATATTAGAGCCACAAAGGAGACTAGACATCTACCACATCTACCACTATCAGAGTAGAGCCATAAAGGAGACTAGACATCAACCACCACAAAACCACTATCAGATTAGAGCCATAAAGGAGACTTGACATCTACCACCCCACTACCACTATCAGATTAGAGCCATTAGGGAGACTAGACATCTACCAGCCCACTACCACTATCAGATTAGAGCCATAAGGGAGACTAGACATCTAGCACCCCACTACCACTATAAGATTAGAGTTATAAAGGAGACTAGACATCTACCAACCGACTACCACTATAAGATTAGAGCCACAAGGGAGACTAGACATCTACCACCCCACTACCACTATCAGATTAGAGCCATTAGGGAGACTAGACATCTACCAGCCCACTACCACTATCAGATTAGAGCCATAAGGGAGACTAGACATCTACCAGCCCACTACCACTATCAGATTAGAGTCATACGGGATACTAGATATCTACAACCCCACTACCACCATCATATTAGAGCCACAAAGGAGACTAGACATCTACCACATCTACCACTATCAGAGTAGAGCCATAAAGGAGACTAGACATCAACCACCACAAAACCACTATCAGATTAGAGCCATAAAGGAGACTAGACATCTACCAGCCCACTACCACTATCAGATTAGAGCCATAAGGGAGACTAGACATCTAGCACCCCACTAGCACTATCAGATTAGAGCCATAAGGGAGACTAGACATCTAGCACCCCACTACCACTATAAGATTAGAGTTATAAAGGAGACTAGACATCTACCAACCCACTACCACTATAAGATTAGAGCCACAAGGGAGACTAGACATCTAGCACCCCACTACCACTATCAGATTAGAGCCATAAGGGAGACTAGACATCGACCACCCCACTACCACTATCAGATTAGAGTTATAAAGGAGACTAGACATCTACCAGCCCACTACCACTATAAGATTAGAGCCACAAGGGAGACTAGACATCTACCAGCCCACTACAACTATCAGATTAGAGCCACAAGGGAGACTAGACATCTACCAGCCCACTACCACTATCAGATTAGAGTTATAAAGGAGACTAGACATCTACCAACCCACAACCACTATCAGATTAGTGTAACAAGCGAGACTAGACATCTACCACCCCACTACCACTATCAGATTAGAGTTATAAAGGAGACTAGACATCTACCAGCCCACTACCACTATAAGATTAGAGCCACAAGGGAGACTAGACATCTACCAGCCCACTACAACTATCAGATTAGAGCCACAAGGGAGACTAGACATCTACCACCCCACTACCACTATCAGATTAGAGTTATAAAGGAGACTAGACATCTACCAACCCACTACCACTATCAGATTAGAGTTATAAAGGAGACTAGACATCTACCAACCCACAACCACTATCAGATTAGAGACACAAGCGAGACTAGACATCTACCACCCCACTACCACTATCAGATTAGAGTTATAAAGGAGACTAGACATCTACCAGCCCACTACCACTATCAGATTAGAGTCATACGGGATACTAGATATCTACAACCCCACTACCACCATCATATTAGAGCCACAAAGGAGACTAGACATCTACCACATCTACCACTATCAGATTAGAGCCATAAAGGAGACTAGACATCAACCACCACAAAACCACTATCAGATTAGAGCCATAAAGGAGACTAGACATCTACCACCCCACTACCACTATCAGATTAGAGCCATTAGGGAGACTAGACATCTACCAGCCCACTACCACTATCAGATTAGAGCCATAAGGGAGACTAGACATCTAGCACCCCACTACCACTATAAGATTAGAGTTATAAAGGAGACTAGACATCTACCAACCCACTACCACTATAAGATTAGAGCCACAAGGGAGACTAGACATCTACCAGCCCACTACAACTATCAGATTAGAGCCACAAGGGAGACTAGACATCTACCAACCCACAACCACTATCAGATTAGTGACAGAAGCGAGACTAGACATCTACCACCCCACTACCACTATAGGATTAGAGTTATAAAGGAGACTAGACATCTACCAGCCCACTACCACTATCAGATTAGAGTCATACGGGATACTAGATATCTACAACCCCACTACCACCATCATATTAGAGCCACAAAGGAGACTAGACATCTACCACATCTACCACTATCAGATTAGAGCCATAAAGGAGACTAGACATCAACCACCACAAAACCACTATCAGATTAGAGCCATAAAGGAGACTAGACATCTACCACCCCACTACCACTATCAGATTAGAGCCATTAGGGAGACTAGACATCTACCAGCCCACTACCACTATCAGATTAGAGCCATAAGGGAGACTAGACATCTAGCACCCCACTACCACTATAAGATTAGAGTTATAAAGGAGACTAGACATCTACCAACCCACTACCACTATAAGATTACAGCCACAAGGGAGACTAGACATCTACCAGCCCACTACAACTATCAGATTAGAGCCACAAGGGAGACTAGACATCTACCAACCCACAACCACTATCAGATTAGAGCCACAAGGGAGACTAGACAACTACCAGCTCACTACAACTATCAGATTAGAGGCATAAAGGAGACTAGACATCTACCAGCCCACTACCACTATCAGATTAGAGTCATACGGGATACTAGATATCTACAACCCCACTACCACCATTATATTAGAGCCACAAAGGAGACTCGACATCTACCACTATCAGAGTAGAGCCATAAAGGAGACTAGACATCAACCACCACAAAACCACTATCAGATTAGAGCCATAAAGGAGACTTGACATCTACCACCCCACTACCACTATCAGATTAGAGCCATTAGGGAGACTAGACATCTACCAGCCCACGACCACTATCAGATTAGAGCCATAAGGGTGATTAGACATCTAGCACCCCACTACCACTATAAGATTAGAGTTATAAAGGAGACTAGACATCTACCAACCCACTACCACTATCAGATTAGAGCCACAAGGGAGACTAGACATCTACCAGCCCACTACAACTATCAGATTAGAGCCATAAGGGAGACTAGACATCAACCACCACAAAACCACGATCAGATTAGAGCCATAAAGAAGACTAGACATCTACCACCCCACTACCACTATCAGATTAGAGCAATAAAGAAAACTAGACATCTACCACCCCACTACCACTATCAGATTAGAGCCATTAGGGAGACTAGACATCAACCACCACAAAACCACTATCAGATTAGAGCCATAAAGAAGACTGGACATCTACCACCCCACTACCACTATCAGATTAGAGCCATTAGGGAGACTAGACATCAAGCACCCTACTACCACTATCAGATTAGAGCCATAAGGGAGCCTAGACATCTACCAGCCCACTACCACTATCAGATTAGAGTTATAAAGGAGACTAGATGTCTACCAGCCCACTACCACTATCAGATTAGAGCCATAAGGGAGACTAGACATCTAGCACCCCACTACCACTATCAGATTAGAGCCATAAGGGAGACTAGACATCTACCAGCCCACTACCACTATCAGATTAGAGGCATAAAGGAGACTAGACATCTACCAACCCACTACCACTATCAGATTAGAGTTATAAAGGAGACTAGACATCTACCAACCCACTACCACTATAAGATTAGAGACAAAAGGGAGACTAGACATCTACCAGCCCACTACAACTATCAGATTAGAGCCACAAGGGAGACTAGACATCTACCAGCCCACTAACATTATCAGATTAGAGTTATAAAGGAGACTAGACATCTACCAACCCAGTACAACTATCAGATTAGAGTTATAAAGGAGACTAGACATCTACCAACCCCCTACCACTATTCGATTAGAGCCACAAGGCAGACTAGACATCTACGAGCTCACTACAACTATCAGATTAGAGCCACAAGGGAGACTAGACATCGACCACCTGCTTACCACTATAAGATTAGAGCCATAAGGGAGACTAGAAATCTACCAACCCACTACCACTATCAGATTAGAGCCATAAGGGAGACTAGATATCTACGACCCCACTACCACCATCATATTAGAGCCACAAAGGAGACTAGACATCTACCATATCTACCACTATCAGATTAGAGCCATAAAGGAGACTAGACATCAACCACCACAATACCACTATCAGATTAGAGCCATAAAGAAGACTAGACATCTACCACCCCACTACCACTATCAGATTAGAGCCATTAGGGAGACTAGACATCTACCAGCCCACTACAACTATCAGATTAGAGCCACAAGGGAGACTAGACATCTACCAACCCACAACCACTATCAGATTAGAGTTATAAAGGAGACTAGACATCTACCAACCCAGTACCACTATCAGATTAGAGCCATAAAGGAGACTAGACATCTACCAACCCACTACAACTATCAGATTAGAGCCATTAGGGAGACTAGACATCTACCAGCCCACTACCACTATCAGATTAGAGTTATAAAGGAGACTAGACATCTACCAACCCACTACAACTATCAGATTAGAGCCATTAGGGAGACTAGACATCTACCAACCCACTACCACTATAAGATTAGAGCCACAAGGCAGACTAGACATCTACCAGCCCACTACAACTATCAGATTAGAGCCACAAGGGAGACTAGACATCTACCAACCCACAACCACTATCAGATTAGAGCCACAAGGGAGCCTATACATCTACCAGCTCACTACAACTATCAGATTAGAGCCACAAGGGAGACTAGACATCGACCACCTCACTACCACTATAAGATTAGAGCCATAAGGGAGACTAGAAATCTACCAACCCACTACCACTATCAGATTAGAGCCATAAGGGAGACTAGATATCTACGACCCCACTACCACCATCAGATTAGAGCCATAAGGGAGACTGGACATCTAGCACCCCACTACCACTATCAGATTAGAGCCATAAGGGAGACTAGACATCGACCACCCCACTACCACCATCATATTAGAGCCACAAAGGAGACTAGACATCTACCATATCTACCACTATCAGATTAGAGCCATAAAGGAGACTAGACATCAACCACCACAATACCACTATCAGATTAGAGCCATAAAGAAGACTAGACATCTAGCACCCCACTACCAATATCAGATTAGAGCCATAAGGGAGACTAGACATCGACCACCCCACTACCACTATCAGATTAGAGTTATAAAGGATACTAGACATCTACCAACCCACAACCACTATCAGATTAGTGACACAAGTGAGACTAGACATCTACCAGCCCACTACCACTATCAGATTAGAGCCATAAGGGAGACTAGACATCTAGCACCCCACTACCACTATAAGATTGGAGTTATAAAGGAGACTAGACATCTACCAACCCACAACCACTATCAGATTAGTGACACAAGTGAGACTAGACATCTACCAGCCCACTACCACTATCAGATTAGTGACACAAGTGAGACTAGACATCTACCATCCCACTACCACTATCAGATTAGAGCAATTAGGGAGACTAGACATCAACCACCCCACTACCACTATCAGATTAGAGCCATTAGGGAGACAAGACATCTAGCACCCCACTACCACTATCAGATTAGAGCCATAAGGGAGACTAGATGTCTACCAGCCCACTACCACTATCAGATTAGAGTTATAAAGGAGACTAGACATCTACCAGCCCACTACCACTATCAGATTAGAGCCATAAGGGAGACTAGACATCTAGCACCCCACTACCACTATCAGATTAGAGCCATAAGGGAGACTAGACATCTACCAGCCCACTACCACTATCAGATTAGAGGCATAAAGGAGACTAGCCATCTACCAACCCACTACAACTATCAGATTAGAGCCACAAGGGAGACTAGACATCTACCAACCCACAACCACTATCAGATTAGAGCCACAAGGGAGACTAGACATCTACCAGCTCACTACAACTATCAGATTAGAGCCACAAGGGAGACTAGACATCAACCACCTCACTAACACTATAAGATTAGAGCCATAAGGGAGACTAGAAATCTACCAACCCACTACCACTATCAGATTAGAGCCATAAGGGAGTTTAGATATCTACGACCCCACTACCACCATCAGATTAGAGCCATAAGGGAGACTAGACATCGACCACCCCACTACCACCATTCATATTTGAGCCACAAAGGAGACTAGACATCTACCATATCTACCACTATCAGATTAGAGCCATAAAGGAGACTAGATATCTACCAACCCACTACCACTATCAGATTAGAGCCATTAGGGAGACTAGACATCTACCAGCCCACTACCACTATCAGATTAGAGCCATAAGGGAGACTAGACATCGACCACCCCACTACCACTATCAGATTAGAGTTATAAAGGAGACTAGACATCTACCAACCCACAACCACTATCAGATTAGAGCCATTAGGGAGACTAGAGATCTACCAGCCCACTACCACTATCAGATTAGAGTTATAAAGGAGACTAGACATCTACCAACCCACAACCACTATCAGATTAGTGACACAAGTGAGACTAGACATCTACCAGCCCACTACCACTATCAGATTAGAGCCATAAGGGAGACTAGACATCTAGCACCCCACTACCACTATAAGATTAGAGTTATAAAGGAGACTAGACATCTACCAACCCACTACCACTATAAGATTAGAGCCACAAGGGAGACTAGACATCTACCAGCCCACTACAACTATCAGATTAGAGCAACAAGGGAGACTAGACATCTACCAACCCACAACCACTATCAGATTAGAGCCACAAGGGAGACTAGACATCTACCATATCTACCACTATCAGATTAGAGCCATAAAGGAGACTAGACATCAACCACCACAAAACCACTATCAGATTAGAGCCATAAAGAAGACTAGACATCTACCATCCCACTACCACTATCAGATTAGAGCCATTAGGGAGACTAGACATCAACCACCCCACTACCACTATCAGATTAGAGCCATTAGGGAGACAAGACATCTAGCACCCCACTACCACTATCAGATTAGAGCCATAAGGGAGACTAGATGTCTACCAGCCCACTACCACTATCAGATTCGAGTTATAAAGGAGACTAGACATCTACCAGCCCACTACCACTATCAGATTAGAGCCACAAGGGAGACTAGACATCTAGCACCCCACTACCACTATCAGATTAGAGCCATAAGGGAGACTAGACATCTACCAGCCCACTACCACTATCAGATTAGAGGCATAAAGGAGACTAGACATCTACCAACCCACTACAACTATCAGATTAGAGCCACAAGGGAGACTAAACATCTACCAGCTCACTACAACTATCAGATTAGAGCCACAAGGGAGACTAGACATCGACCACCTCACTACCGCTATAAGATTAGAGCCATAAGGGAGACTAGAAATCTACCAACCCACTACCACTATCAGATTAGAGCCATAAGGGAGTTTAGATATCTACGACCCCACTACCACCATCAGATTAGAGCCATAAGGGAGACTAGACATCTAGCACCCCACTACCACTATCAGATTAGAGCCATAAGGGAGACTAGACATCGACCACCCCACTACCACCATCATATTAGAGCCACAAAGGAGACTAGACATCTACCATATCTACCACTATCAGATTAGAGCCATAAAGGAGACTAGATATCTACCAACCCACTACCACTATCAGATTAGAGCCACTAGGGAGACTAGACATCTACCAGCCCACTACCACTATCAGATTAGAGCCATAAGGGAGACTAGACATCGACCACCCCACTACCACTATCAGATTAGAGTTATAAAGGAGACTAGACATCTACCAACCCACAACCACTATCAGATTAGAGCCATTAGGGAGACTAGAGATCTACCAGCCCACTACCACTATCAGATTAGAGTTATAAAGGAGACTAGACATCTACCAACCCACAACCACTATCAGATTAGAGCCACAAGGGAGACTAGACATCTACCATATCTACCACTATCAGATTAGAGCCATAAAGGAGACTAGACATCAACCACCACAAAACCACTATCAGATTAGAGCCATAAAGAAGACTAGACATCTACCATCCCACTACCACTATCAGATTAGAGCCATTAGGGAGACTAGACATCAACCACCCCACTACCACTATCAGATTAGAGCCATAAGGGAGACTAGATGTCTACCAGCCCACTACCACTATCAGATTAGAGTTATAAAGGAGACTAGACATCTACCAGCCCACTACCACTATCAGATTAGAGCCATAAGGGAGACTAGACATCTAGCACCCCACTACCACTATCAGATTAGAGCCATAAGGGAGACTAGACATCTACCAGCCCACTACCACTATCAGATTAGAGGCATAAAGGAGACTAGACATCTACCAACCCACTACAACTATCAGATTAGAGCCACAAGGGAGACTAGACATCTACCAACCCACAACCACTATCAGATTAGAGCCACAAGGGAGACTAGACATCTACCAACTCATTACAACTATCAGATTAGAGCCACAAGGGAGACTAGACATCGACCACCTCACTACCACTATAAGATTAGAGCCATAAGGGAGACTAGAAATCTACCAACCCACTACCACTATCAGATTAGAGCCATAAGGGAGTTTAGATATCTACGACCCCACTACCACCATCAGATTAGAGCCATAAGGGAGACTAGACATCGACCACCCCACTACCACCATCATATTAGAGCCACAAAGGAGACTAGACATCTACCCTATCTACCACTATCAGATTAGAATCATAAAGGAGACTAGATATCTACCAACCCACTACCACTATCAGATTAGAGCCATAAGGGAGACTAGACATCTACCAGCCCACTACCACTATCAGATTAGAGCCATAAGGGAGACTAGACATCTAGCACCCCACTACCACTATAAGATTAGAGCCATAAGGGAGACTAGAAATCTACCAACCCACTACCACTATCAGATTAGAGCCATAAGGGAGTTTAGATATCTACGACCCCACTACCACCATCAGAATAGAGCCATAAGGGAGACTAGACATCTACCAACCCACTACCACTATCAGATTAGAGTTATAAAGGAGACTAGACATCTACCAGCCCACTACCACTATCAGATTAGAGTCATAAGGGATACTAGATATCTACAACCCCACTACCACCATCAGAATAGAGCCATAAGGGAGACTAGACATCTACCAACCCACTACCACTATCATATTAGAGCCACAAAGGAGACTAGACATCTACCACATCTACCACTATCAGATTAGAGCCATAAAGGAGACTAGAAATCAACCACCACAAAACCACTATCAGATTAGAGCCATAAAGAAGACTAGACATCTACCACCCCACTACCACTATCAGATTAGAGCCATAAGGGAGACTAGACATCTAGCACCCCACTACCACTATCAGATTAGAGCCATAAGGGAGACTAGACATCTACCAGCCCACTACCACTATCAGATTAGAGCCATAAAGAAGACTAGACGTCTAGACCCCACTACCACTATCAGATTAGAGCCATAAAGGAGACTAGACGTCTACCAGCCCACTACCACTATCAGATTAGAGTTATAAAGGCGACTAGACATCTACCAGCCCACTACCACTATCAGATTAGAGTCATAAGGTATACTAGATATCTACAACCCCACTACCACCATCATATTAGAGCCACAAAGGAGACTAGACATCTACCACATCTACCACTATCAGATTAGAGCCATAAAGGAGACTAGACATCAACCACCACAAAACCATTATCAGATTAGAACCATAAAGGAGACTAGACATCTACCAGCCCACTACCACTATCAGATTAGAGCCATAAGGGAGACTAGACATCTAGCACCCCACTACCACTATCAGATTAGAGTTATAAAGGAGACTAGACATCTACCAACCCACTACCACTATAAGATTAGAGCCCCAAGGGAGACTAGACATCTACCAGCTCACTACAACTATCAGATTAGAGCCACAAGGGAGACTAGACATCGACCACCTCACTACCACTATAAGATTAGAGCCATAAGGGAGACTAGAAATCTACCAACCCACTACCACTATCAGATTAGAGCCATAAGGGAGACTAGATATCTACGACCCCACTACCACCATCATATTAGAGCCACAAAGGAGACTAGACATCTACCATATCTACCACTATCAGATTAGAGCCATAAAGGAGACTGGACATCAACCACCACAAAACCACTATCAGATTAGAGCCATAAAGGAGACTAGACATCTACCAGCCCACTACCACTATCAGATTAGAGCCATTAGGGAGACTAGACATCTACCAGCCCACTACCACTATCAGATTAGAGCCATAAGGGAGACTAGACATCTAGCACCCCACTACCACTATCAGATTAGAGTTATAAAGGAGACTAGACATCTACCAACCCACTACAACTATCAGATTAGAGCCATTAGGGAGACTAGACATCTACCAACCCACTACCACTATAAGATTAGAGCCACAAGGCAGACTAGACATCTACCAGCCCACTACAACTATCAGATTAGAGCCACAAGGGAGACTAGACATCTACCAACCCACAGCCACTATCAGATTAGAGCCACAAGGGAGCCTAGACATCTACCAGCTCACTACAACTATCAGATTAGAGCCACAAGGGAGACTAGACATCGACCACCTCACTACCACTATAAGATTAGAGCCATAAGGGAGACTAGACATCTAGCACCCCACTACCACTATCAGATTAGAGCCATAAGGGAGACTAGACATCTACCACCCCACTACCACCATCATATTAGAGCCACAAAGGAGACTAGACATCTACCATATCTACCACCATCAGATTAGAGCCATAAAGGAGACTAGACATCTACCACCCCACTACCACTATCAGATTAGAGCCATTAGGGAGACTAGACATCTACCAGCCCACTACCACTATCAGATTAGAGTTATAAAGGAGACTAGACATCTACCAACCCACAACCACTATCAGATTAGAGCCACAAGGGAGACTAGACATCTACCATATCTACCACTATCAGATTAGAGCCATAAAGGAGACTAGACATCAACCACCACAAAACCACTATCAGATTAGAGCCATAAAGAAGACTAGACATCTACCATCCCACTACCACTATCAGATTAGAGCCATTAGGGAGACTAGACATCAACCACCCCACTACCACTATCAGATTAGAGCCATAAGGGAGACTAGATGTCTACCAGCCCACTACCACTATCAGATTAGAGTTATAAAGGAGACTAGACATCTACCAGCCCACTACCACTATCAGATTAGAGCCATAAGGGAGACTAGACATCTAGCACCCCACTACCACTATCAGATTAGAGCCATAAGGGAGACTAGACATCTACCAGCCCACTACCACTATCAGATTAGAGGCATAAAGGAGACTAGACATCTACCAACCCACTACAACTATCAGATTAGAGCCACAAGGGAGACTAGACATCTACCAACCCACAACCACTATCAGATTAGAGCCACAAGGGAGACTAGACATCTACCAACTCACTACAACTATCAGATTAGAGCCACAAGGGAGACTAGACATCGACCACCTCACTACCACTATAAGATTAGAGCCATAAGGGAGACTAGAAATCTACCAACCCACTACCACTATCAGATTAGAGCCATAAGGGAGTTTAGATATCTACGACCCCACTACCACCATCAGATTAGAGCCATAAGGGAGACTAGACATCGACCACCCCACTACCACCATCATATTAGAGCCACAAAGGAGACTAGACATCTACCCTATCTACCACTATCAGATTAGAATCATAAAGGAGACTAGATATCTACCAACCCACTACCACTATCAGATTAGAGCCATTAGGGAGACTAGACATCTACCAGCCCACTACCACTATCAGATTAGAGCCATAAGGGAGACTAGACATCTAGCACCCCACTACCACTATAAGATTAGAGCCATAAGGGAGACTAGAAATCTACCAACCCACTACCACTATCAGATTAGAGCCATAAGGGAGTTTAGATATCTACGACCCCACTACCACCATCAGAATAGAGCCATAAGGGAGACTAGACATCTACCAACCCACTACCACTATCAGATTAGAGTTATAAAGGAGACTAGACATCTACCAGCCCACTACCACTATCAGATTAGAGTCATAAGGGATACTAGATATCTACAACCCCACTACCACCATCAGAATAGAGCCATAAGGGAGACTAGACATCTACCAACCCACTACCACTATCATATTAGAGCCACAAAGGAGACTAGACATCTACCACATCTACCACTATCAGATTAGAGCAATAAAGGAGACTAGAAATCAACCACCACAAAACCACTATCAGATTAGAGCCATAAAGAAGAATAGACATCTACCACCCCACTACAACTATCAGATTAGAGCCATAAGGGAGACTAGACATCTAGCACCCCACTACCACTATCAGATTAGAGCCATAAGGGAGACTAGACATCTAGCACCCCACTACCACTATCAGATTAGAGCCATAAGGGAGACTAGACGTCTAGTACCCCACTACCACTATCAGATTAGAGCCATTAGGGAGACTAGACATCTACCAGCCCACTACCACTATCAGATTAGAGTTATAAAGGCGACTAGACATCTACCAGCCCACTACCACTATCAGATTAGAGTCATAAGGGATACTAGATATCTACAACCCCACTACCACCATCATATTAGAGCCACAAAGGAGACTAGACATCTACCACATCTACCACTATCAGATTAGAGCCATAAAGGAGACTAGACATCAACCACCACAAAACCATTATCAGATTAGAACCATAAAGGAGACTAGACATCTACCAGCCCACTACCACTATCAGATTAGAGCCATAAGGGAGACTAGACATCTAGCACCCCACTACCACTATCAGATTAGAGTTATAAAGGAGACTAGACATCTACCAACCCACTACCACTATAAGATTAGAGCCCCAAGGGAGACTAGACATCTACCAGCTCACTACAACTATCAGATTAGAGCCACAAGGGAGACTAGACATCGACCACCTCACTACCACTATAAGATTAGAGCCATAAGGGAGACTAGAAATCTACCAACCCACTACCACTATCAGATTAGAGCCATAAGGGAGACTAGATATCTACGACCCCACTACCACCATCATATTAGAGCCACAAAGGAGACTAGACATCTACCACATCTACCACTATCAGATTAGAGCCATAAAGGAGACTGGACATCAACCACCACAAAACCACTATCAGATTAGAGCCATAAAGGAGACTAGACATCTACCAGCCCACTACCACTATCAGATTAGAGCCATAAAGGAGACTAGACATCTACCAGCCCACTACCACTATCAGATTAGAGCCATAAGGGAGACTAGACATCTAGCACCCCACTACCACTATCAGATTAGAGTTATAAAGGAGACTAGACATCTACCAACCCACTACAACTATCAGATTAGAGCCATTAGGGAGACTAGACATCTACCAACCCACTACCACTATAAGATTAGAGCCACAAGGCAGACTAGACATCTACCAGCCCACTACAACTATCAGATTAGAGCCACAAGGGAGACTAGACATCTACCAACCCACAACCACTATCAGATTAGAGCCACAAGGGAGCCTAGACATCTACCAGCTCACTACAACTATCAGATTAGAGCCACAAGGGAGACTAGACATCGACCACCTCACTACCACTATAAGATTAGAGCCATAAGGGAGACTAGACATCTAGCACCCCACTACCACTATCAGATTAGAGCCATAAGGGAGACTAGACATCGACCACCCCACTACCACCATCATATTAGAGCCACAAAGGAGACTAGACATCTACCATATCTACCACCATCAGATTAGAGCCATAAAGGAGACTAGACATCTACCACCCCACTACCACTATCAGATTAGAGCCATTAGGGAGACTAGACATCTACCAGCCCACTACCACTATCAGATTAGAACCATAAGGGAGACTAGACATCTACCAGCCCACTACCACTATCAGATTAGAGCCATAAGGGAGACTAGACATCTAGCACCCCACTACCACTATCATATTAGAGCCATAAGGGAGACTAGACATCGACCACCCCACTACCACCATCATATTAGAGCCACAAAGGAGACTAGACATCTACCCTATCTACAACTATCAGATTAGAGCCATAAGGGAGACTAGACATCGACCACCCCACTACCACTATCAGATTAGAGTTATAAAGGAGACTAGACATCTACCAACCCACAACCACTATCAGATTAGAGCCATTAGGGAGACTAGAGATCTACCAGCCCACTACCACTATCAGATTAGAGTTATAAAGGAGACTAGACATCTACCAACCCACAAGCACTATCAGATTAGAGCCACAAGGGAGACTAGACATCTACCATATCTACCACTATCAGATTAGAGCCATAAAGGAGACTAGACATCAACCACCACAAAACCACTATCAGATTAGAGCCATAAAGAAGACTAGACATCTACCATCCCACTACCACTATCAGATTAGAGCCATTAGGGAGACTAGACATCAACCACCCCACTACCACTATCAGATTAGAGCCATTAGGGAGACAAGACATCTAGCACCCCACTACCACTATCAGATTAGAGCCATAAGGGAGACTAGATGTCTACCAGCCCACTACCACTATCAGATTAGAGTTATAAAGGAGACTAGACATCTACCAGCCCACTACCACTATCAGATTAGAGCCATAAGGGAGACTAGACATCTAGCACCCCACTACCACTATCAGATTAGAGCCATAAGGGAGACTAGACATCTACCAGCCCACTACCACTATCAGATTAGAGGCATAAAGGAGACTAGACATCTACCAACCCACTACAACTATCAGATTAGAGCCACAAGGGAGACTAGACATCGACCACCTCACTACCACTATAAGATTAGAGCCATAAGGGAGACTAGACATCTAGCACCCCACTACCACTATCAGATTAGAGCCATAAGGGAGACTAGACATCGACCACCCCACTACCACCATCATATTAGAGCCACAAAGGAGACTAGACATCTACCATATCTACCACCATCAGATTAGAGCCATAAAGGAGACTAGACATCTACCACCCCACTACCACTATCAGATTAGAGCCATTAGGGAGACTAGACATCTACCAGCCCACTACCACTATCAGATTAGAACCATAAGGGAGACTAGACATCTACCAGCCCACTACCACTATCAGATTAGAGCCATAAGGGAGACTAGACATCTAGCACCCCACTACCACTATCAGATTAGAGCCATAAGGGAGACTAGACATCGACCACCCCACTACCACCATCATATTAGAGCCACAAAGGAGACTAGACATCTACCATATCTACAACTATCAGATTAGAGCCATAAGGGAGACTAGACATCGACCACCCCACTACCACTATCAGATTAGAGTTATAAAGGAGACTAGACATCTACCAACCCACAACCACTATCAGATTAGAGCCATTAGGGAGACTAGAGATCTACCAGCCCACTACCACTATCAGATTAGAGTTATAAAGGAGACTAGACATCTACCAACCCACAAGCACTATCAGATTAGAGCCACAAGGGAGACTAGACATCTACCATATCTACCACTATCAGATTAGAGCCATAAAGGAGACTAGACATCAACCACCACAAAACCACTATCAGATTAGAGCCATAAAGAAGACTAGACATCTACCATCCCACTACCACTATCAGATTAGAGCCATTAGGGAGACTAGACATCAACCACCCCACTACCACTATCAGATTAGAGCCATTAGGGAGACAAGACATCTAGCACCCCACTACCACTATCAGATTAGAGCCATAAGGGAGACTAGACGTCTACCAGCCCACTACCACTATCAGATTAGAGTTATAAAGGAGACTAGACATCTACCAGCCCACTACCACTATCAGATTAGAGCCATAAGGGAGACTAGACATCTAGCACCCCACTACCACTATCAGATTAGAGCCATAAGGGAGACTAGACATCTACCAGCCCACTACCACTATCAGATTAGAGGCATAAAGGAGACTAGACATCTACCAACCCACTACAACTATCAGATTAGAGCCACAAGGGAGACTAGACATCTACCAACCCACAACCACTATCAGATTAGAGCCACAAGGGAGACTAGACATCTACCAACTCACTACAACTATCAGATTAGAGCCACAAGGGAGACTAGACATCGACCACCTCACTACCACTATAAGATTAGAGCCATAAGGGAGACTAGAAATCTACCAACCCACTACCACTATCAGATTAGAGCCATAAGGGAGTTTAGATATCTACGACCCCACTACCACCATCAGATTAGAGCCATAAGGGAGACTAGACATCTAGCACCCCACTACCACTATCAGATTAGAGCCATAAGGGAGACTAGACATCGACCACCCCACTACCACCATCATATTAGAGCCACAAAGGAGACTAGACATCTACCCTATCTACCACTATCAGATTAGAATCATAAAGGAGACTAGATATCTACCAACCCACTACCACTATCAGATTAGAGCCATTAGGGAGACTAGACATCTACCAGCCCACTACCACTATCAGATTAGAGCCATAAGGGAGACTAGACATCTAGCACCCCACTACCACTATCAGATTAGAGCCATTAGGGAGACTAGACATCTACCAGCCCACTACCACTATCAGATTAGTGACACAAGCGAGACTAGACATCTACCACCCCACTACCACTATCAGATTAGAGTTATAAAGGAGACTAGACATCTACCAGCCCACTACCACTATCAGATTAGAGTCATAAGGGATACTAGATATCTACAACCCCAACTACCACCATCATATTAGAGCCACAAAGGAGACTAGACATCTACCACATCTACCACTATCAGATTAGAGCCATAAAGGAGACTAGACATCAACCACCACAAAACCACTATCAGATTAGAGCCATAAAGAAGAATAGACATCTACCACCCCACTACAACTATCAGATTAGAGCCATAAGGGAGACTAGACATCTAGCACCCCACTACCACTATCAGATTAGAGCCATAAGGGAGACTAGACATCTAGCACCCCACTACCACTATCAGATTAGAGCCATAAGGGAGACTAGACGTCTAGTACCCCACTACCACTATCAGATTAGAGCCATTAGGGAGACTAGACATCTACCAGCCCACTACCACTATCAGATTAGAGTTATAAAGGCGACTAGACATCTACCAGCCCACTACCACTATCAGATTAGAGTCATAAGGGATACTAGATATCTACAACCCCACTACGACCATCATATTAGAGCCAGAAAGGAGACTAGACATCTACCACATCTACCACTATCAGATTAGAGCCATAAAGGAGACTAGACATCAACCACCACAAAACCACTATCAGATTAGAACCATAAAGGAGACTAGACATCTACCAGCCCACTACCACTATCAGATTAGAGCCATAAAGGAGACTAGACATCAACCACCACAAAACCACTATCAGATTAGAGCCATAAAGGAGACTAGACATCTACCACCCCACTACCACTATCAGATTAGAGCCATTAGGGAGACTAGACATCTACCAGCCCACTACCACTATCAGATTAGAGCCATAAGGGAGACTAGACATCTAGCACCCCACTACCACTATAAGATTAGAGTTATAAAGGAGACTAGACATCTAGCAACCCACTACCACTATAAGATTAGAGCCACAAGGGAGACTAGACATCTACCAGCCCACTACAACTATCAGATTAGAGCCACAAGGGAGACTAGACATCTACCAACCCACAACCACTATCAGATTAGAGCCATTAGGGAGACTAGACATCTAGCACCCCACTACCACTATCAGATTAGAGCCATAAGGGAGACTAGACGTCTACCAGCCCACTACCACTATCAGATTAGAGCCATAAGGGAGACTAGACATCTAGCACCCCACTACCACCATCAGATTAGAGCCATAAGGGAGACTAGACATCTACCAGCCCACTACCACTATCAGATTAGAGCCATAAGGGAGACTAGACATCTAGCACCCCACTACCACTATCAGATTAGAGTTATAAAGGAGACTAGACATCTAGCAACCCACTACCACTATAAGATTAGAGCCACAAGGGAGACTAGACATCTACCAGCCCACTACAACTATCAGATTAGAGCCACAAGGGAGACTAGACATCTACCAACCCACAACCACTATCAGATTAGAGCCATTAGGGAGACAAGACATCTAGCACCCCACTACCACTATCAGATTAGAGCCATAAGGGAGACTAGACGTCTACCAGCCCACTACCACTATCAGATTAGAGCCATAAGGGAGACTAGACATCTAGCACCCCACTACCACCATAAGATTAGAGCCATAAAGGAGACTAGACATCTAGCACCCCACTACCACTATCAGATTAGAGCCATAAGGGAGACTAGACATCGACCACCCCACTACCACCATCATATTAGAGCCACAAAGGAGACTAGACATCTACCATATCTACCACTATCAGATTAGAGCCATAAAGGAGACTAGATATCTACCAACCCACTACCACTATCAGATTAGAGCCATTAGGGAGACTAGACATCTACCAGCCCACTACCACTATCAGATTAGAGCCATAAGGGAGACTAGACATCGACCACCCCACTACCACTATCAGATTAGAGTTATAAAGGAGACTAGACATCTAGCAACCCACTACCACTATAAGATTAGAGCCACAAGGGAGACTAGACATCTACCAGCCCACTACAACTATCAGATTAGAGCCACAAGGGAGACTAGACATCTACCATATCTACCACTATCAGATTAGAGCCATAAAGGAGACTAGACATCAACCACCACAAAACCACTATCAGATTAGAGCCATAAAGAAGACTAGACATCTACCATCCCACTACCACTATCAGATTAGAGCCATTAGGGAGACTAGACATCAACCACCCCACTACCACTATCAGATTAGAGCCACAAGGGAGACTAGACATCTACCAGCCCACTACAACTATCAGATTAGAGCCACAAGGGAGACTAGACATCTACCAGCCCACTACCATTATCAGATTAGAGTTATAAAGGAGACTAGATATCTACCAACCCACTACCACTATCAGATTAGAGCCATAAGGGAGACTAGACATCTAGCACCCCACTACCACTATCAGATTAGAGCCATAAGGGAAACTAGACATCTACCAACCCACAACCACTATCAGATTACAGCCACAAGGGAGACTAGACATCTACCAGCTCACTACAACTATCAGATTAGAGCCACAAGGGAGACTAGACATCGACCACCTCACTACCACTATAAGATTAGAGCCATAAGGGAGAATAGAAATCTACCAGCCCACTACCACTATCAGATTAGAGCCATAAGGGAGTTTAGATATCTACGACCCCACTACCACCATCAGATTAGAGCCATAAGGGAGACTAGACATCTAGCACCCCACTACCACTATCAGATTAGAGCCATAAGGGAGACTAGACATCGACCACCCCACTACCACAATCATATTAGAGCCATAAGGGATACTAGACATCTACCACATCTACCACTATCAGATTAGAGCCATAAAGGAGACTAGACATCAACCACCACAAAACCACTATCAGATTAGAGCCATAAAGGAGACTAGACATCTACCAGCCCACTACCACTATCAGATTAGAGCCATAAGGGAGACTAGACATCTAGCACCCCACTACCACTATCAGATTAGAGTTATAAAGGAGACTAGACATCTACCAACCCACTACCACTATAAGATTAGAGCCACAAGGGAGACTAGACATCTACCATCTCACTACAACTATCAGATTCGAGCCACAAGGGAGACTAGACATCGACCACCTCACTACCACTATAAGATTAGAGCCATAAGGGAGACTAGAAATCTACCAGCCCACTACCACTATCAGATTAGAGGCATAAAGGAGACTAGACATCTAACAACCCACTACCACTATCAGATTAGAGCCGCAAAGGAGACTAGACATCTACCACATCTACCACTATCAGATTAGAGCCATAAAGGAGACTAAACATCAACCACCCCACTACCACTATCAGATTAGAGTTATAAAGGAGACTAGACATCTACCAACCCACTACCACTATAAGATTAGAGCCACAAGGGAGACTAGACATCTACCAGCCCACTACAACTATCAGATTAGAGCCACAAGGGAGACTAGACATCTACCAGCCCACTACCATTATCAGATTAGAGTTATAAAGGAGACTAGATATCTACCAACCCAGTACCACTATCAGATTAGAGCCATAAAGGAGACTAGACATCTACCAACCCACTACAACTATCAGATTAGAGCCATTAGGGAGACTAGACATCTACCAGCCCACTACCACTATCAGATTAGAGTTATAAAGGAGACTAGACATCTACCAACCCACTACAACTATCATATTAGAGCCATTAGGGAGACTAGACATCTACCATCCCACTACCACTATCAGATTAGAGTTATAAAGGCGACTAGACATCCTCCACTAGACATCCTACCACTATCAGATTAGAGTCATAAGGGATACTAGATATCTACAACCCCACTACCACCATCATATTAGAGCTGCAAAGGAGACTAGACATCTACCACATCTACCACTATCAGATTAGAGCCATAAAGGAGACTAGACATCAACCACCACAAAACCACCATCAGATTAGAGCCATAAAGGAGACTAGACATCTACCAGCCCACTACCACTATCAGATTAGAGCCATAAGGGAGACTATACATCTAGCACCCCACTACCACTATCAGATTAGAGTTATAAAGGAGACTAGACATCTACCAACCCACTACCACTATAAGATTAGAGCCACAAGGGAGACTAGACATCTACCATCTCACTACAACTATCAGATTCGAGCCACAAGGGAGGCTAGACATCGACCACCTCACTACCACTATACGATTAGAGCCATAAGGGAGACTAGCTATCTACCAGCCCACTACCACTATCAGATTAGAGCCATAAGGGAGACTAGATATCTACGACCCCACTACCACCATCATATTAGAGCCACAAAGGAGACTAGACATCTACCAATCCTACCACTATCAGATTAGAGCCATAAAGGAGACTAGACATCAACCACCACAAAACCACTATCAGATTAGAGCCATAAAGGAGACTAGACATCTACCACCCCACTACCACTATCAGATTAGAGCCATTAGGGAGACTAGACATCTACCAGCCCACTACCACTATCAGATTAGAGCCATAAGGGAGACTAGACATCTAGCACCCCACTACCACTATAAGATTAGAGTTATAAAGGAGACTAGACATCTGCCAACCCACTACCACTATAAGATTAGAGCCACAAGGGAGACTAGACATCTACCAGCCCACTACAACTATCAGATTAGAGCCACAAGGGAGACTAGACAACTACCAGCTCACTACAACTATCAGAATAGAGGCATAAAGGAGACTAGACATCTACCAGCCCACTACCACTATCAGATTAGAGTCATACGGGATACTATATATCTACAACCCCACTACATCCATCATATTAGAGCCACAAAGGAGACTAGACATCTACCACATCTACCACTATCAGATTAGAGCCATAAAGGAGACTAGACATCAACCACCACAAAACCACTATCAGATTAGAGCCATAAAGGAGACTTGACATCTACCACCCCACTACCACTATCAGATTAGAGCCATTAGGGAGACTAGACATCTACCAGCCCAATACCACTATCAGATTAGAGCCATAAAGGAGACTAGACATCTACTCCCCCACTACAACTATCAGATTAGAGACATAAGGGAGACTAGACATCTAGCACCCCACTACCACTATCAGATTAGAGCCATAAG
This sequence comes from Salvelinus alpinus, assembly GCF_045679555.1. NCBI lineage: Eukaryota > Metazoa > Chordata > Actinopteri > Salmoniformes > Salmonidae > Salvelinus > Salvelinus alpinus. Next base: position 49,873,068 of record NC_092109.1, read on the forward strand.
GGAGACTAGACATCTAGCACCCCACTACCACTATCAGATTAGAGCCATAAGGGAGACTAGACGTCTAGTACCCCACTACCACTATCAGATTAGAGCCATTAGGGAGACTAGACATCTACCAGCCCACTACCACTATCAGATTAGAGTTATAAAGGCGACTAGACATCTACCAGCCCACTACCACTATCAGATTAGAGTCATAAGGGATACTAGATATCTACAACCCCACTACCACCATCATATTAGAGCCAGAAAGGAGACTAGACATCTACCACATCTACCACTATCAGATTAGAGCCATAAAGGAGACTAGACATCAACCACCACAAAACCACTATCAGATTAGAACCATAAAGGAGACTAGACATCTACCAGCCCACTACCACTATCAGATTAGAGCCATAAAGGAGACTAGACATCAACCACCACAAAACCACTATCAGATTAGAGCCATAAAGGAGACTAGACATCTACCAGCCCACTACCACTATCAGATTAGAGCCATAAGGGAGACTAGACATCTAGCACCCCACTACCACTATAAGATTAGAGTTATAAAGGAGACTAGACATCTAGCAACCCACTACCACTATAAGATTAGAGCCACAAGGGAGACTAGACATCTACCAGCCCACTACAACTATCAGATTAGAGCCACAAGGGAGACTAGACATCTACCAACCCACAACCACTATCAGATTAGAGCCATTAGGGAGACAAGACATCTAGCACCCCACTACCACTATCAGATTAGAGCCATAAGGGAGACTAGACGTCTACCAGCCCACTACCACTATCAGATTATAGCCATAAGGGAGACTAGACATCTAGCACCCCACTACCACCATCAGATTAGAGCCATAAGGGAGACTAGACATCTACCAGCCCACTACCACTATCAGATTAGAGCCATAAGGGAGACTAGACATCTAGCACCCCACTACCACTATAAGATTAGAGTTATAAAGGAGACTAGACATCTAGCAACCCACTACCACTATAAGATTAGAGCCACAAGGGAGACTAGACATCTACCAGCCCACTACAACTATCAGATTAGAGCCACAAGGGAGACTAGACATCTACCAACCCACAACCACTATCAGATTAGAGCCATTAGGGAGACAAGACATCTAGCACCCCACTACCACTATCAGATTAGAGCCATAAGGGAGACTAGACGTCTACCAGCCCACTACCACTATCAGATTAGAGCCATAAGGGAGACTAGACATCTAGCACCCCACTACCACCATCAGATTAGAGCCATAAGGGAGACTAGACATCTAGCACCCCACTACCACTATCAGATTAGAGCCATAAGGGAGACTAGACATCGACCACCCCACTACCACCATCATATTAGAGCCACAAAGGAGACTAGACATCTACCATATCTACCACTATCAGATTAGAGCCATAAAGGAGACTAGATATCTACCAACCCACTACCACTATCAGATTAGAGCCATTAGGGAGACTAGACATCTACCAGCCCACTACCACTATCAGATTAGAGCCATAAGGGAGACTAGACATCGACCACCCCACTACCACTATCAGATTAGAGTTATAAAGGAGACTAGACATCTAGCAACCCACTACCACTATAAGATTAGAGCCACAAGGGAGACTAGACATCTACCAGCCCACTACAACTATCAGATTAGAGCCACAAGGGAGACTAGACATCTACCATATCTACCACTATCAGATTAGAGCCATAAAGGAGACTAGACATCTACCACCCCACTACCACTATCAGATTAGAGCCATTAGGGAGACTAGACATCAACCACCCCACTACCACTATCAGATTAGAGCCACAAGGGAGACTAGACATCTACCAGCCCACTACAACTATCAGATTAGAGCCACAAGGGAGACTAGACATCTACCAGCCCACTACCATTATCAGATTAGAGTTATAAAGGAGACTAGATATCTACCAACCCACTACCACTATCAGATTAGAGCCATAAGGGAGACTAGACATCTAGCACCCCACTACCACTATCAGATTAGAGCCACAAGGGAGACTAGACATCTACCAACCCACAACCACTATCAGATTAGAGCCACAAGGGAGACTAGACATCTACCAGCTCACTACAACTATCAGATTAGAGCCACAAGGGAGACTAGACATCGACCACCTCACTACCACTATAAGATTAGAGCCATAAGGGAGACTAGAAATCTACCAACCCACTACCACTATCAGATTAGAGCCATAAGGGAGTTTAGATATCTACGACCCCACTACCACCATCAGATTAGAGCCATAAGGGAGACTAGACATCTAGCACCCCACTACCACTATCAGATTAGAGCCATAAGGGAGACTAGACATCGACCACCCCACTACCACAATCATATTAGAGCCATAAGGGATACTAGACATCTACCACATCTACCACTATCAGATTAGAGCCATAAAGGAGACTAGACATCAACCACCACAAAACCACTATCAGATTAGAGCCATAAAGGAGACTAGACATCTACCAGCCCACTACCACTATCAGATTAGAGCCATAAGGGAGACTAGACATCTAGCACCCCACTACCACTATCAGATTAGAGTTATAAAGGAGACTAGACATCTACCAACCCACTACCACTATAAGATTAGAGCCACAAGGGAGACTAGACATCTACCATCTCACTACAACTATCAGATTCGAGCCACAAGGGAGACTAGACATCGACCACCTCACTACAACTATAAGATTAGAGCCATAAGGGAGACTAGAAATCTACCAGCCCACTACCACTATCAGATTAGAGGCATAAAGGAGACTAGACATCTAACAACCCACTACCACTATCAGATTAGAGTTATAAAGGAGACTAGACATCTACCACATCTACCACTATCAGATTAGAGCCATAAAGGAGACTAAACATCAACCACCCCACTACCACTATCAGATTAGAGTTATAAAGGAGACTAGACATCTACCAACCCACTACCACTATAAGATTAGAGCCACAAGGGAGACTAGACATCTACCAGCCCACTACAACTATCAGATTAGAGCCACAAGGGAGACTAGACATCTACCAGCCCACTACCATTATCAGATTAGAGTTATAAAGGAGACTAGATATCTACCAACCCAGTACCACTATCAGATTAGAGCCATAAAGGAGACTAGACATCTACCAACCCACTACAACTATCAGATTAGAGCCATTAGGGAGACTAGACATCTACCAGCCCACTACCACTATCAGATTAGAGTTATAAAGGAGACTAGACATCTACCAACCCACTACAACTATCATATTAGAGCCATTAGGGAGACTAGACATCTACCATCCCACTACCACTATCAGATTAGAGTTATAAAGGCGACTAGACATCCTCCACTAGACATCCTACCACTATCAGATTAGAGTCATAAGGGATACTAGATATCTACAACCCCACTACCACCATCATATTTGAGCCACAAAGGAGACTAGACATCTACCACATCTACCACTATCAGATTAGAGCCATAAAGGAGACTAGACATCAACCACCACAAAACCACCATCAGATTAGAGCCATAAAGGAGACTAGACATCTACCAGCCCACTACCACTATCAGATTAGAGCCATAAGGGAGACTATACATCTAGCACCCCACTACCACTATCAGATTAGAGTTATAAAGGAGACTAGACATCTACCAACCCACTACCACTATAAGATTAGAGCCACAAGGGAGACTAGACATCTACCATCTCACTACAACTATCAGATTCGAGCCACAAGGGAGACTAGACATCAACCACCTCACTACCACTATACGATTAGAGCCATAAGGGAGACTAGCTATCTACCAGCCCACTACCACTATCAGATTAGAGCCATAAGGGAGACTAGATATCTACGACCCCACTACCACCATCATATTAGAGCCACAAAGGAGACTAGACATCTACCAATCCTACCACTATCAGATTAGAGCCATAAAGGAGACTAGACATCAACCACCACAAAACCACTATCAGATTAGAGCCATAAAGGAGACTAGACATCTACCACCCCACTACCACTATCAGATTAGAGCCATTAGGGAGACTAGACATCTACCAGCCCACTACCACTATCAGATTAGAGCCATAAGGGAGACTAGACATCTAGCACCCCACTACCACTATAAGATTAGAGTTATAAAGGAGACTAGACATCTACCAACCCACTACCACTATAAGATTAGAGCCACAAGGGAGACTAGACATCTACCAGCCCACTACAACTATCAGATTAGAGCCACAAGGGAGACTAGACATCTACCAACCCACAACCACTATCATATTAGAGCCACAAAGGAGACTAGACATCTACCACATCTACCACTATCAGATTAGAGCCATAAAGGAGACTAGACATCAACCACCACAAAACCACTATCAGATTAGAGCCATAAAGGAGACTTGACATATACCACCCCACTACCACTATCAGATTAGAGCCATTAGGGAGACTAGACATCTACCAGCCCAATACCACTATCAGATTAGAGCCATAAAGGAGACTAGACATCTACCACCCCACTACCACTATCAGATTAGAGCCATTAGGGAGACTAGACATCAACCACCACAAAACCACTATCAGATTAGAGCCATAAAGAAGACTAGACATCTAGCACCCCACTACCACTATCAGATTAGAGCCATAAGGGAGACTAGACGTCTACCAGCCCACTACCACTATCAGATTAGAGTTATAAAGGAGACTAGACATCTACCAGCCCACTACCACTATCAGATTAGAGCCATAAGGGAGACTGGACATCTACTACATCTACCACTATCAGATGAGAGCCATAAAGGAGACTAGACATCTACCAGCCCACTACCACTATCAGATTAGAGCCATAAAGGAGACTACACATCAACCACCCCACTACCACTATCAGATTAGAGTTATAAAGGAGACTAGACATCTACCAACCCACTACCACTATAAGATTAGAGCCACAAGGGAGACTAGACATCTACCAGCCCACTACAACTATCAGATTAGAGCCACAAGGGAGACTAGACATCTACCAGCCCACTACCATTATCAGATTAGAGTTATAAAGGAGACTAGATATCTACCAACCCAGTACCACTATCAGATTAGAGCCATAAAGGAGACTAGACATCTACCACCCCACTACCACTATCAGATTAGAGCCATTAGGGAGACTAGACATCTACCAGCCCACTACCACTATCAGATTAGAGCCACAAAGGAGACTAGACATCTACCAGCCCACTACCACTATCAAATTAGAGCCATAACGGAGACTAGACATCTACCAACCCACTACACTATCAGATTAGAGCCATAAAGAAGACTAGACATCAACCTAAACATAACCACTATCAGATTAGAGACACATGGGAGACTAGATATCAACGACCACACTACCACTATACGATTAGAGCCATAAGGGAGACTAGAAATCTACCAACCCACTACCACAATCAGATTAGAGCCATAAGGGAGACTAGATATCTACGACCCCACTACCACCATCATATTAGAGCCACAAAGGAGACTAGACATCTACCATGTCTACCACTATCAGATTAGAACCATAAAGGAGACTAGACATCAACCACCACAAAACCACTATCAGATTAGAGACACAAGGGAGCCTAAACATCTACCACCCCACTACCACTATCAGATTAGAGTTATAAAGGAGACTAGACATCTACCAGCCCACTACCACTATCAGATTAGAGCCATAAGGGAGACTAGACATCTAGCACCCCACTACCACTATCAGATTAGAGCCATAAGGGAGACTAGACATCTACCAGCCCACTACCACTATCAGATTAGAGGCATAAAGGAGACTAGACATCAACCACCACAAAACCACTATACGATTAGAGTTATAAAGGTGACTAGACATCTACCAACCCACTACCACTATAAGATTAGAGCCACAAGGGAGACTAGACATCTACCAGCCCACTACAACTATCAGATTAGAGCCACAAGGGAGACTAGACATCTACCAACCCACAACCACTATCAGATTAGAGCCACAAGGGAGACTAGACAACTACCAGCTCACTACAACTATCAGATTAGAGGCATAAAGGAGACTAGACATCTACCAGCCCACTACCACTATCAGATTAGAGTCATACGGGATACTAGATATCTACAACCCCACTACCACCATCATATTAGAGCCACAAAGGAGACTAGACATCTACCACTTCTACCACTATCAGATTAGAGCCATAAAGGAGACTAGACATCAACCACCACAAAACCACTATCAGATTAGAGCCATAAAGGAGACTTGACATCTACCACCCCACTACCACTATCAGATTAGAGCCATTAGGGAGACTAGACATCTACCAGCCCAATACCACTATCAGATTAGAGCCATAAGGGAGACTAGACATCTAGCACCCCACTACCACTATCAGATTAGAGTTATAAAGGAGACTAGACATCTAGCACCCCACTACCACTATAAGATTAGAGCCACAAGGGAGACTAGACATCTACCAGCCCACTACAACTATCAGATTAGAGCCACAAGGGAGACTAGACATCTACCAACCCACAACCACTATCAGATTAGAGCCATAAAGAAGACTAGACATCGAGCACCCCACTACCACTATCAGATTAGAGCCATAAGGGAGACTAGACGTCTACCAGCCCACTACCACTATCAGATTAGAGTTATAAAGGAGACTAAACATCTACCAGCCCACTACCACTATCAGATTAGAGCCATAAGGGAGACTAGACATCTAGCACCCCACTACCACTATCAGATTAGAGCCATAAGGGAGACTAGACATCTACCAGCCCACTACCACTATCAGATTAGAGCCATTAGGGAGACTAGACATCAACCACCACAAAACCACTATCAGATTAGAGCCATAAAGAAGACTAGACATCTAGCACCCCACTACCACTATCAGATTAGAGCCATAAAGGAGACTAGACGTCTACCAGCCCACTACCACTATCAGATTAGAGTTATAAAGGAGACTAGACATCTACCAGCCCACTACCACTATCAGATTAGAGCCATAAGGGAGACTAGACATCTAGCACCCCACTACCACTATCAGATTAGAGGCATAAAGGAGACTAGACATCTACCAACCCACTACCACTATCAGATTAGAGCCGCAAAGGAGACTGGACATCTACCACTATCAGATTAGAGCCATAAAGGAGACTAGACATCAACCACCCCACTACCACTATCAGATTAGAGTTATAAAGGAGACTAGACATCTACCAACCCACTACCACTATAAGATTAGAGCCACAAGGGAGACTAGACATCTACCAGCCCACAAAAACTATCAGATTAGAGCCACAAGGGAGACTAGTCATCTACCAATCCACTACCATTATCAGATTAGAGTTATAAAGGAGACTAGATATCTACCAACCCAGTACCACTATCAGATTAGAGCCATAAAGGAGACTAGACATCTACCACCCCACTACCACTATCAGATTAGAGCCATTAGGGAGACTAGACATCTACCAGCCCACTACCACTATCAGATTAGAGCCATAAGGGAGACTAGACATCTAGCACCCCACTACCACTATCAGATTAGAGCCATAAGGGAGACTAGACATCTACCAGCCCACTACCACTATCAGATTAGAGGCATAAAGGAGACTAGACATCTACCAACCCACTACCACTATCAGATTAGAGCCGCAAAGGAGACTAGACATCTACATCTACCACTATCAGATTAGAGCCATAAAGGAGACTAGACATCAACCACCCCACTACCACTATCAGATTAGAGTTATAAAGGAGACTAGACATCTACCAACCCACTACCACTATCAGATTAGAGCCATAAGGGAGACTAGACATCTACCAGCCCACTACCATTATCAGATTAGAGTTATAAAGGAGACTAGACATCTAGCACCCCACTACCACTATCAGATTAGAGCCATAAGGGAGACTAGACATCTACCAGCCCACTACCACTATCAAATTAGAGCCATAACGGAGACTAGACATCTACCAACCCACTACACTATCAGATTAGAGCCACAAAGGAGACTAGACATCTACCACATCTACCACTATCAGATTAGAGCCATAAAGAAGACTAGACATCAACCTAAACATAACCACTATCAGATTAGAGACACAAGGGAGACTAGATATCAACGACCCCACTACCACTATAAGATTAGAGCCATAAGGGAGACTAGAAATCTACCAACCCACTACCACAATCAGATTAGAGCCATAAGGGAGAATAGATATCTACGACCCCACTACCACCATCATATTAGAGCCACAAAGGAGACTAGACATCTACCATGTCTACCACTATCAGATTAGAGGCATAAAGGAGACTAGACATCAACCACCACAAAACCACTATCAGATTAGAGACACAAGGGAGCCTAGACATCTACCACCCCACTACCACTATCAGATTAGAGTTATAAAGGAGACTAGACATCTACCAGCCCACTACCACTATCAGATTAGAGCCATAAGGGAGACTAGACATCTAGCACCCCACTACCACTATCAGATTAGAGCCATAAGGGAGACTAGACATCTACCAGCCCACTACCACTATCAGATTAGAGGCATAAAGGAGACTAGACATCTACCAACCCACTACACTATCAGATTAGAGCCACAAGGGACACTAGACATCTACCACATCTACCACTATCAGATTAGAGCCATAAAGAAGACTAGACATCAACCTAAACATAACCACTATCAGATTAGAGACACAAGGGAGCCATTAGGGAGACTAGACATCTACCAGCCGACTACCACTATCAGATTAGAGTTATAAAGGCGACTAGACATCTACCACCCCACTACCACTATCAGATTAGAGTCATAAGGTATACTAGATATCTACAACCCCACTACCACCATCATATTAGAGCCACAAAGGAGACTAGACATCTACCACATCTACCACTATCAGATTAGAGCCATAAAGGAGACTAGATATCAACCACCACAAAACCACTATCAGATTAGAGCCATAAAGGAGACTAGACATCTACCATCCCACTACCACTATCAGATTAGAGCCATAAGGGAGACTAGACATCTAGCACCCCACGACCACTATCAGATTAGAGTTATAAAGGAGACTAGACATCTACCAACCCACTACCACTATAAGATTAGAGCCACAAGACAGACTAGACATCTACCAGCCCACTACAACTATCAGAGTAGAGCCACAAGGGAGACTAGACATCTACCAACCCACAAACACTATCAGATTAGAGCCACAAGGGAGACTAGACATCTACCACCTCACTACCACTATAGGATTAGAGCCATAAGGGAGACTAGAAATCTACCAACCCACTACCACTATCAGATTAGAGCCATAAGGGAGATTAGATATCTACGACCCCACTACCACCATCATATTATAGCCACAAAGGAGACTAGACATCTACCATATCTACCAATATCAGATTAGAGCCATAAAGGAGACTAGACATCAACCACCACAATACCACTATCAGATTAGAGCCATAAAGAAGACTAGACATCTACCACCCCACTACCACTATCAGTTTAGAGCCATAAAGGAGACTAGACATCTACCAGCCCACTACCACTATCAGATTAGAGTTATAAAGGAGACTAGACATCGACCACCCCACTACAACTATCAGATTAGAGCCATTAGGGACACTAGACATCTACCAGCCCACTACCACTATCAGATTAGAGTTATAAAGGAGGCTAGACATCTACCAACCCACTACAACTATCAGATTAGAGCCATTAGGGAGACTAGACATCTACCAGCCCACTACCACTATCAGATTAGAGTTATAAAGGCGACTAGACATCTACCACCCCACTACCACTATCAGATTAGAGTCATAAGGTATACTAGATATCTACAACCCCACGACCACCATCATATTAGAGCCACAAAGGAGACTAGACATCTACCACATCTACCACTATCAGATTAGAGCCATAAAGGAGACTAGACATCAACCACCACAAAACCACTATCAGATTAGAGCCATAAAGGAGACTAGACATCTACCAGCCCACTACCACTATCAGATTAGAGCCATAAGGGAGACTAGACATCTAGCACCCCACGACCACTATCAGATTAGAGTTATAAAGGAGACTAGACATCTACCAACCCACTACCACTATAAGATTAGAGCCACAAGGCAGACTAGACATCTACCAGCCCACTACAACTATCAGATTAGAGCCACAAGGGAGACTAGACATCTACCAACCCACAACCACTATCAGATTAGAGCCACAAGGGAGACTAGACATCTACCACCTCACTACCACTATAAGATTAGAGCCATAAGGGAGACTAGAAATCTACCAACCCACTACCACTATCAGATTAGAGCCATAAGGGAGATTAGATATCTACGACCCCACTACCACCATCATATTAGAGCCACAAAGGAGACTAGACATCTACCATATCTACCAATATCAGATTAGAGCCATAAAGGAGACTAGACATCAACCACCACAATACCACTATCAGATTAGAGCCATAAAGAAGACTAGACATCTACCACCCCACTACCACTATCAGTTTAGAGCCATAAGGCAGACTAGACATCTACCAGCCCACTACAACTATCAGATTAGAGCCACAAGGGAGACTAGACATCTACCAACCCATAACCACTATCAGATTAGAGCCACAAGGGAGACTAGACATCTACCAGCTCACTACAACTATCAGATTAGAGCCACAAGGGAGACTAGACATCGACCACCTCACTGCCACTATAAGATTAGAGCCATAAGGGAGAATAGAAATCTACCAACCCACTACCACTATCAGATTAGAGCCATAAGGGAGACTAGACATCTACCAGCCCTCTACCACTATCAGATTAGAGCCATTAGGGAGACTAGACAACTACCCGCCCACTACCACTATCAGATTAGAGCCATAAGGGAGACTAGACATCGACCACCCCACTACCACTATCAGATTAGAGTTATAAAGGAGACTAGACATCTACCAACCCACAACCACTATCAGATTAGAGTCATAAGGTATACTAGATATCTACAACCCCACGACCACCATCATATTAGAGCCACAAAGGAGACTAGACATCTACCAAATCTACCACTATCAGATTAGAGTTTTAAAGGAGGCTAGACATCTACCAACCCACTACAACTATCAGATTAGAGCCATTAGGGAGACTAGACATCTACCACATCTACCACTATCAGATTAGAGCCATAAAGGAGACTAGACATTACCACCACAAAACCACTATCAGATTAGAGCCATAAAGGAGACTAGACATCTACCAGCCCACTACCACTATCAGATTAGAGCCATAAGGCAGACTAGACATCTACCAGCCCACTACAACTATCAGATTAGAGCCACAAGGGAGACTAGACATCTACCAACCCATAACCACTATCAGATTAGAGCCACAAGGGAGACTAGACATCTACCAGCTCACTACAACTATCAGATTAGAGCCACAAGGGAGACTAGACATCGACCACCTCACTGCCACTATAAGATTAGAGCCATAAGGGAGACTAGACATCTACCAGCCCACTACCACTATCAGATTAGAGCCATTAGGGAGACTAGACAACTACCAGCCCACTACCACTATCAGATTAGAGCCATAAGGGAGACTAGACATCTAGCACCCCACTACCACTATCAGATTAGAGCCATAAGGGAGACTAGACATCGACCACCCCACTACCACTATCAGATTAGAGTTATAAAGGAGACTAGACATCTACCAACCCACAACCACTATCAGATTAGAGTCATAAGGTATACTAGATATCTACAACCCCACGACCACCATCATATTAGAGCCACAAAGGAGACTAGACATCTACCACATCTACCACTATCAGATTAGAGCCATAAAGGAGACTAGACATCAACCACCACAAAACCACTATCAGATTAGAGCCATAAAGGAGACTAGACATCTACCAGCCCACTACCACTATCAGATTAGAGCCATAAGGCAGACTAGACATCTACCAGCCCACTACAACTATCAGATTAGAGCCACAAGGGAGACTAGACATCTACCAACCCATAACCACTATCAGATTAGAGCCACAAGGGAGACTAGACATCTACCAGCTCACTACAACTATCAGATTAGAGCCACAAGGGAGACTAGACATCGACCACCTCACTGCCACTATAAGATTAGAGCCATAAGGGAGAATAGAAATCTACCAACCCACTACCACTATCAGATTAGAGCCATAAGGGAGACTAGACATCTACCAGCCCTCTACCACTATCAGATTAGAGCCATTAGGGAGACTAGACAACTACCCGCCCACTACCACTATCAGATTAGAGCCATAAGGGAGACTAGACATCTAGCACCCCACTACCACTATCAGATTAGAGCCATAAGGGAGACTAGACATCGACCACCCCACTACCACTATCAGATTAGAGTTATAAAGGAGACTAGACATCTACCAACCCACAACCACTATCAGATTAGAGTCATAAGGTATACTAGATATCTACAACCCCACGACCACCATCATATTAGAGCCACAAAGGAGACTAGACATCTACCACATCTACCACTATCAGATTAGAGCCATAAAGGAGACTAGACATCAACCACCACAAAACCACTATCAGATTAGAGCCATAAAGGAGACTAGACATCTACCAGCCCACTACCACTATCAGATTAGAGCCATAAGGCAGACTAGACATCTACCAGCCCACTACAACTATCAGATTAGAGCCACAAGGGAGACTAGACATCTACCAACCCATAACCACTATCAGATTAGAGCCACAAGGGAGACTAGACATCTACCAGCTCACTACAACTATCAGATTAGAGCCACAAGGGAGACTAGACATCGACCACCTCACTGCCACTATAAGATTAGAGCCATAAGGGAGAATAGAAATCTACCAACCCACTACCACTATCAGATTAGAGCCATAAGGGAGACTAGACATCTACCAGCCCTCTACCACTATCAGATTAGAGCCATTAGGGAGACTAGACAACTACCCGCCCACTACCACTATCAGATTAGAGCCATAAGGGAGACTAGACATCTAGCACCCCACTACCACTATCAGATTAGAGCCATAAGGGAGACTAGACATCGACCACCTCACTACCACTATCAGATTAGAGCCATAAGGGAGACTAGACATCGACCACCCCACTACCACTATCAGATTAGAGTTATAAAGGAGACTAGACATCTACCAACCCACAACCACTATCAGATTAGTGACACAAGCGAGATTAGACATCTACCACCCCACTACCACTATCAGATTAGAGTTATAAAGGAGACTAGACATCTACCAGCCCACTACCACTATCAGATTAGAGTCATAAGGGATACTAGATATCTACAACCCCACTACCACCATCATATTAGAGCCACAAAGGAGACTAGACATCTACCACCCCACTACAACTATCAGATTAGAGCCATAAAGGAGACTAGACATCTACCAGCTCACTACAACTGTCAGATTAGAGCCACAAGGGAGACTAGACATCTACCACCTCACTACCACTATCAGATTAGAGCCATAAGGGAGACTAGACATCGACCACCTCACTACCACTATCAGATTAGAGCCATAAGGGAGACTAGACATCGACCACCTCACTACCACTATCAGATTAGAGCCATAAGGGAGACTAGACATCGACCACCTCACTACCACTATCAGATTAGAGCCATAAGGGAGACTAGACATCGACCACCCCACTACCACTATCAGATTAGAGTTATAAAGGAGACTAGACATCTACCAACCCACTACCACTATAAGATTAGAGCCACAAGGGAGACTAGACATCTACCAGCTCACTACAACTGTCAGATTAGAGCCACAAGGGAGACTAGACATCGACCACCCCACTACCACTATCAGATTAGAGTTATAAAGGAGACTAGACATCTACCAACCCACAACCACTATCAGATTAGAGCCATTAGGGAGACTAGACATCTACCAGCCCACTACCACTATCAGATTAGAGTTATAAAGGAGACTAGACATCTACCAACCCACAACCACTATCAGATTAGTGACACAAGCGAGATTAGACATCTACCACCCCACTACCACTATCAGATTAGAGTTATAAAGGAGACTAGACATCTACCAGCCCACTACCACTATCAGATTAGAGTCATAAGGGATACTAGATATCTACAACCCCACTACCACCATCATATTAGAGCCACAAAGGAGACTAGACATCTACCACCCCACTACAACTATCAGATTAGAGCCATAAGGGAGACTAGACATCTAGCACCCCACTACCACTATCAGATTAGAGCCATAAGGGAGACTAGACATCTACCAGCTCACTACAACTGTCAGATTAGAGCCACAAGGGAGACTAGACATCGACCACCTCACTACCACTATCAGATTAGAGCCATAAGGGAGACTAGACATCGACCACCCCACTACCACTATCAGATTAGAGTTATAAAGGAGACTAGACATCTACCAACCCACTACCACTATAAGATTAGAGCCACAAGGGAGACTAGACATCTACCAGCTCACTACAACTGTCAGATTAGAGCCACAAGGGAGACTAGACATCGACCACCCCACTACCACTATCAGATTAGAGTTATAAAGGAGACTAGACATCTACCAACCCACAACCACTATCAGATTAGAGTCATAAGGTATACTAGATATCTACAACCCCACGACCACCATCATATTAGAGCCACAAAGGAGACTAGACATCTACCACATCTACCACTATCAGATTAGAGCCATAAAGGAGACTAGACATCAACCACCACAAAACCACTATCAGATTAGAGCCATAAAGGAGACTAGACATCTACCAGCCCACTACCACTATCAGATTAGAGCCATAAGGCAGACTAGACATCTACCAGCTCACTACAACTGTCAGATTAGAGCCACAAGGGAGGCTAGACATCGACCACCTCACTACCACTATCAGATTAGAGCCATAAGGGAGACTAGACATCGACCACCCCACTACCACTATCAGATTAGAGTTATAAAGGAGACTAGACATCTACCAACCCACAACCACTATCAGATTAGAGCCATTAGGGAGACTAGACATCTACCAGCCCACTACCACTATCAGATTAGAGCCATAAGGGAGACTAGACATCTACCAGCTCACTACAACTGTCAGATTAGAGCCACAAGGGAGACTAGACATCGACCACCTCACTACCACTATCAGATTAGAGCCATAAGGGAGACTAGACATCGACCACCCCACTACCACTATCAGATTAGAGTTATAAAGGAGACTAGACATCTACCAACCCACTACCACTATAAGATTAGAGCCACAAGGGAGACTAGACATCTACCAGCTCACTACAACTGTCAGATTAGAGCCACAAGGGAGACTAGACATCTACCAACCCATAACCACTATCAGATTAGAGCCACAAGGGAGACTAGACATCTACCAGCTCACTACAACTGTCAGATTAGAGCCACAAGGGAGGCTAGACATCGACCACCTCACTACCACTATCAGATTAGAGCCATAAGGGAGACTAGACATCGACCACCCCACTACCACTATCAGATTAGAGTTATAAAGGAGACTAGACATCTACCAACCCACAACCACTATCAGATTAGAGCCATTAGGGAGACTAGACATCTACCAGCCCACTACCACTATCAGATTAGAGCCATAAGGGAGACTAGACATCTACCAGCTCACTACAACTGTCAGATTAGAGCCACAAGGGAGACTAGACATCGACCACCTCACTACCACTATCAGATTAGAGCCATAAGGGAGACTAGACATCGACCACCCCACTACCACTATCAGATTAGAGTTATAAAGGAGACTAGACATCTACCAACCCACTACCACTATAAGATTAGAGCCACAAGGGAGACTAGACATCTACCAGCTCACTACAACTGTCAGATTAGAGCCACAAGGGAGACTAGACATCGACCACCCCACTACCACTATCAGATTAGAGTTATAAAGGTGACTAGACATCTACCACTATCAGATTAGAGTCATAAGGTATACTAGATATCTACAACCCCACGACCACCATCATATTAGAGCCACAAAGGAGACTAGACATCTACCACATCTACCACTATCAGATTAGAGCCATAAAGGAGACTAGACATCAACCACCACAAAACCACTATCAGATTAGAGCCATAAAGGAGACTAGACATCTACCAGCCCACTACCACTATCAGATTAGAGCCATAAGGCAGACTAGACATCTACCAGCTCACTACAACTGTCAGATTAGAGCCACAAGGGAGGCTAGACATCGACCACCTCACTACCACTATCAGATTAGAGCCATAAGGGAGACTAGACATCGACCACCCCACTACCACTATCAGATTAGAGTTATAAAGGAGACTAGACATCTACCAACCCACAACCACTATCAGATTAGAGCCATTAGGGAGACTAGACATCTACCAGCCCACTACCACTATCAGATTAGAGTTATAAAGGAGACTAGACATCTACCAACCCACAACCACTATCAGATTAGATTTATAAAGGAGACTAGACATCTACCAGCCCACTACCACTATCAGATTAGAGTTATAAAGGAGACTAGACATCTACCAACCCACAACCACTATCAGCTTAGTGACACAAGCGAGACTAGACATCTACCACCCCACTACCACTATCAGATTAGAGTTATAAAGGAGACTAGACATCTACCAGCCCACTACCACTATCAGATTAGAGTCATAAGGGATACTAGATATCTACGACCCCACTACCACCATCATATTAGAGCCACAAAGGAGACTAGACATCTACCATATCTACCACTATCAGATTAGAGCCATAAAGGAGACTAGACATCAACCACCACAAAACCACTATCAGATTAGAGCCATAAAGAAGACTAGACATCTACCACCCCACTACAACTATCAGATTAGAGCCATAAGGGAGACTAGACATCTAGCACCCCACTACCACTATCAGATTAGAGCCATAAGGGAGACTAGACATCTAGCACCCCACTACCACTATCAGATTAGAGCCATAAGGGAGACTAGACATCTAGCACCCCACTACCACTATCAGATTAGAGCCATTAGGGAGACTAGACATCTACCAGCCCACTACCACTATCAGATTAGAGTTATAAAGGCGACTAGACATCTACCACCCCACTACCACTATCAGATTAGAGTCATAAGGGATACTAGATATCTACAACCCCACTACCACCATCATATTAGAGCCACAAAGGAGACTAGACATCTACCACATCTACCACTATCAGATTAGAGCCATAAAGGAGACTAGACATCAACCACCACAAAACCACTATCAGATTAGAGCCATAAAGGAGACTAGACATCTACCAGCCCACTACCACTATCAGATTAGAGCCATAAGGGAGACTAGACATCTAGCACCCCACTACCACTATCAGATTAGAGTTATAAAGGAGACTAGACATCTACCAACCCACTACAAGATTAGAGCCACAAGGGAGACTAGACATCTACCAGCTCACTACAACTGTCAGATTAGAGCCACAAGGGAGACTAGACATCGACCACCTCACTACCACTATCAGATTAGAGCCATAAGGGAGACTAGACATCGACCACCCCACTACCACTATCAGATTAGAGTTATAAAGGAGACTAGACATCTACCAACCCACAACCACTATCAGATTAGAGCCATTAGGGAGACTAGACATCTAGCACCCCACTACCACTATCAGATTAGAGCCATAAGGGAGACTAGACATCTAGCACCCCACTACCACTATCAGATTAGAGCCATTAGGGAGACTAGACATCTACCAGCCCACTACCACTATCAGATTAGAGCCATAAGGGAGACTAGACATCTAGCACCCCCACTACCACTATCAGATTAGAGCCAAAAGGGAGACTAGACATCTACCAACCCACTACCACTATCAGATTAGAGCCATAAAGGAGACTAGACATCTACCAAACCACTACCACTATCAGATTAGAGCCACAAAGGAGACTAGACATCTACCACATCTACCACTATCAGATTAGAGCCATAAAGGAGACTAGACATCAACCACAACAAAACCACTATCAGATTAGAGACACAAGGGAGAATAGACATCTACCACCCCACTACCACTATCAGATTAGAGTTATAAAGGAGACTAGACATCTACCAACCCACAACCACTATCAGATTAGAGCCACAAGGGAGACTAGACATCTACCAGCCCACTACCACTATCAGATTAGAGTTATAAAGGAGACTAGACATCTACCAACCCACAACCACTATCAGATTAGAGCCACAAGGGAGCCTAGACATCTACCAGCCCACTACAACTATCAGATTAGAGCCACAAGGGAGACTAGACATCTACCAACCCACAACCACTATCAGATTAGAGCCACAAGGGAGACTAGACATCTACCAGCCCACTACCACTATCAGATTGGAGTTATAAAGGCGACTAGACATCTACCACCCCACTACCACTATCAGATTAGAGTCATAAGGGATACTAGATATCTACAACCCCACTACCACCATCATATTAGAGCCACAAAGGAGACTAGACATCTACCACAATCAGATTAGAGCCATAAAGGAGACTAGACATCAACCACCACAAAACCACTATCAGATTAGAGCCATAAAGGAGACTAGACATCTACCAGCCCACTACCACTATCAGATTAGAGCCATAAGGGAGACTAGACATCTAGCACACCACTACCACTATCAGATTAGAGTTATAAAGGAGACTAGACATCTACCAACCCACTACCACTATAAGATTAGAGCCACAAGGGAGACTAGACATCTACCAGCTCACTACATCTATCAGATTAGAGCCACAAGGGAGACTAGACATCGACCACCTCACTACCACTATAAGATTAGAGCCATAAGGAAGACTAGAAATCTACCAACCTACTACCACTTCAGATTAGAGCCATAAGGGAGACTAGATATCTACGACCCCACTACCACCATCATATTAGAGCCACAAAGGAGACTAGACATCTACCATATCTACCACTATCAGATTAGAGCCATAAAGGAGACTAGACATCAACCACCCCACTACCACTATCAGATTAGAGCCATTAGGGAGACTAGACATCTACCAGCCCACTACCACTATCAGATTAGAGCCATAAGGGAGACTAGACATCGACCAACCCACTACCACTATCAGATTAGAGTTATAAAGGAGACTAGACATCTACCAACCCACAACCACTATCAGATTAGAGCCATTAGGGAGACTAGACATCTACCAGCCCACTACCACTATCAGATTAGAGTTATAAAGGAGACTAGACATCTACCAACCCACAACCACTATCAGATTAGTGACACAAGCGAGACTAGACATCTACCACCCCACTACCACTATCAGATTAGAGTCATAAGGGATACTAGATATCTACAACCCCACTACCACCATCATATTAGAGCCACAAAGGAGACTAGACATCTACCATATCTACCACTATCAGATTAGAGCCATAAAGGAGACTAGACATCAACCACCACAAAACCACTATCAGATTAGAGCCATAAAGAAGACTAGACATCTACCACCCCACTACAACTATCATATTAGAGCCATAAGGGAGACTAGACATCTAGCACCCCACTACCACTATCAGATTAGAGCCATAAGGGAGACTAGACATCTAGCCCCCCACTACCACTATCAGATTAGAGCCATAAGGGAGACTAGACATCTAGCACCCCACTACCACTATCAGATTAGAGCCATTAGGGAGACTAGACATCTACCAGCCCACTACCACTATCAGATTAGAGCCATAAGGGAGACTAGACATATAGCACCCCACTACCACTATCAGATTAGAGCCAAAAGGGAGACTAGACATCTACCAACCCACTACCACTATCAGATTAGAGCCATAAAGGAGACTAGACATCTACCAAACCACTACCACTATCAGATTAGAGCCACAAAGGAGACTAGACATCTACCACATCTACCACTATCAGATTAGAGCCATAAAGGAGACTAGACATCTACCAACCCACTACCACAATCAGATTAGAGCCATAAAGGAGACTAGACATCAACCACAACAAAACCACTATCAGATTAGAGACACAAGGGAGACTAGACATCTACCACCCCACTACCACTATCAGATTAGAGTTATAAAGGAGACTAGACATCTACCAACCCACAACCACTATCAGATTAGAGCCACAAGGGAGACTAGACATCTACCATATCTACCACTATCAGATTAGAGCCATAAAGGAGACTAGACATCAACCACCACAAAACCACTATCAGATTAGAGACACAAGGGAGACTAGACATCTACCACCCCACTACCACTATCAGATTAGAGTTATAAAGGAGACTAGACATCGACCACCCCACTACCACTATCAGATTAGAGTTATAAAGGAGACTAGACATCTACCAGCCCACTACCACTATAAGATTAGAGCCACAAGGGAGCCTAGACATCTACCAGCCCACTACAACTATCAGATTAGAGCCACAAGGGAGACTAGACATCTACCAGCCCACTACCACTATCAGATTAGAGTTATAAAGGAGACTAGATATCTACAACCCCACTACCACCATCATATTAGAGCCACAAAGGAGACTAGACATCTACCACATCTACCACTATCAGATTACAGCCATAAAGGAGACTAGACATCAACCACCACAAAACCACCATCAGATTAGAGACACAAGGGAGACTAGATATCAACGACCCGACTACCACTATAAGATTAGAGCCATAAGGGAGACTAGAAATCTACCAACCCACTACCACAATCAGATTAGAGCCATAAGGGAGACTAGATATCTACGACCCCACTACCACCATCATATTAGAGCCACAAAGGAGACTAGACATCTACCATATCTACCACTATCAGATTAGAGCCATAAAGGAGACTAGACATCAACCACCACAAAACCACTATCAGATTAGAGACACAAGGGAGACTAGACATCTACCACACCACTACCACTATCAGATTAGAGTTATAAAGGAGACTAGACATCTACCAACCCACTACCACTATAAGATTAGAGCCACAAGGGAGACTAGACATCTACCAGCCCACTACCATTATCAGATTAGAGCCACAAGGGAGACTAGACATCTACCAGCCCACTACAACTATCAGATTAGAGCCACAAGGGAGACTAGACATCTACCAGCCCACTACCACTATCAGATTAGAGTTATAAAGGAGACTAGACATCTACCAACCCACAACCACTATCTGATTAGTGACACAAGCGAGATTAGACATCTACCACCCCACAACCACTATCAGATTAGAGTTATAAAGGAGACTAGACATCTACCAGCCCACTACCACTATCAGATTAGAGCCATAAGGGAGACTAGACATCTAGCACCCCACTACCACTATCAGATTAGAGCCATTAGGGAGACTAGACATCTACCAGCCCACTACCACTATCAGATTAGAGCCATAAGGGAGACTAGACATATAGCACCCCACTACCACTATCAGATTAGAGCCAAAAGGGAGACTAGACATCTACCAACCCACTACCACTATCAGATTAGAGCCATAAAGGAGACTAGACATCTACCAAACCACTACCACTATCAGATTAGAGCCATAAAGGAGACTAGACATCTACCACATCTACCACTATCAGATTAGAGCCACAAGGGAGACTAGACATCTACCAACCCACTACCACTATCAGATTAGAGCCATAAAGGAGACTAGACATCAACCACAACAAAACCACTATCAGATTAGAGACACAAGGGAGACTAGACATCTACCACCCCACTAGCACTATCAGATTAGAGTTATAAAGGAGACTAGACATCTACCAACCCACAACCACTATCAGATTAGAGCCACAAGGGAGACTAGACATCTACCATATCTACCACTATCAGATTAGAGCCATAAAGGAGACTAGACATCAACCACCACAAAACCACTATCAGATTAGAGACACAAGGGAGACTAGACATCTACCACCCCACTACCACTATCAGATTAGAGTTATAAAGGAGACTAGACATCGACCACCCCACTACCACTATCAGATTAGAGTTATAAAGGAGACTAGACATCTACCAGCCCACTACCACTATAAGATTAGAGCCACAAGGGAGCCTAGACATCTACCAGCCCACTACAACTATCAGATTAGAGCCACAAGGGAGACTAGACATCTACCAGCCCACTACCACTATCAGATTAGAGTTATAAAGGAGACTAGATATCTACAACCCCACTACCACCATCATATTAGAGCCACAAAGGAGACTAGACATCTACCACATCTACCACTATCAGATTACAGCCATAAAGGAGACTAGACATCAACCACCACAAAACCACCATCAGATTAGAGACACAAGGGAGACTAGATATCAACGACCCGACTACCACTATAAGATTAGAGCCATAAGGGAGACTAGAAATCTACCAACCCACTACCACAATCAGATTAGAGCCATAAGGGAGACTAGATATCTACGACCCCACTACCACCATCATATTAGAGCCACAAAGGAGACTAGACATCTACCATATCTACCACTATCAGATTAGAGCCATAAAGGAGACTAGACATCAACCACCACAAAACCACTATCAGATTAGAGACACAAGGGAGACTAGACATCTACCACACCACTACCACTATCAGATTAGAGTTATAAAGGAGACTAGACATCTACCAACCCACTACCACTATAAGATTAGAGCCACAAGGGAGACTAGACATCTACCAGCCCACTACCATTATCAGATTAGAGCCACAAGGGAGACTAGACATCTACCAGCCCACTACAACTATCAGATTAGAGCCACAAGGGAGACTAGACATCTACCAGCCCACTACCACTATCAGATTAGAGTTATAAAGGAGACTAGACATCTACCAACCCACAACCACTATCTGATTAGTGACACAAGCGAGATTAGACATCTACCACCCCACAACCACTATCAGATTAGAGTTATAAAGGAGACTAGACATCTACCAGCCCACTACCACTATCAGATTAGAGTCATAAGGGATACTAGATATCTACAACCCCACTACCACCATCATATTAGAGCCACAAAGGAGACTAGACATCTACCACCCCACTACAACTATCAGATTAGATCCATAAGGGAGACTAGACATCTAGCACCCCACTACCACTATCAGATTAGAGCCATTAGGGAGACTAGACATCTACCAGCCCACTACCACTATCAGATTAGAGTTATAAAGGCGACTAGACATCTACCACCCCACTACCACTATCAGATTAGAGTCATAAGGGATACTAGATATCTACAACCCCACTACCACCATCATATTAGAGCCACAAAGGAGACTAGACATCTACCACATCTACCACTATCAGATTAGAGCCATAAAGGAGACTAGACATCAACCACCACAAAACCACTATCAGATTAGAGCCATAAAGGAGACTAGACATCTACCAGCCCACTACCACTATCAGATTAGAGCCATAAGGGAGACTAGACATCTAGCACCCCACTACCACTATCAGATTAGAGTTATAAAGGAGACTAGACATCTACCAACCCACTACCACTATAAAATTAGAGCCACAAGGGAGACTAGACATCTAGCAGCTCACTACAACTATCAGATTAGAGCCACAAGGGAGACTAGACATCGACCACCTCACTACCACTATAAGATTAGAGCCATAAGGGAGACTAGAAATCTACCAACCCACTACCACTTCAGATTAGAGCCATAAGGGAGACTAGATATCTACGACCCCACCACCACCATCATATTAGAGCCACAAAGGAGACTAGACATCTACATGATCTACCACTATCAGATTAGAGCCATAAAGGAGACTAGACATCAACCACCACAATACCACTATCAGATTAGAGCCATAAAGAAGACTAGACATCTACCACCCCACTACCACTATCAGATTAGAGCCATTAGGGAGACTAGACATCTACCAGCCCACTACCACTATCAGATTAGAGCCATAAGGGAGACATCGACCACCCCACTACCACTATCAGATTAGAGTTATAAAGGAGACTAGACATCTACCAACCCACAACCACTATCAGATTAGAGCCATCAGGGAGACTAGACATCTACCAGCCCACTACCACTATCAAATTAGAGTTATAAAGGAGACTAGACATCTACCAACCCACAACCACTATCAGATTAGTGACACAAGCGAGACTAGACATCTACCACCCCAATACCACTATCAGATTAGAGTTATAAAGGAGACTTGACATCTACCAGCCTACTACCACTATCAGATTAGAGTCATAAGGGATACTAGATATCTACAACCCCACTACCACCATCATATTAGAGCCACAAAGGAGACTAGACATCTACCATATCTACCACTATCAGATTAGAGCCATAAAGGAGACTAGACATCAACCACCACAAAACCACTATCAGATTAGAGACACAAGGGAGACTAGACATCTACCACACCACTACCACTATCAGATTAGAGTTATAAAGGAGACTAGATATCTACAACCCCACTACCACCATCATATTAGAGCCACAAAGGAGACTAGACATCTACCACATCTACCACTATCAGATTACAGCCATAAAGGAGACTAGACATCAACCACCACAAAACCACCATCAGATTAGAGACACAAGGGAGACTAGATATCAACGACCCGACTACCACTATAAGATTAGAGCCATAAGGGAGACTAGAAATCTACCAACCCACTACCACAATCAGATTAGAGCCATAAGGGAGAATAGATATCTACGACCCCACTACCACCATCATATTAGAGCCACAAAGGAGACTAGACATCTACCATATCTACCACTATCAGATTAGAGACACAAGGGAGACTAGACATCTACCACACCACTACCACTATCAGATTAGAGTTATAAAGGAGACTAGACATCTACCAACCCACTACCACTATAAGATTAGAGCCACAAGGGAGACTAGACATCTACCAGCCCACTACCAATATCAGATTAGAGCCACAAGGGAGACTAGACATCTACCAGCCCACTAAAACTATCAGATTAGAGCCACAAGGGAGACTAGACATCTACCACCAGCAGATTAGAGTTATAAAGGAGACCATCTACCACCCACAACCACTATCTGATTAGTGACACAAGCGAGATTAGACATCTACCACCCCACTACCACTATCAGATTAGAGTTATAAAGGAGACTAGACATCTACCAACCCACAACCACTATCTGATTAGTGACACAAGCGAGATTAGACATCTACCAGCCCACTACCACTATCAGATTAGAGTCATAAGGGATACTAGATATCTACAACCCCACTACCACCATCATATTAGAGCCACAAAGGAGACTAGACATCTACCACCCCACTACAACTATCAGATTAGATCCATAAGGGAGACTAGACATCTAGCACCCCACTACCACTATCAGATTAGAGCCATAAGGGAGACTAGACATCTAGCACCCCACTACCACTATCAGATTAGAGCCATTAGGGAGACTAGACATCTACCAGCCCACTACCACTATCAGATTAGAGTTATAAAGGCGACTAGACATCTACCACCCCACTACCACTATCAGATTAGAGTCATAAGGGATACTAGATATCTACAACCCCACTACCACCATCATATTAGAGCCACAAAGGAGACTAGACATCTACCACATCTACCACTATCAGATTAGAGCCATAAAGGAGACTAGACATCAACCACCACAAAACCACTATCAGATTAGAGCCATAAAGGAGACTAGACATCTACCAGCCCACTACCACTATCAGATTAGAGCCATAAGGGAGACTAGACATCTAGCACCCCACTACCATTATCAGATTAGAGTTATAAAGGAGACTAGACATCTACCAACCCACTACCACTATAAAATTAGAGCCACAAGGGAGACTAGACATCTACCAGCTCACTACAACTATCAGATTAGAGCCACAAGGGAGACTAGACATCGACCACCTCACTACCACTATAAGATTAGAGCCATAAGGGAGACTAGAAATCTACCAACCCACTACCACTTCAGATTAGAGCCATAAGGGAGCCTAGATATCTACGACCCCACCACCACCATCATATTAGAGCCACAAAGGAGACTAGACATCTACATGATCAACCACTATCAGATTAGAGCCATAAAGGAGACTAGACATCAACCACCACAATACCACTATCAGATTAGAGCCATAAAGAAGACTAGACATCTACCACCCCACAACCACTATCAGATTAGAGCCATTAGGGAGACTAGACATCTACCAGCCCACTACCACTATCAGATTAGAGCCATAAGGGAGACATCGACCACCCCACTACCACTATCAGATTAGAGTTATAAAGGAGACTAGACATCTACCAACCCACAACCACTATCAGATTAGAGCCATCAGGGAGACTAGACATCTACCAGCCCACTACCACTATCAAATTAGAGTTATAAAGGAGACTAGACATCTACCAACCCACAACCACTATCAGATTAGAGTTATAAAGGAGACTAGACATCTACCAACCCACAACCACTATCTGATTAGTGACACAAGCGAGATTAGACATCTACCAGCCCACTACCACTATCAGATTAGAGTCATAAGGGATACTAGATATCTACAACCCCACTACCACCATCATATTAGAGCCACAAAGGAGACTAGACATCTACCATATCTACCACTATCAGATTAGAGCCATAAAGGAGACTAGACATCAACCACCACAAAACCACTATCAGATTAGAGACACAAGGGAGACTAGACATCTACCACACCACTACCACTATCAGATTAGAGTTATAAAGGAGACTAGATATCTACAACCCCACTACCACCATCATATTAGAGCCACAAAGGAGACTAGACATCTACCACTATCAGATTACAGCCATAAAGGAGACTAGACATCAACCACCACAAAACCACCATCAGATTAGAGACACAAGGGAGACTAGATATCAACGACCCGACTACCACTATAAGATTAGAGCCATAAGGGAGACTAGAAATCTACCAACCCACTACCACAATCAGATTAGAGCCATAAGGGAGACTAGATATCTACGACCCCACTACCACCATCATATTAGAGCCACAAAGGAGACTAGACATCTACCATATCTACCACTATCAGATTAGAGCCATAAAGGAGACTAGACATCAACCACCACAAAACCACTATCAGATTAGAGACACAAGGGAGACTAGACATCTACCACACCACTACCACTATCAGATTAGAGTTATAAAGGAGACTAGACATCTACCAACCCACTACCACTATAAGATTAGAGCCACAAGGGAGACTAGACATCTACCAGCCCACTACCACTATCAGATTAGAGTTATAAAGGAGACTAGACATCTACCAACCCACAACCACTATCTGATTAGTGACACAAGCGAGATTAGACATCTACCACCCCACTACCACTATCAGATTAGAGTTATAAAGGAGACTAGACATCTACCAGCCCACTACCACTATCAGATTAGAGTCATAAGGGATACTAGATATCTACAACCCCACTACCACCATCATATTAGAGCCACAAAGGAGACTAGACATCTACCACCCCACTACAACTATCAGATTAGAGCCATAAGGGAGACTAGACATCTAGCACCCCACTACCACTATCAGATTAGAGCCATAAGGGAGACTAGACATCTAGCACCCCACTACCACTATCAGATTAGAGCCATTAGGGAGACTAGACATCTACCAGCCCACTACCACTATCAGATTAGAGTTATAAAGGCGACTAGACATCTACCAGCCCACTACCACTATCAGATTAGAGTCATAAGGGATACTAGATATCTACAACCCCACTACCACCATCATATTAGAGCCACAAAGGAGACTAGACATCTACCACCCCACTACAACTATCAGATTAGAGCCATAAGGGAGACTAGACATCTAGCACCCCACTACCACTATCAGATTAGAGCCATAAGGGAGACTAGACATCTAGCACCCCACTACCACTATCAGATTAGAGTTATAAAGGAGACTAGACATCTACCAGCCCACTACCACTATCAGATTAGAGTCATAAGGGATACTAGATATCTACAACCCCACTACCACCATCATATTAGAGCCACAAAGGAGACTAGACATCTACCACCCCACTACAACTATCAGATTAGAGCCATAAGGGAGACTAGACATCTAGCACCCCACTACCACTATCAGATTAGAGCCATAAGGGATACTAGATATCTACAACCCCACTACCACCATCATATTAGAGCCACAAAGGAGACTAGACATCTACCACATCTACCACTATCAGATTAGAGCCATAAAGGAGACTAGACATCAACCACCACAAAACCACTATCAGATTAGAGCCATAAAGGAGACTAGACATCTACCAGCCCACTACCACTATCAGATTAGAGCCATAAGGGAGACTAGACATCTAGCACCCCACTACCACTATCAGATTAGAGTTATAAAGGAGACTAGACATCTACCAACCCACTACCACTATAAAATTAGAGCCACAAGGGAGACTAGACATCTACCAGCTCACTACAACTATCAGATTAGAGCCACAAGGGAGACTAGACATCGACCACCTCACTACCACTATAAGATTAGAGCCATAAGGGAGACTAGAAATCTACCAACCCACTACCACTTCAGATTAGAGCCATAAGGGAGACTAGATATCTACGACCCCACCACCACCATCATATTAGAGCCACAAAGGAGACTAGACATCTACATGATCTACCACTATCAGATTAGAGCCATAAAGGAGACTAGACATCAACCACCACAATACCACTATCAGATTAGAGCCATAAAGAAGACTAGACATCTACCACCCCACTACCACTATCAGATTAGAGCCATTAGGGAGACTAGACATCTACCAGCCCACTACCACTATCAGATTAGAGCCATAAGGGAGACATCGACCACCCCACTACCACTATCAGATTAGAGTTATAAAGGAGACTAGACATCTACCAACCCACAACCACTATCAGATTAGAGCCATCAGGGAGACTAGACATCTACCAGCCCACTACCACTATCAAATTAGAGTTATAAAGGAGACTAGACATCTACCAACCCACAACCACTATCAGATTAGAGTTATAAAGGAGACTAGACATCTACCAACCCACAACCACTATCTGATTAGTGACACAAGCGAGATTAGACATCTACCAGCCCACTACCACTATCAGATTAGAGTCATAAGGGATACTAGATATCTACAACCCCACTACCACCATCATATTAGAGCCACAAAGGAGACTAGACATCTACCATATCTACCACTATCAGATTAGAGCCATAAAGGAGACTAGACATCAACCACCACAAAACCACTATCAGATTAGAGACACAAGGGAGACTAGACATCTACCACACCACTACCACTATCAGATTAGAGTTATAAAGGAGACTAGATATCTACAACCCCACTACCACCATCATATTAGAGCCACAAAGGAGACTAGACATCTACCACTATCAGATTACAGCCATAAAGGAGACTAGACATCAACCACCACAAAACCACCATCAGATTAGAGACACAAGGGAGACTAGATATCAACGACCCGACTACCACTATAAGATTAGAGCCATAAGGGAGACTAGAAATCTACCAACCCACTACCACAATCAGATTAGAGCCATAAGGGAGACTAGATATCTACGACCCCACTACCACCATCATATTAGAGCCACAAAGGAGACTAGACATCTACCATATCTACCACTATCAGATTAGAGCCATAAAGGAGACTAGACATCAACCACCACAAAACCACTATCAGATTAGAGACACAAGGGAGACTAGACATCTACCACACCACTACCACTATCAGATTAGAGTTATAAAGGAGACTAGACATCTACCAACCCACTACCACTATAAGATTAGAGCCACAAGGGAGACTAGACATCTACCAGCCCACTACCACTATCAGATTAGAGTTATAAAGGAGACTAGACATCTACCAACCCACAACCACTATCTGATTAGTGACACAAGCGAGATTAGACATCTACCACCCCACTACCACTATCAGATTAGAGTTATAAAGGAGACTAGACATCTACCAGCCCACTACCACTATCAGATTAGAGTCATAAGGGATACTAGATATCTACAACCCCACTACCACCATCATATTAGAGCCACAAAGGAGACTAGACATCTACCACCCCACTACAACTATCAGATTAGAGCCATAAGGGAGACTAGACATCTAGCACCCCACTACCACTATCAGATTAGAGCCATAAGGGAGACTAGACATCTAGCACCCTACTACCACTATCAGATTAGAGCCATTAGGGAGACTAGACATCTACCAGCCCACTACCACTATCAGATTAGAGTTATAAAGGCGACTAGACATCTACCACCCCACTACCACTATCAGATTAGAGTCATAAGGGATACTAGATATCTACAACCCCACTACCACCATCATATTAGAGCCACAAAGGAGACTAGACATCTACCACCCCACTACAACTATCAGATTAGAGCCATAAGGGAGACTAGACATCTAGCACCCCACTACCACTATCAGATTAGAGCCATAAGGGAGACTAGACATCTAGCACCCCACTACCACTATCAGATTAGAGTTATAAAGGAGACTAGACATCTACCAGCCCACTACCACTATCAGATTAGAGTCATAAGAGATACTAGATATCTACAACCCCACTACCACCATCATATTAGAGCCACAAAGGAGACTAGACATCTACCACCCCACTACAACTATCAGATTAGAGCCATAAGGGAGACTAGACATCTAGCACCCCACTACCACTATCAGATTAGAGCCATAAGGGATACTAGATATCTACAACCCCACTACCACCATCATATTAGAGCCACAAAGGAGACTAGACATCTACCACATCTACCACTATCAGATTAGAGCCATAAAGGAGACTAGACATCAACCACCACAAAACCACTATCAGATTAGAGCCATAAAGGAGACTAGACATCTACCAGCCCACTACCACTATCAGATTAGAGCCATAAGGGAGACTAGACATCTAGCACCCCACTACCACTATCAGATTAGAGTTATAAAGGAGACTAGACATCTACCAACCCACTACCACTATAAAATTAGAGCCACAAGGGAGACTAGACATCTACCAGCTCACTACAACTATCAGATTAGAGCCACAAGGGAGACTAGACATCGACCACCTCACTACCACTATAAGATTAGAGCCATAAGGGAGACTAGAAATCTACCAACCCACTACCACTTCAGATTAGAGCCATAAGGGAGACTAGATATCTACGACCCC
Organism: Salvelinus alpinus; assembly: GCF_045679555.1. Classification (NCBI taxonomy): domain Eukaryota; kingdom Metazoa; phylum Chordata; class Actinopteri; order Salmoniformes; family Salmonidae; genus Salvelinus; species Salvelinus alpinus. Next base: position 49,904,519 of record NC_092109.1, read on the forward strand.
ACCACCACCATCATATTAGAGCCACAAAGGAGACTAGACATCTACATGATCTACCACTATCAGATTAGAGCCATAAAGGAGACTAGACATCAACCACCACAATACCACTATCAGATTAGAGCCATAAAGAAGACTAGACATCTACCACCCCACTACCACTATCAGATTAGAGCCATTAGGGAGACTAGACATCTACCAGCCCACTACCACTATCAGATTAGAGCCATAAGGGAGACATCGACCACCCCACTACCACTATCAGATTAGAGTTATAAAGGAGACTAGACATCTACCAACCCACTACCACTATCAGATTAGAGCCATCAGGGAGACTAGACATCTACCAGCCCACTACCACTATCAAATTAGAGTTATAAAGGAGACTAGACATCTACCAACCCACAACCACTATCAGATTAGAGTTATAAAGGAGACTAGACATCTACCAACCCACAACCACTATCTGATTAGTGACACAAGCGAGATTAGACATCTACCAGCCCACTACCACTATCAGATTAGAGTCATAAGGGATACTAGATATCTACAACCCCACTACCACCATCATATTAGAGCCACAAAGGAGACTAGACATCTACCATATCTACCACTATCAGATTAGAGCCATAAAGGAGACTAGACATCAACCACCACAAAACCACTATCAGATTAGAGACACAAGGGAGACTAGACATCTACCACACCACTACCACTATCAGATTAGAGTTATAAAGGAGACTAGATATCTACAACCCCACTACCACCATCATATTAGAGCCACAAAGGAGACTAGACATCTACCACTATCAAATTACAGCCATAAAGGAGACTAGACATCAACCACCACAAAACCACCATCAGATTAGAGACACAAGGGAGACTAGATATCAACGACCCGACTACCACTATAAGATTAGAGCCATAAGGGAGACTAGAAATCTACCAACCCACTACCACAATCAGATTAGAGCCATAAGGGAGACTAGATATCTACGACCCCACTACCACCATCATATTAGAGCCACAAAGGAGACTAGACATCTACCATATCTACCACTATCAGATTAGAGCCATAAAGGAGACTAGACATCAACCACCACAAAACCACTATCAGATTAGAGACACAAGGGAGACTAGACATCTACCACACCACTACCACTATCAGATTAGAGTTATAAAGGAGACTAGACATCTACCAACCCACTACCACTATAAGATTAGAGCCACAAGGGAGACTAGACATCTACCAGCCCACTACCACTATCAGATTAGAGTTATAAAGGAGACTAGACATCTACCAACCCACAACCACTATCTGATTAGTGACACAAGCGAGATTAGACATCTACCACCCCACTACCACTATCAGATTAGAGTTATAAAGGAGACTAGACATCTACCAGCCCACTACCACTATCAGATTAGAGTCATAAGGGATACTAGATATCTACAACCCCACTACCACCATCATATTAGAGCCACAAAGGAGGCTAGACATCTACCACCCCACTACAACTATCAGATTAGAGCCATAAGGGAGACTAGACATCTAGCACCCCACTACCACTATCAGATTAGAGCCATAAGGGAGACTAGACATCTAGCACCCCACTACCACTATCAGATTAGAGCCATTAGGGAGACTAGACATCTACCAGCCCACTACCACTATCAGATTAGAGTTATAAAGGCGACTAGACATCTACCACCCCACTACCACTATCAGATTAGAGTCATAAGGGATACTAGATATCTACAACCCCACTACCACCATCATATTAGAGCCACAAAGGAGACTAGACATCTACCACCCCACTACAACTATCAGATTAGAGCCATAAGGGAGACTAGACATCTAGCACCCCACTACCACTATCAGATTAGAGCCATAAGGGAGACTAGACATCTAGCACCCCACTACCACTATCAGATTAGAGTTATAAAGGAGACTAGACATCTACCAGCCCACTACCACTATCAGATTAGAGTCATAAGGGATACTAGATATCTACAACCCCACTACCACCATCATATTAGAGCCACAAAGGAGACTAGACATCTACCACCCCACTACAACTATCAGATTAGAGCCATAAGGGAGACTAGACATCTAGCACCCCACTACCACTATCAGATTAGAGCCATAAGGGATACTAGATATCTACAACCCCACTACCACCATCATATTAGAGCCACAAAGGAGACTAGACATCTACCACATCTACCACTATCAGATTAGAGCCATAAAGGAGACTAGACATCAACCACCACAAAACCACTATCAGATTAGAGCCATAAAGGAGACTAGACATCTACCAGCCCACTACCACTATCAGATTAGAGCCATAAGGGAGACTAGACATCTAGCACCCCACTACCACTATCAGATTAGAGTTATAAAGGAGACTAGACATCTACCAACCCACTACCACTATAAAATTAGAGCCACAAGGGAGACTAGACATCTACCAGCTCACTACAACTATCAGATTAGAGCCACAAGGGAGACTAGACATCGACCACCTCACTACCACTATAAGATTAGAGCCATAAGGGAGACTAGAAATCTACCAACCCACTACCACTTCAGATTAGAGCCATAAGGGAGACTAGATATCTACGACCCCACCACCACCATCATATTAGAGCCACAAAGGAGACTAGACATCTACATGATCTACCACTATCAGATTAGAGCCATAAAGGAGACTAGACATCAACCACCACAATACCACTATCAGATTAGAGCCATAAAGAAGACTAGACATCTACCACCCCACTACCACTATCAGATTAGAGCCATTAGGGAGACTAGACATCTACCAGCCCACTACCACTATCAGATTAGAGCCATAAGGGAGACATCGACCACCCCACTACCACTATCAGATTAGAGTTATAAAGGAGACTAGACATCTACCAACCCACAACCACTATCAGATTAGTGACACAAGCGAGACTAGACATCTACCACCCCACTACCACTATCAGATTAGAGTTATAAAGGAGACTAGACATCTACCAGCCCACTACCACTATCAGATTAGAGTCATAAGGGATACTAGATATCTACAACCCCACTACCACCATCATATTAGAGCCACAAGGGAGACTAGACATCTACCAACCCACTACCACTATAAGATTAGAGCCACAAGGGAGACTAGACATCTACCAGCCCACTACCAATATCAGATTAGAGCCACAAGGGAGACTAGACATCTACCAGCCCACTACAACTATCAGATTAGAGCCACAAGGGAGACTAGACATCTACCAGCCCACTACCACTATCAGATTAGAGTTATAAAGGAGACTAGACATCTACCAACCCACAACCACTATCTGATTAGTGACACAAGCGAGATTAGACATCTACCACCCCACTACCACTATCAGATTAGAGTTATAAAGGAGACTAGACATCTACCAACCCACAACCACTATCAGATTAGAGTCATAAGGGATACTAGATATCTACAACCCCACTACCACCATCATATTAGAGCCACAAAGGAGACTAGACATCTACCACCCCACTACAACTATCAGATTAGAGCCATAAGGGAGACTAGACATCTAGCACCCCACTACCACTATCAGATTAGAGCCATAAGGGAGACTAGACATCTAGCACCCCACTACCACTATCAGATTAGAGCCATAAGGGAGACTAGACATCTAGCACCCCACTACCACTATCAGATTAGAGCCATTAGGGAGACTAGACATCTACCAGCCCACTACCACTATCAGATTAGAGTTATAAAGGCGACTAGACATCTACCACCCCACTACCACTATCAGATTAGAGTCATAAGGGATACTAGATATCTACAACCCCACTACCACCATCATATTAGAGCCACAAAGGAGACTAGACATCTACCACATCTACCACTATCAGATTAGAGTCATAAAGGAGACTAGACATCAACCACCACAAAACCACTATCAGATTAGAGCCATAAAGGAGACTAGACATCTACCAGCCCACTACCACTATCAGATTAGAGCCATAAGGGAGACTAGACATCTAGCACCCCACTACCACTATCAGATTAGAGTTATAAAGGAGACTAGACATCTACCAGCCCACTACCACTATCAGATTAGAGTCATAAGGGATACTAGATATCTACAACCCCACTACCACCATCATATTAGAGCCACAAAGGAGACTAGACATCTACCACCCCACTACAACTATCAGATTAGAGCCACAAGGGAGACTAGACATCGACCACCTCACTACCACTATAAGATTAGAGCCATAAGGGAGACTAGAAATCTACCAACCCACTACCACTTCAGATTAGAGCCATAAGGGAGCCTAGATATCTACGACCCCACCACCACCATCATATTAGAGCCACAAAGGAGACTAGACATCTACATGATCAACCACTATCAGATTAGAGCCATAAAGGAGACTAGACATCAACCACCACAATACCACTATCAGATTAGAGCCATAAAGAAGACTAGACATCTACCACCCCACAACCACTATCAGATTAGAGCCATTAGGGAGACTAGACATCTACCAGCCCACTACCACTATCAGATTAGAGCCATCAGGGAGACTAGACATCTACCAGCCCACTACCACTATCAAATTAGAGTTATAAAGGAGACTAGACATCTACCACCCCACTACCACTATCAGATTAGAGTTATAAAGGAGACTAGACATCTACCAACCCACAACCACTATCTGATTAGTGACACAAGCGAGATTAGACATCTACCAGCCCACTACCACTATCAGATTAGAGTCATAAGGGATACTAGATATCTACAACCCCACTACCACCATCATATTAGAGCCACAAAGGAGACTAGACATCTACCACCCCACTACAACTATCAGATTAGAGCCATAAGGGAGACTAGACATCTAGCACCCCACTACCACTATCAGATTAGAGCCATAAGGGAGACTAGACATCTAGCACCCCACTACCACTATCAGATTAGAGCCATTAGGGAGACTAGACATCTACCAGCCCACTACCACTATCAGATTAGAGTTATAAAGGCGACTAGACATCTACCACCCCACTACCACTATCAGATTAGAGTCATAAGGGATACTAGATATCTACAACCCCACTACCACCATCATATTAGAGCCACAAAGGAGACTAGACATCTACCACATCTACCACTATCAGATTAGAGCCATAAAGGAGACTAGACATCAACCACCACAAAACCACTATCAGATTAGAGCCATAAAGGAGACTAGACATCTACCAGCCCACTACCACTATCAGATTAGAGCCATAAGGGAGACTAGACATCTAGCACCCCACTACCATTATCAGATTAGAGTTATAAAGGAGACTAGACATCTACCAACCCACTACCACTATAAAATTAGAGCCACAAGGGAGACTAGACATCTACCAGCTCACTACAACTATCAGATTAGAGCCACAAGGGAGACTAGACATCGACCACCTCACTACCACTATAAGATTAGAGCCATAAGGGAGACTAGAAATCTACCAACCCACTACCACTTCAGATTAGAGCCATAAGGGAGCCTAGATATCTACGACCCCACCACCACCATCATATTAGAGCCACAAAGGAGACTAGACATCTACATGATCAACCACTATCAGATTAGAGCCATAAAGGAGACTAGACATCAACCACCACAATACCACTATCAGATTAGAGCCATAAAGAAGACTAGACATCTACCACCCCACAACCACTATCAGATTAGAGCCATTAGGGAGACTAGACATCTACCAGCCCACTACCACTATCAGATTAGAGCCATAAGGGAGACATCGACCACCCCACTACCACTATCAGATTAGAGTTATAAAGGAGACTAGACATCTACCAACCCACAACCACTATCAGATTAGAGCCATCAGGGAGACTAGACATCTACCAGCCCACTACCACTATCAAATTAGAGTTATAAAGGAGACTAGACGTCTACCAACCCACAACCACTATCAGATTAGTGACACAAGCGAGACTAGACATCTACCACCCCAATACCACTATCAGATTAGAGTTATAAAGGAGACTTGACATCTACCAGCCCACTACCACTATCAGATTAGAGTCATAAGGGATACTAGATATCTACAACCCCACTACCACCATCATATTAGAGCCACAAAGGAGACTAGACATCTACCATATCTACCACTATCAGATTAGAGCCATAAAGGAGACTAGACATCAACCACCACAATACCACTATCAGATTAGAGCCATAAAGAAGACTAGACATCTACCACCCCACTACCACTATCAGATTAGAGCCATTAGGGAGACTAGACATCTACCAGCCCACTACCACTATCAGATTAGAGCCATAAGGGAGACATCGACCACCCCACTACCACTATCAGATTAGAGTTATAAAGGAGACTAGACATCTACCAACCCACAACCACTATCAGATTAGTGACACAAGCGAGACTAGACATCTACCACCCCACTACCACTATCAGATTAGAGTTATAAAGGAGACTTGACATCTACCAGCCCACTACCACTATCAGATTAGAGTTATAAAGGAGACTAGATATCTACAACCCCACTACCACCATCATATTAGAGCCACAAAGGAGACTAGACATCTACCACTATCAGATTACAGCCATAAAGGAGACTAGACATCAACCACCACAAAACCACCATCAGATTAGAGACACAAGGGAGACTAGATATCAACGACCCGACTACCACTATAAGATTAGAGCCATAAGGGAGACTAGAAATCTACCAACCCACTACCACAATCAGATTAGAGCCATAAGGGAGACTAGATATCTACGACCCCACTACCACCATCATATTAGAGCCACAAAGGAGACTAGACATCTACCATATCTACCACTATCAGATTAGAGCCATAAAGGAGACTAGACATCAACCACCACAAAACCACTATCAGATTAGAGACACAAGGGAGACTAGACATCTACCACACCACTACCACTATCAGATTAGAGTTATAAAGGAGACTAGACATCTACCAACCCACTACCACTATAAGATTAGAGCCACAAGGGAGACTAGACATCTACCAGCCCACTACCACTATCAGATTAGAGTTATAAAGGAGACTAGACATCTACCAACCCACAACCACTATCTGATTAGTGACACAAGCGAGATTAGACATCTACCAGCCCACTAGCACTATCAGATTAGAGTCATAAGGGATACTAGATATCTACAACCCCACTACCACCATCATATTAGAGCCACAAAGGAGACTAGACATCTACCACCCCACTACAACTATCAGATTAGAGCCATAAGGGAGACTAGACATCTAGCACCCCACTACCACTATCAGATTAGAGCCATAAGGGAGACTAGACATCTAGCACCCCACTACCACTATCAGATTAGAGCCATTAGGGAGACTAGACATCTACCAGCCCACTACCACTATCAGATTAGAGTTATAAAGGCGACTAGACATCTACCACCCCACTACCACTATCAGATTAGAGTCATAAGGGATACTAGATATCTACAACCCCACTACCACCATCATATTAGAGCCACAAAGGAGACTAGACATCTACCACCCCACTACAACTATCAGATTAGAGCCATAAGGGAGACTAGACATCTAGCACCCCACTACCACTATCAGATTAGAGCCATAAGGGAGACTAGACATCTAGCACCCCACTACCACTATCAGATTAGAGTTATAAAGGAGACTAGACATCTACCAGCCCACTACCACTATCAGATTAGAGTCATAAGGGATACTAGATATCTACAACCCCACTACCACCATCATATTAGAGCCACAAAGGAGACTAGACATCTACCACCCCACTACAACTATCAGATTAGAGCCATAAGGGAGACTAGACATCTAGCACCCCACTACCACTATCAGATTAGAGCCATAAGGGATACTAGATATCTACAACCCCACTACCACCATCATATTAGAGCCACAAAGGAGACTAGACATCTACCACATCTACCACTATCAGATTAGAGCCATAAAGGAGACTAGACATCAACCACCACAAAACCACTATCAGATTAGAGCCATAAAGGAGACTAGACATCTACCAGCCCACTACCACTATCAGATTAGAGCCATAAGGGAGACTAGACATCTAGCACCCCACTACCACTATCAGATTAGAGTTATAAAGGAGACTAGACATCTACCAACCCACTACCACTATAAAATTAGAGCCACAAGGGAGACTAGACATCTACCAGCTCACTACAACTATCAGATTAGAGCCACAAGGGAGACTAGACATCGACCACCTCACTACCACTATAAGATTAGAGCCATAAGGGAGACTAGAAATCTACCAACCCACTACCACTTCAGATTAGAGCCATAAGGGAGACTAGATATCTACGACCCCACCACCACCATCATATTAGAGCCACAAAGGAGACTAGACATCTACATGATCTACCACTATCAGATTAGAGCCATAAAGGAGACTAGACATCAACCACCACAATACCACTATCAGATTAGAGCCATAAAGAAGACTAGACATCTACCACCCCACTACCACTATCAGATTAGAGCCATTAGGGAGACTAGACATCTACCAGCCCACTACCACTATCAGATTAGAGCCATAAGGGAGACATCGACCACCCCACTACCACTATCAGATTAGAGTTATAAAGGAGACTAGACATCTACCAACCCACAACCACTATCAGATTAGTGACACAAGCGAGACTAGACATCTACCACCCCACTACCACTATCAGATTAGAGTTATAAAGGAGACTAGACATCAACCAGCCCACTACCACTATCAGATTAGAGTCATAAGGGATACTAGATATCTACAACCCCACTACCACCATCATATTAGAGCCACAAGGGAGACTAGACATCTACCAACCCACTACCACTATAAGATTAGAGCCACAAGGGAGACTAGACATCTACCAGCCCACTACCAATATCAGATTAGAGCCACAAGGGAGACTAGACATCTACCAGCTCACTACAACTATCAGATTAGAGCCACAAGGGAGACTAGACATCGACCACCTCACTACCACTATAAGATTAGAGCCATAAGGGAGACTAGAAATCTACCAACCCACTACCACTTCAGATTAGAGCCATAAGGGAGACTAGATATCTACGACCCCACCACCACCATCATATTAGAGCCACAAAGGAGACTAGACATCTACATGATCTACCACTATCAGATTAGAGCCATAAAGGAGACTAGACATCAACCACCACAATACCACTATCAGATTAGAGCCATAAAGAAGACTAGACATCTACCACCCCACTACCACTATCAGATTAGAGCCATTAGGGAGACTAGACATCTACCAGCCCACTACCACTATCAGATTAGAGCCATAAGGGAGACATCGACCACCCCACTACCACTATCAGATTAGAGTTATAAAGGAGACTAGACATCTACCAACCCACAACCACTATCAGATTAGTGACACAAGCGAGACTAGACATCTACCACCCCACTACCACTATCAGATTAGAGTTATAAAGGAGACTAGACATCTACCAGCCCACTACCACTATCAGATTAGAGTCATAAGGGATACTAGATATCTACAACCCCACTACCACCATCATATTAGAGCCACAAGGGAGACTAGACATCTACCAACCCACTACCACTATAAGATTAGAGCCACAAGGGAGACTAGACATCTACCAGCCCACTACCAATATCAGATTAGAGCCACAAGGGAGACTAGACATCTACCAGCCCACTACAACTATCAGATTAGAGCCACAAGGGAGACTAGACATCTACCAGCCCACTACCACTATCAGATTAGAGTTATAAAGGAGACTAGACATCTACCAACCCACAACCACTATCTGATTAGTGACACAAGCGAGATTAGACATCTACCACCCCACTACCACTATCAGATTAGAGTTATAAAGGAGACTAGACATCTACCAACCCACAACCACTATCTGATTAGTGACACAAGCGAGATTAGACATCTACCACCCCACTACCACTATCAGATTAGAGTTATAAAGGAGACTAGACATCTACCAGCCCACTACCACTATCAGATTAGAGTCATAAGGGATACTAGATATCTACAACCCCACTACCACCATCATATTAGAGCCACAAAGGAGACTAGACATCTACCACCCCACTACAACTATCAGATTAGAGCCATAAGGGAGACTAGACATCTAGCACCCCACTACCACTATCAGATTAGAGCCATAAGGGAGACTAGACATCTAGCACCCCACTACCACTATCAGATTAGAGCCATAAGGGAGACTAGACATCTAGCACCCCACTACCACTATCAGATTAGAGCCATTAGGGAGACTAGACATCTACCAGCCCACTACCACTATCAGATTAGAGTTATAAAGGCGACTAGACATCTACCACCCCACTACCACTATCAGATTAGAGTCATAAGGGATACTAGATATCTACAACCCCACTACCACCATCATATTAGAGCCACAAAGGAGACTAGACATCTACCACATCTACCACTATCAGATTAGAGCCATAAAGGAGACTAGACATCAACCACCACAAAACCACTATCAGATTAGAGCCATAAAGGAGACTAGACATCTACCAGCCCACTACCACTATCAGATTAGAGCCATAAGGGAGACTAGACATCTAGCACCCCACTACCACTATCAGATTAGAGTTATAAAGGAGACTAGACATCTACCAGCCCACTACCACTATCAGATTAGAGTCATAAGGGATACTAGATATCTACAACCCCACTACCACCATCATATTAGAGCCACAAAGGAGACTAGACATCTACCACCCCACTACAACTATCAGATTAGAGCCATAAGGGAGACTAGACATCTACCAACCCACAACCACTATCAGATTAGAGCCATAAAGGAGACTAGACATCTACCAACCCACAACCACTATCAGATTAGTGACACAAGCGAGACTAGACATCTACCACCCCACTACCACTATCAGATTAGAGTTATAAAGGAGACTAGACATCTACCAGCCCACTACCACTATCAGATTAGAGTCATAAGGGATACTAGATATCTACAACCCCACTACCACCATCATATTAGAGCCACAAAGGAGACTAGACATCTACCATATCTACCACTATCAGATTAGAGCCATAAAGGAGACTAGACATCAACCACCACAAAACCACTATCAGATTAGAGACACAAGGGAGACTAGACATCTACCACACCACTACCACTATCAGATTAGAGTTATAAAGGAGACTAGACATCTACCAACCCACTACCACTATAAGATTAGAGCCACAAGGGAGACTAGACATCTACCAGCCCACTACCATTATCAGATTAGAGCCACAAGGGAGACTAGACATCTACCAGCCCACTACAACTATCAGATTAGAGCCACAAGGGAGACTAGACATCTACCAGCCCACTACCACTATCAGATTAGAGTTATAAAGGAGACTAGACATCTACCAACCCACAACCACTATCTGATTAGTGACACAAGCGAGATTAGACATCTACCACCCCACTACCACTATCAGATTAGAGTTATAAAGGAGACTAGACATCTACCAACCCACAACCACTATCTGATTAGTGACACAAGCGAGATTAGACATCTACCACCCCACTACCACTATCAGATTAGAGTTATAAAGGAGACTAGACATCTACCAGCCCACTACCACTATCAGATTAGAGTCATAAGGGATACTAGATATCTACAACCCCACTACCACCATCATATTAGAGCCACAAAGGAGAGTAGACATCTACCACCCCACTACAACTATCAGATTAGAGCCATAAGGGAGACTAGACATCTAGCACCCCACTACCACTATCAGATTAGAGCTATAAGGGAGACTAGACATCTAGCACCCCACTACCACTATCAGATTAGAGCCATAAGGGAGACTAGACATCTAGCACCCCACTACCACTATCAGATTAGAGTTATAAAGGCGACTAGACATCTACCACCCCACTACCACTATCAGATTAGAGTCATAAGGGATACTAGATATCTACAACCCCACTACCACCATCATATTAGAGCCACAAAGGAGACTAGACATCTACCACATCTACCACTATCAGATTAGAGCCATAAAGGAGACTAGACATCTACCAGCCCACTACCACTATCAGATTAGAGCCATAAGGGAGACTAGACATCTAGCACCCCACTACCACTATCAGATTAGAGTTATAAAGGAGACTAGACATCTACCAACCCACTACCACTATAAAATTAGAGCCACAAGGGAGACTAGACATCTACCAGCTCACTACAACTATCAGATTAGAGCCACAAGGGAGACTAGACATCGACCACCTCACTACCACTATAAGATTAGAGCCATAAGGGAGACTAGAAATCTACCAACCCACTACCACTTCAGATTAGAGCCATAAGGGAGACTAGATATCTACGACCCCACCACCACCATCATATTAGAGCCACAAAGGAGACTAGACATCTACATGATCTACCACTATCAGATTAGAGCCATAAAGGAGACTAGACATCAACCACCACAATACCACTATCAGATTAGAGCCATAAAGAAGACTAGACATCTACCAGCCCACTACCACTATCAGATTAGAGCCATAAAGGAGACTAGACATCTACCAGGCCACTACCACTATCAGATTAGAGCCATAAGGGAGACTAGACATCTACCAGCCCACTACCACTATCAGATTAGAGCCATAAAGAAGACTAGACATCTACCAGCCCACTACCACTATCAGATTAGAGCCATCAGGGAGACTAGACATCTACCAACCCACTACCACTATCAGATTAGAGCCATAAGGGAGACTAGACATCTACCAGCCCACTACCACTATCAGATTAGAGTCATAAGGGATACTAGATATCTACAACCCCACTACCACCATCATATTAGAGCCACAAAGGAGACTAGACATCTACCATATCTACCACTATCAGATTAGAGCCATAAAGGAGACTAGACATCAACCACCACAAAACCACTATCAGATTAGAGACACAAGGGAGACTAGACATCTACCACACCACTACCACTATCAGATTAGAGTTATAAAGGAGACTAGACATCTACCAACCCACTACCACTATAAGATTAGAGCCACAAGGGAGACTAGACATCTACCAGCCCACTACCATTATCAGATTAGAGCCACAAGGGAGACTAGACATCTACCAGCCCACTACCACTATCAGATTAGAGTTATAAAGGAGACTAGACATCTACCAACCCACAACCACTATCTGGTTAGTGACACAAGCGAGATTAGACATCTACCACCCCACTACCACTATCAGATTAGAGTTATAATGGAGACTAGACATCTACCAACCCACAACCACTATCTGATTAGTGACACAAGCGAGATTAGACATCTACCACCCCACTACCACTATCAGATTAGAGTTATAAAGGAGACTAGACATCTACCAGCCCACTACCACTATCAGATTAGAGTCATAAGGGATACTAGATACCTACAACCCCACTACCACCATCATATTAGAGCCACAAAGGAGACTAGACATCTACCACCCCACTACCACTATCAGATTAGAGCCATAAGGGAGACTAGACATCTAGCACCCCACTACCACTATCAGATTAGAGCCATAAGGGAGACTAGACATCTACCAGCCCACTACCACTATCAGATTAGAGTTATAAAGGCGACTAGACATCTACCACCCCACTACCACTATCAGATTAGAGTCATAAGGGATACTAGATATCTACAACCCCACTACCACCATCATATTAGAGCCACAAAGGAGACTAGACATCTACCACATCTACCACTATCAGATTAGAGCCATAAAGGAGACTAGACATCAACCACCACAAAACCACTATCAGATTAGAGCCATAAGGGAGACTAGACATCGACCACCCCACTACCACTATCAGATTAGAGTTATAAAGGAGACTAGACATCTACCAACCCACAACCACTATCAGATTAGAGCCATTAGGGAGACTAGACATCTACCAGCCCACTACCACTATCAGATTAGAGTTATAAAGGAGACTAGACATCTACCAACCCACAACCACTATCTGATTAGTGACACAAGCGAGATTAGACATCTACCACCCCACTACCACTATCAGATTAGAGTTATAAAGGAGACTAGACATCTACCAACCCACAACCACTATCTGATTAGTGACACAAGCGAGATTAGACATCTACCACCCCACTACCACTATCAGATTAGAGTTATAAAGGAGACTAGACATCTACCAGCCCACTACCACTATCAGATTAGAGTCATAAGGGATACTAGATATCTACAACCCCACTACCACCATCATATTAGAGCCACAAAGGAGACTAGACATCTACCACCCCACTACAACTATCAGATTAGAGCCATAAGGGAGACTAGACATCTAGCACCCCACTACCACTATCAGATTAGAGCCATAAGGGAGACTAGACATCTAGCACCCCACTACCACTATCAGATTAGAGCCATAAGGGAGACTAGACATCTAGCACCCCACTACCACTATCAGATTAGAGCCATTAGGGAGACTAGACATCTACCAGCCCACTACCACTATCAGATTAGAGTTATAAAGGCGACTAGACATCTACCACCCCACTACCACTATCAGATTAGAGTCATAAGGGATACTAGATATCTACAACCCCACTACCACCATCATATTAGAGCCACAAAGGAGACTAGACATCTACCACATCTACCACTATCAGATTAGAGCCATAAAGGAGACTAGACATCAACCACCACAAAACCACTATCAGATTAGAGCCATAAAGGAGACTAGACATCTACCAGCCCACTACCACTATCAGATTAGAGCCATAAGGGAGACTAGACATCTAGCACCCCACTACCACTATCAGATTAGAGTTATAAAGGAGACTAGACATCTACCAGCCCACTACCACTATCAGATTAGAGTCATAAGGGATACTAGATATCTACAACCCCACTACCACCATCATATTAGAGCCACAAAGGAGACTAGACATCTACCACCCCACTACAACTATCAGATTAGAGCCATAAGGGAGACTAGACATCTACCAACCCACAACCACTATCAGATTAGAGCCATAAAGGAGACTAGACATCTACCAACCCACAACCACTATCAGATTAGTGACACAAGCGAGACTAGACATCTACCACCCCACTACCACTATCAGATTAGAGTTATAAAGGAGACTAGACATCTACCAGCCCACTACCACTATCAGATTAGAGTCATAAGGGATACTAGATATCTACAACCCCACTACCACCATCATATTAGAGCCACAAAGGAGACTAGACATCTACCATATCTACCACTATCAGATTAGAGCCATAAAGGAGACTAGACATCAACCACCACAAAACCACTATCAGATTAGAGACACAAGGGAGACTAGACATCTACCACACCACTACCACTATCAGATTAGAGTTATAAAGGAGACTAGACATCTACCAACCCACTACCACTATAAGATTAGAGCCACAAGGGAGACTAGACATCTACCAGCCCACTACCATTATCAGATTAGAGCCACAAGGGAGACTAGACATCTACCAGCCCACTACAACTATCAGATTAGAGCCACAAGGGAGACTAGACATCTACCAGCCCACTACCACTATCAGATTAGAGTTATAAAGGAGACTAGACATCTACCAACCCACAACCACTATCTGATTAGTGACACAAGCGAGATTAGACATCTACCACCCCACTACCACTATCAGATTAGAGTTATAAAGGAGACTAGACATCTACCAACCCACAACCACTATCTGATTAGTGACACAAGCGAGATTAGACATCTACCACCCCACAACCACTATCAGATTAGAGTTATAAAGGAGACTAGACATCTACCAGCCCACTACCACTATCAGATTAGAGTCATAAGGGATACTAGATATCTACAACCCCACTACCACCATCATATTAGAGCCACAAAGGAGACTAGACATCTACCACCCCACTACAACTATCAGATTAGAGCCATAAGGGAGACTAGACATCTAGCACCCCACTACCACTATCAGATTAGAGCTATAAGGGAGACTAGACATCTAGCACCCCACTACCACTATCAGATTAGAGCCATAAGGGAGACTAGACATCTAGCACCCCACTACCACTATCAGATTAGAGTTATAAAGGCGACTAGACATCTACCACCCCACTACCACTATCAGATTAGAGTCATAAGGGATACTAGATATCTACAACCCCACTACCACCATCATATTAGAGCCACAAAGGAGACTAGACATCTACCACATCTACCACTATCAGATTAGAGCCATAAAGGAGACTAGACATCTACCAGCCCACTACCACTATCAGATTAGAGCCATAAGGGAGACTAGACATCTAGCACCCCACTACCACTATCAGATTAGAGTTATAAAGGAGACTAGACATCTACCAACCCACTACCACTATAAGATTAGAGCCACAAGGGAGACTAGACATCTACCAGCTCACTACAACTATCAGATTAGAGCCACAAGGGAGACTAGACATCGACCACCTCACTACCACTATAAGATTAGAGCCATAAGGGAGACTAGAAATCTACCAACCCACTACCACTTCAGATTAGAGCCATAAGGGAGACTAGATATCTACGACCCCACCACCACCATCATATTAGAGCCACAAAGGAGACTAGACATCTACATGATCTACCACTATCAGATTAGAGCCATAAAGGAGACTAGACATCAACCACCACAATACCACTATCAGATTAGAGCCATAAAGAAGACTAGACATCTACCAGCCCACTACCACTATCAGATTAGAGCCATTAGGGAGACTAGACATCTACCAGGCCACTACCACTATCAGATTAGAGCCATAAAGGAGACTAGACATCGACCACCCCACTACCACTATCAGATTAGAGCCATAAAGGAGACTAGACATCTACCACCCCACTACCACTATCAGATTAGAGCCATCAGGGAGACTAGACATCTACCAGCCCACTACCACTATCAGATTAGAGCCATAAAGGAGACTAGACATCTACCACCCCACTACCACTATCAGATTAGAGTCATAAGGGATACTAGATATCTACAACCCCACTACCACCATCATATTAGAGCCACAAAGGAGACTAGACATCTACCATATCTACCACTATCAGATTAGAGCCATAAAGGAGACTAGACATCAACCACCACAAAACCACTATCAGATTAGAGACACAAGGGAGACTAGACATCTACCACACCACTACCACTATCAGATTAGAGTTATAAAGGAGACTAGACATCTACCAACCCACTACCACTATAAGATTAGAGCCACAAGGGAGACTAGACATCTACCAGCCCACTACCATTATCAGATTAGAGCCACAAGGGAGACTAGACATCTACCAGCCCACTACCACTATCAGATTAGAGTTATAAAGGAGACTAGACATCTACCAACCCACAACCACTATCTGGTTAGTGACACAAGCGAGATTAGACATCTACCACCCCACTACCACTATCAGATTAGAGTTATAATGGAGACTAGACATCTACCAACCCACAACCACTATCTGATTAGTGACACAAGCGAGATTAGACATCTACCTCCCCACAACCACTATCAGATTAGAGTTATAAAGGAGACTAGACATCTACCAGCCCACTACCACTATCAGATTAGAGTCATAAGGGATACTAGATACCTACAACCCCACTACCACCATCATATTAGAGCCACAAAGGAGACTAGACATCTACCACCCCACTACCACTATCAGATTAGAGCCATAAGGGAGACTAGACATCTAGCACCCCACTACCACTATCAGATTAGAGCCATTAGGGAGACTAGACATCTACCAGCCCACTACCACTATCAGATTAGAGTTATAAAGGCGACTAGAGATCTACCACCCCACTACCACTATCAGATTAGAGTCATAAGGGATACTAGATATCTACAACCCCACTACCACCATCATATTAGAGCCACAAAGGAGACTAGACATCTACCACATCTACCACTATCAGATTAGAGCCATAAAGGAGACTAGACATCAACCACCACAAAACCACTATCAGATTAGAGCCATAAGGGAGACTAGACATCTACCACCCCACTACCACTATCAGATTAGAGCCATAAAGGAGACTAGACATCTACCAACCCACAACCACTATCAGATTAGAGCCATCAGGGAGACTAGACATCTACCAGCCCACTACCACTATCAGATTAGAGCCATAAAGGAGACTAGACATCTACCAACCCACTACCACTATCAGATTAGAGTTATAAAGGAGACTAGACATCTACCAACCCACTACCACTATAAGATTAGAGCCACAAGGGAGACTAGACATCTACCAGCCCACTACCATTATCAGATTAGAGCCACAAGGGAGAATAGACATCTACCAGCCCACTACAACTATCAGATTAGAGCCACAAGGGAGACTAGACATCTACCAGCCCACTACCACTATCAGATTAGAGTTATAAAGGAGACTAGACATCTACCAACCCACTACCACTATAAAATTAGAGCCACAAGGGAGACTAGACATCTACCAGCTCACTACAACTATCAGATTAGAGCCACAAGGGAGACTAGACATCGACCACCTCACTACCACTATAAGATTAGAGCCATAAGGGAGACTAGAAATCTACCAACCCACTACCACTTCAGATTAGAGCCATAAGGGAGACTAGATATCTACGACCCCACTACCACCATCATATTAGAGCCACAAAGGAGACTAGACATCTACATGATCTACCACTATCAGATTAGAGCCATAAAGGAGACTAGACATCAACCACCACAATACCACTATCAGATTAGAGCCATAAAGAAGACTAGACATCTACCACCCCACTACCACTATCAGACTAGAGCCATTAGGGAGACTAGACATCTACCAGCCCACTACCACTATCAGATTAGAGCCATAAGGGAGACTAGACATCTACCACCCCACTACCACTATCAGATTAGAGCCATAAAGAAGACTAGACATCTACCACCCCACTACCACTATCAGATTAGAGCCATCAGGGAGACTAGACATCTACCAGCCCACTACCACTATCAGATTAGAGTTATAAAGGAGACTAGACATCTACCAGCCCACTACCACTATCAGATTAGAGTAATAAGGGATACTAGATATCTACAACCCCACTACCACCATCATATTAGAGCCACAAAGGAGACTAGACATCTACCATATCTACCACTATCAGATTAGAGCCATAAAGGAGACTAGACATCAACCACCACAAAACCACTATCAGACTAGAGACACAAGGGAGACTAGACATCTACCACCCCACTACCACTATCAGATTAGAGTTATAAAGGAGACTAGACATCTACCAACCCACTACCACTATAAGATTAGAGCCACAAGGGAGACTAGACATCTACCAGCCCACTACCATTATCAGATTAGAGCCACAAGGGAGACTAGACATCTACCAGCCCACTACAACTATCAGATTAGAGCCACAAGGGAGACTAGACATCTACCACCCCACTACAACTATCAGATTAGAGCCATAAGGGAGACTAGACATCTAGCACCCCACTACCACTATCAGATTAGAGCCATAAGGGAGACTAGACATCTAGCACCCCACTACCACTATCAGATTAGAGCCATTAGGGAGACTAGACATCTACCAGCCCACTACCACTATCAGATTAGAGTTATAAAGGCGACTAGAGATCTACCACCCCACTACCACTATCAGATTAGAGTCATAAGGGATACTAGATATCTACAACCCCACTACCACCATCATATTAGAGCCACAAAGGAGACTAGACATCTACCACATCTACCACTATCAGATTAGAGCCATAAAGGAGACTAGACATCAACCACCACAAAACCACTATCAGATTAGAGCCATAAGGGAGACTAGACATCGACCACCCCACTACCACTATCAGATTAGAGTTATAAAGGAGACTAGACATCTACCAACCCACAACCACTATCAGATTAGAGCCATCAGGGAGACTAGACATCTACCAGCCCACTACCACTATCAGATTAGAGTTATAAAGGAGACTAGACATCTACCAGCCCACTACCACTATCAGATTAGAGTCATAAGGGATACTAGATATCTACAACCCCACTACCACCATCATATTAGAGCCACAAAGGATACTAGACATCTACCATATCTACCACTATCAGATTAGATCCATAAAGGAGACTAGACATCAACCACCACAAAACCACTATCAGATTAGAGCCATGAAGAAGACTAGACATCTACCACCCCACTACAACTATCAGATTAGAGTTATAAAGGAGACTAGACATCTACCAACCCACTACCACTATAAGATTAGAGCCACAAGGGAGACTAGACATCTACCAGCCCACTACCATTATCAGATTAGAGCCACAAGGGAGAATAGACATGTACCAGCCCACTACAACTATCAGATTAGAGCCACAAGGGAGACTAGACATCTACCAGACCACTACCACTATCAGATTAGAGTTATAAAGGAGACTAGACATCTACCAACCCACAACCACTATCTGATTAGTGACACAAGCGAGATTAGACATCTACCACCCTACTACCACTATCAGATTAGAGTTATAAAGGAGACTAGACATCTACCAACCCACAACCACTATCTGATTAGTGACACAAGCGAGATTAGACATCTACCACCCCACTACCACTATCAGATTAGAGTTATAAAGGAGACTAGACATCTACCAGCCCACTACCACTATCAGATTAGAGTCATAAGGGATACTAGATATCTACAACCCCACTACCACCATCATATTAGAGCCACAAAGGAGACTAGACATCTACCAGCCCACTACCACTATCAGATTAGAGTCATAAGGGATACTAGATATCTACAACCCCACTACCACCATCATATTAGAGCCACAAAGGAGACTAGACATCTACCACCCCACTACAACTATCAGATTAGAGCCATAAGGGAGACTAGACATCTAGCACCCCACTACCACTATCAGATTAGAGCCATAAGGGAGACTAGACATCTAGCACCCCACTACCACTATCAGATTAGAGCCATTAGGGAGACTAGACATCTACCAGCCCACTACCACTATCAGATTAGAGTTATAAAGGCGACTAGACATCTACCACCCCACTACCACTATCAGATTAGAGCCATAAGGGAGACTAGACATCTAGCACCCCACTACCACTATCAGATTAGAGCCATAAGGGAGACTAAACATCTAGCACCCCACTACCACTATCAGATTAGAGCCATTAGGGAGACTAGACATCTACCA
Source organism: Salvelinus alpinus (assembly GCF_045679555.1). Classification (NCBI taxonomy): domain Eukaryota; kingdom Metazoa; phylum Chordata; class Actinopteri; order Salmoniformes; family Salmonidae; genus Salvelinus; species Salvelinus alpinus. The sequence goes on from NC_092109.1 coordinate 49,925,866, forward strand.
GCCCACTACCACTATCAGATTAGAGCCATAAAGGAGACTAGACATCTACCAACCCACTACCACAATCAGATTAGAGCCACAAAGGAGACTAGACATCTACCACATCTACCACTATCAGATTAGAGCCATAAAGGAGACTAGACATCAACCACAACAAAACCACTATCAGATTAGAGAAACAAGGGAGACTAGATATCAATGAACCGACTACCACTATAAGATTAGAGCCATAAGGGAGACTAGATATCTACGACCCCACTACCACCATCATATTAGAGCCACAAAGGAGACTAGACATCTACCACCACAAAACCACTATCAGATTAGAGACACAAGGGAGACTAGACATCTACCACCCCACTACCACTATCAGATTAGAGTTATAAAGGAGACTAGACATCTACCAGCCCACTACCACTATAAGATTAGAGCCACAAGGGAGACTAGACATCTACCAGCCCACTACAACTATCAGATTAGAGCCACAAGGGAGACTAGACATCTTCCAGCCCACTACCACTATCAGATTAGAGTAATAAAGGAGACTAGACATCTACCAACCCACAACCACTATCAGATTAGAGCCACAAGGGAGCCTAGACATCTACCAGCCCACTACAACTATCAGATTAGAGCCACAAGGGAGACTAGACATCGACCACCTCACTACCACTATAAGATTAGAGCCATAAGGGAGACTAGAAATCTACCAACCCACTACCACTATCAGATTAGAGCCATAAGGGAGACTAGATATCTACGACCCCACTACCACCATCATATTAGCGCCACAAAGGAGACTAGACATCTACCACTATCAGATTAGAGCCATAAAGGAGACTAGACATCAACCACCACAAAACCACTATCAGACTAGAGACACAAGGGAGACTAGACATCTACCACCCCACTACCACTATCAGATTAGAGTTATAAAGGAGACTAGATATCGACCACCCCACTACCACTATCAGATTAGAGTTATAAAGGAGACTAGACATCTACCAGCCCACTACCACTATAAGATTAGAGCCACAAGGGAGACTAGACATCTACCAGCCCACTACAACTATCAGATTAGAGCCACAAGGGAGACTAGACATCTACCAGCCCACTACCACTATCAGATTAGAGTCATAAGGGATACTAGATATCTACAACCCCACTACCACTATCAGATTAGAGCCATAAAGGAGACTAGACATCAACCACAACAAAACCACTATCAGATTAGAGACACAAGGGAGACTAGACATCTACCACCCCACTACCACTATCAGATTAGAGTTATAAAGGAGACTAGACATCTACCAACCCACGACCACTATCAGATTAGAGCCACAAGGGAGACTAGACATCTACCAGCCCACTACCACTATCAGATTAGAGTTATAAAGGAGACTAGACATCTACCAACCCACAACCACTATCAGATTAGAGCCACAAGGGAGCCTAGACATCTACCAGCCCACTACAACTATCAGATTAGAGCCACAAGGGAGACTAGACATCTACCACCCCACTACCACTATCAGATTAGAGCCATAAAGAAGGCTAGACATCTACCATCCCACTACAACTATCAGATTAGAGCCATAAGGGAGACTAGACATCGACCACCCCACTACCACTATCAGATTAGAGTTATAAAGGAGACTAGACATCTACCAACCCACAACCACTATCAGATTAGTGACACAAGCGAGACTAGACATCTACCACCCCACTACCACTATCAGATTAGAGTTATAAAGGAGACTAGACATCTACCACCTCACTACCACTATAAGATTAGAGCCATAAGGGAGACTAGAAATCTACCAACCCACTACCACTATCAGATTAGAGCCATAAGGGAGACTAGATATCTACGACCCCACTACCACCATCATATTAGCGCCACAAAGGAGACTAGACATCTACCACTACACTATCAGATTAGAGCCATAAAGGAGACTAGACATCAACCACCACAAAACCACTATCAGACTAGAGACACAAGGGAGACTAGACATCTACCACCCCACTACCACTATCAGATTAGAGTTATAAAGGAGACTAGATATCGACCACCCCACTACCACTATCAGATTAGAGTTATAAAGGAGACTAGACATCTACCAGCCCACTACCACTATAAGATTAGAGCCACAAGGGAGACTAGACATCTACCAGCCCACTACAACTATCAGATTAGAGCCACAAGGGAGACTAGACATCTACCAGCCCACTACCACTATCAGATTAGAGTCATAAGGGATACTAGATATCTACAACCCCACTACCACTATCAGATTAGAGCCATAAAGGAGACTAGACATCAACCACAACAAAACCACTATCAGATTAGAGACACAAGGGAGACTAGACATCTACCACCCCACTACCACTATCAGATTAGAGTTATAAAGGAGACTAGACATCTACCAACCCACGACCACTATCAGATTAGAGCCACAAGGGAGACTAGACATCTACCACCCCACTACCACTATCAGATTAGAGTTATAAAGGAGACTAGACATCTACCAACCCACTACCACTATCAGATTAGAGCCACAAGGGAGCCTAGACATCTACCAGCCCACTACAACTATCAGATTAGAGCCACAAGGGAGACTAGACATCTACCACCCCACTACCACTATCAGATTAGAGCCATAAAGAAGGCTAGACATCTACCATCCCACTACAACTATCAGATTAGAGCCATAAGGGAGACTAGACATCGACCACCCCACTACCACTATCAGATTAGAGTTATAAAGGAGACTAGACATCTACCAACCCACAACCACTATCAGATTAGTGACACAAGCGAGACTAGACATCTACCACCCCACTACCACTATCAGATTAGAGTTATAAAGGAGACTAGACATCTACCAGCCCACTACCACTATCAGATTAGAGTCATAAGGGATACTAGATATCTACAACCCCACTACCACCATCATATTAGAGCCACAAAGGAGACTAGACATCTACCATATCTACCACTATCAGATTAGAGCCATAAAGGAGACTAGACATCAACCACCACAAAACCACTATCAGATTAGAGCCATAAAGAAGACTAGACATCTACCACCCCACTAAAACTATCAGATTAGAGCCATAAGGGAGACTAGACATCTAGCACCCCACTACCACTATCAGATTAGAGCCATAAGGGAGACTAGACATCTAGCACCCCACTACCACTATCAGATTAGAGCCATAAGGGAGACTAGACATCTAGCACCCCACTACCACTATCAGATTAGAGCCATTAGGGAGACTAGACATCTACCAGCCCACTACCACTATCAGATTAGAGCCATAAGGGAGACTAGACATCTAGCACCCCACTACCACTATCAGATTAGAGCCAAAAGGGAGACTAGACATCTACCAACCCACTACCACTATCAGATTAGAGCCATAAAGGAGACTAGACATCAACCACAACAAAACCACTATCAGATTAGAGACACAAGGGAGACTAGATATCAACGACCCGACTACCACTATAAGATTAGAGCCATAAGGGAGACTAGATATCTACGACCCCACTACCACCATCATATTAGAGCCACAAAGGAGACTAGACATCTACCATATCTACCACTATCAGATTAGAGCCATAAAGGAGACTAGACATCAACCACCACAAAACCACTATCAGATTAGAGACACAAGGGAGACTAGACATCTACCACCCCACTACCACTATCAGATTAGAGTTATAAAGGAGACTAGACATCTACCAACCCACTACCACTATCAGATTAGAGCCATAAGGGAGACTAGACATCTACCAGCCCACTACCCCTATCAGATTAGAGCCATAAGGGAGACTAGACATCTACCAACCCACAACCACTATCAGATTAGAGCCACAAGGGAGCCTAGACATCTACCAGCCCACTACCACTATCAGATTAGAGCCACAAGGGAGACTAGACATCGACCACCTCACTACCACTATAAGATTAGAGCCATAAGGGAGACTAGAAATCTACCAACCCACTACCACTATCAGATTAGAGCCATAAGGGAGACTAGATATCTACGACCCCACTACCACCATCATATTAGCGCCACAAAGGAGACTAGACATCTACCATATCTACCACTATCAGATTAGAGCCATAAAGGAGACTAGACATCAACCACCACAAAACCACTATCAGACTCGAGACACAAGGGAGACTAGACATCTACCACCCCACTACCACTATCAGATTAGAGTTATAAAGGAGACTAGACATCGACCACCCCACTACCACTATCAGATTAGAGTTATAAAGGAGACTAGACATCTACCACATCTACCACTATCAGATTAGAGCCATAAAGGAGAGTAGACATCAACCACCACAAAACCACTATCAGATTAGAGCCATAAAGGAGACTAGACATCTACCAGCCCACTACCACTATAAGATTAGAGCCAAAAGGGAGACTAGACATCTACCAGCCCACTACCACTATCAGATTATAGTTATAAAGGAGACTAGATATCTACAACCCCACTACCACCATCATATTAGAGCCACAAAGGAGACTAGACATCTACCACATCTACCACTATCAGATTAGAGACATAAAGGAGACTAGACATCAACCACCACAAAACCACTATCAGATTAGAGCCATAAAGGAGACTAGACATCTACCAGCCCACTACCACTATCAGATTAGAGCCATAAGGGAGACTAGGCATCTAGCACCCCACTACCACTATCAGATTAGAGTTATAAAGGAGACTAGACATCTACCAACCCACTACCACTATAATATTAGAGCCACAAGGGAGACTAGACATCTACCAGCTCACTACAACTATCAGATTAGAACCACAAGGGAGACTAGACATCGACCACCTCACTACCACTATAAGATTAGAGCCATAAGGGAGACTAGAAATATACCAACCCACTACCACTTCAGATTAGAGCCATAAGGGAGACTAGATATCTACGACCCCACTACCACCATCATATTAGAGCCACAAAGGAGACTAGACATCTACCATATCTACCACTATCAGATTAGAGCCATAAAGGAGACTAGACATCAACCACCACAATACCACTATCAGATTAGAGCCATAAAGAAGACTAGACATCTACCACCCCACTACCACTATCAGATTACAGCCATTAGGGAGACTAGACATCTACCAGCCCACTACCACTATCAGATTAGAGCCATAAGGGAGACTAGACATCGACCACCCCACTACCACTATCAGATTAGAGTTATAAAGGAGACTAGACATCTACCAACCCACAACCACTATCAGATTAGAGCCATTAGGGAGACTAGACATCTACCAGCCCACTACCACTATCAGATTAGAGTTATAAGGGAGACTAGACATCTACCAACCCACAACCACTATCAGATTAGTGACACAAGCGAGACTAGACATCTACCACCCCACTACCACTATCAGATTAGAGTTATAAAGGAGACTAGACATCTACCAGCCCACTACCACTATCAGACTAGAGTCATAAGGGATACTAGATATCTACAACCCCACTACCACCATCATATTAGAGCCACAAAGGAGACTAGACATCTACCATATCTACCACTATCAGATTAGAGCCATAAAGGAGACTAGACATCAACCACCACAAAACCACTATCAGATTAGAGCCATGAAGAAGACTAGACATCTACCACCCCACTACCACTATCAGATTAGAGCCATAAGGGAGACTAGACATCTAGCACCCCACTACCACTATCAGATTAGAGCCATTAGGGAGACTAGACATCTACCAGCCCACTACCACTATCAGATTAGAGCCATAAGGGAGACTAGACATCTAGCACCCCACTACCACTATCAGATTAGAGCCAAAAGGGAGACTAGACATCTACCAACCCACTACCACTATCAGATTAGAGCCATAAAGGAGACTAGACATCTACCAACCCACTACCACTATCAGATTAGAGCCATAAAGGAGACTAGACATCAACCACAACAAAACCACTATCAGATTAGAGACACAAGGGAGACTAGATATCAACGACCCGACTACCACTATAAGATTAGAGCCATAAGGGAGACTAGATATCTACGACCCCACTACCACCATCATATTAGAGCCACAAAGGAGACTAGACATCTACCATATCTACCACTATCAGATTAGAGCCATAAAGGAGACTAGACATCAACCACCACAAAACCACTATCAGATTAGAGACACAAGGGAGACTAGACATCTACCACCCCACTACCACTATCAGATTAGAGTTATAAAGGAGACTAGACATCTACCAACCCACTACCACTATCAGATTAGAGCCATAAGGGAGACTAGACATCTACCAGCCCACTACCCCTATCAGATTAGAGTTATAAAGGAGACTAGACATCTACCAACCCACTACCACTATCAGATTAGAGCCACAAGGGAGACTAGACATCTACCAGCCCACTACCACTATCAGATTAGAGCCACAAGGGAGACTAGACATCGACCACCTCACTACCACTATAAGATTAGAGCCATAAGGGAGACTAGAAATCTACCAACCCACTACCACTATCAGATTAGAGCCATAAGGGAGACTAGATATCTACGACCCCACTACCACCATCATATTAGCGCCACAAAGGAGACTAGACATCTACCATATCTACCACTATCAGATTAGAGCCATAAAGGAGACTAGACATCAACCACCACAAAACCACTATCAGACTCGAGACACAAGGGAGACTAGACATCTACCACCCCACTACCACTATCAGATTAGAGCCATAAGGGAGACTAGACATCGACCACCCCACTACCACTATCAGATTAGAGTTATAAAGGAGACTAGACATCTACCACATCTACCACTATCCGATTAGAGCCATAAAGGAGAGTAGACATCAACCACCACAAAACCACTATCAGATTAGAGCCATAAAGGAGACTAGACATCTACCAGCCCACTACCACTATAAGATTAGAGCCAAAAGGGAGACTAGACATCTACCAGCCCACTACCACTATCAGATTATAGTTATAAAGGAGACTAGATATCTACAACCCCACTACCACCATCATATTAGAGCCACAAAGGAGACTAGACATCTACCACATCTACCACTATCAGATTAGAGACATAAAGGAGACTAGACATCAACCACCACAAAACCACTATCAGATTAGAGCCATAAAGGAGACTAGACATCTACCAGCCCACTACCACTATCAGATTAGAGCCATAAGGGAGACTAGACATCTAGCACCTCACTACCACTATCAGATTAGAGTTATAAAGGAGACTAGACATCTACCAACCCACTACCACTATAATATTAGAGCCACAAGGGAGACTAGACATCTACCAGCTCACTACAACTATCAGATTAGAGCCACAAGGGAGACTAGACATCGACCACCTCACTACCACTATAAGATTAGAGCCATAAGGGAGACTAGAAATATACCAACCCACTACCACTTCAGATTAGAGCCATAAGGGAGACTAGATATCTACGACCCCACTACCACCATCATATTAGAGCCACAAAGGAGACTAGACATCTACCATATCTACCACTATCAGATTAGAGCCATAAAGGAGACTAGACATCAACCACCACAATACCACTATCAGATTAGAGCCATAAAGAAGACTAGACATCTACCACCCCACTACCACTATCAGATTAGAGCCATTAGGGAGACTAGACATCTACCAGCCCACTACCACTATCAGATTAGAGCCATAAGGGAGACTAGACATCGACCACCCCACTACCACTATCAGATTAGAGTTATAAAGGAGACTAGACATCTACCAACCCACAACCACTATCAGATTAGAGCCATTAGGGAGACTAGACATCTACCAGCCCACTACCACTATCAGATTAGAGTTATAAGGGAGACTAGACATCTACCAACCCACAACCACTATCAGATTAGTGACACAAGCGAGACTAGACATCTACCACCCCACTACCACTATCAGATTAGAGTTATAAAGGAGACTAGACATCTACCAGCCCACTACCACTATCAGACTAGAGTCATAAGGGATACTAGATATCTACAACCCCACTACCACCATCATATTAGAGCCACAAAGGAGACTAGACATCTACCATATCTACCACTATCAGATTAGAGCCATAAAGGAGACTAGACATCAACCACCACAAAACCACTATCAGATTAGAGCCATGAAGAAGACTAGACATCTACCACCCCACTACAACTATCAGATTAGAGCCATAAGGGAGACTAGACATCTAGCACCCCACTACCACTATCAGATTAGAGCCATAAGGGAGACTAGACATCTAGCACCCCACTACCACTATCAGATTAGAGCCATAAGGGAGACTAAACATCTAGCACCCCACTACCACTATCAGATTAGAGCCATTAGGGAGACTAGACATCTACCAGCCCACTACTACTACTATCAGATTAGAGCCATAAGGGAGACTAGACATCTAGCACCCCACTACCACTATCAGATTAGAGCCATAAGGGAGACTAGACATCTACCACCCCACTACCACTATCAGATTAGAGTTATAAAGGAGACTAGACATCGACCACCCCACTACCACTATCAGATTAGAGTTATAAAGGAGACTAGACATCTACCACATCTACCACTATCCGATTAGAGCCATAAAGGAGAGTAGACATCAACCACCACAAAACCACTATCAGATTAGAGCCATAAAGGAGACTAGACATCTACCAGCCCACTACCACTATAAGATTAGAGCCAAAAGGGAGACTAGACATCTACCAGCCCACTACCACTATCAGATTATAGTTATAAAGGAGACTAGATATCTACAACCCCACTACCACCATCATATTAGAGCCACAAAGGAGACTAGACATCTACCATATCTACCACTATCAGATTAGAGCCATAAAGGAGACTAGACATCAACCACCACAAAACCACTATCAGATTAGAGCCATGAAGAAGACTAGACATCTACCACCCCACTACAACTATCAGATTAGAGCCATAAGGGAGACTAGACATCTAGCACCCCACTACCACTATCAGATTAGAGCCATAAGGGAGACTAGACATCTAGCACCCCACTACCACTATCAGATTAGAGCCATAAGGGAGACTAAACATCTAGCACCCCACTACCACTATCAGATTAGAGCCATTAGGGAGACTAGACATCTACCAGCCCACTACTACTACTATCAGATTAGAGCCATAAGGGAGACTAGACATCTAGCACCCCACTACCACTATCAGATTAGAGCCATAAGGGAGACTAGACATCTACCACCCCACTACCACTATCAGATTAGAGTTATAAAGGAGACTAGACATCGACCACCCCACTACCACTATCAGATTAGAGTTATAAAGGAGACTAGACATCTACCACATCTACCACTATCCGATTAGAGCCATAAAGGAGAGTAGACATCAACCACCACAAAACCACTATCAGATTAGAGCCATAAAGGAGACTAGACATCTACCAGCTCACTACAACTATCAGATTAGAGCCATTAGGGAGACTAGACATCTGACACCCCACTACCACTATCAGATTAGAGTTATAAAGGAGACTAGACATCTACCAGCCCACTACCACTATCAGACTAGAGTCATAAGGGATACTAGATATCTACAACCCCACTACCACCATCATATTAGAGCCACAAAGGAGACTAGACATCTACCATATCTACCACTATCAGATTAGAGCCATAAAGGAGACTAGACATCAACCACCACAAAACCACTATCAGATTAGAGCCATGAAGAAGACTAGACATCTACCACCCCACTACAACTATCAGATTAGAGCCATAAGGGAGACTAGACATCTAGCACCCCACTACCACTATCAGATTAGAGCCATAAGGGAGACTAGACATCTAGCACCCCACTACCACTATCAGATTAGAGCCATAAGGGAGACTAGAAATATACCAACCCACTACCACTTCAGATTAGAGCCATAAGGGAGACTAGATATCTACGACCCCACTACCACCATCATATTAGAGCCACAAAGGAGACTAGACATCTACCATATCTACCACTATCAGATTAGAGCCATAAAGGAGACTAGACATCAACCACCACAATACCACTATCAGATTAGAGCCATAAAGAAGACTAGACATCTACCACCCCACTACCACTATCAGATTACAGCCATTAGGGAGACTAGACATCTACCAGCCCACTACCACTATCAGATTAGAGCCATAAGGGAGACTAGACATCGACCACCCCACTACCACTATCAGATTAGAGTTATAAAGGAGACTAGACATCTACCAACCCACAACCACTATCAGATTAGAGCCATTAGGGAGACTAGACATCTACCAGCCCACTACCACTATCAGATTAGAGTTATAAGGGAGACTAGACATCTACCAACCCACAACCACTATCAGATTAGTGACACAAGCGAGACTAGACATCTACCACCCCACTACCACTATCAGATTAGAGTTATAAAGGAGACTAGACATCTACCAGCCCACTACCACTATCAGACTAGAGTCATAAGGGATACTAGATATCTACAACCCCACTACCACCATCATATTAGAGCCACAAAGGAGACTAGACATCTACCATATCTACCACTATCAGATTAGAGCCATAAAGGAGACTAGACATCAACCACCACAAAACCACTATCAGATTAGAGCCATGAAGAAGACTAGACATCTACCACCCCACTACAACTATCAGATTAGAGCCATAAGGGAGACTAGACATCTAGCACCCCACTACCACTATCAGATTAGAGCCATAAGGGAGACTAGACATCTAGCACCCCACTACCACTATCAGATTAGAGCCATAAGGGAGACTAAACATCTAGCACCCCACTACCACTATCAGATTAGAGCCATTAGGGAGACTAGACATCTACCAGCCCACTACTACTACTATCAGATTAGAGCCATAAGGGAGACTAGACATCTAGCACCCCACTACCACTATCAGATTAGAGCCATAAGGGAGACTAGACATCTACCACCCCACTACCACTATCAGATTAGAGTTATAAAGGAGACTAGACATCGACCACCCCACTACCACTATCAGATTAGAGTTATAAAGGAGACTAGACATCTACCACATCTACCACTATCCGATTAGAGCCATAAAGGAGAGTAGACATCAACCACCACAAAACCACTATCAGATTAGAGCCATAAAGGAGACTAGACATCTACCAGCCCACTACCACTATAAGATTAGAGCCAAAAGGGAGACTAGACATCTACCAGCCCACTACCACTATCAGATTATAGTTATAAAGGAGACTAGATATCTACAACCCCACTACCACCATCATATTAGAGCCACAAAGGAGACTAGACATCTACCATATCTACCACTATCAGATTAGAGCCATAAAGGAGACTAGACATCAACCACCACAAAACCACTATCAGATTAGAGCCATGAAGAAGACTAGACATCTACCACCCCACTACAACTATCAGATTAGAGCCATAAGGGAGACTAGACATCTAGCACCCCACTACCACTATCAGATTAGAGCCATAAGGGAGACTAGACATCTAGCACCCCACTACCACTATCAGATTAGAGCCATAAGGGAGACTAAACATCTAGCACCCCACTACCACTATCAGATTAGAGCCATTAGGGAGACTAGACATCTACCAGCCCACTACTACTACTATCAGATTAGAGCCATAAGGGAGACTAGACATCTAGCACCCCACTACCACTATCAGATTAGAGCCATAAGGGAGACTAGACATCTACCACCCCACTACCACTATCAGATTAGAGTTATAAAGGAGACTAGACATCGACCACCCCACTACCACTATCAGATTAGAGTTATAAAGGAGACTAGACATCTACCACATCTACCACTATCCGATTAGAGCCATAAAGGAGAGTAGACATCAACCACCACAAAACCACTATCAGATTAGAGCCATAAAGGAGACTAGACATCTACCACCCCACTACCACTATCAGATTAGAGCCATTAGGGAGACTAGACATCTGACACCCCACTACCACTATCAGATTAGAGTTATAAAGGAGACTAGACATCTACCAGCCCACTACCACTATCAGACTAGAGTCATAAGGGATACTAGATATCTACAACCCCACTACCACCATCATATTAGAGCCACAAAGGAGACTAGACATCTACCATATCTACCACTATCAGATTAGAGCCATAAAGGAGACTAGACATCAACCACCACAAAACCACTATCAGATTAGAGCCATGAAGAAGACTAGACATCTACCACCCCACTACAACTATCAGATTAGAGCCATAAGGGAGACTAGACATCTAGCACCCCACTACCACTATCAGATTAGAGCCATAAGGGAGACTAGACATCTAGCACCCCACTACCACTATCAGATTAGAGCCATAAGGGAGACTAAACATCTAGCACCCCACTACCACTATCAGATTAGAGCCATTAGGGAGACTAGACATCTACCAGCCCACTACCACTATCAGATTAGAGCCATAAGGGAGACTAGACATCTAGCACCCCACTACCACTATCAGATTAGAGCCATAAGGGAGACTAGACATCTACCAGCCCACTACCACTATCAGATTAGAGCCATAAAGGAGACTAGACATCTACCAACCCACTACCACAATCAGATTAGAGCCACAAAGGAGACTAGACATCTACCACATCTACCACTATCAGATTAGAGCCATAAAGGAGACTAGACATCAACCACAACAAAACCACTATCAGATTAGAGACACAAGGGAGACTAGATATCAACGACCCGACTACCACTATAAGATTAGAGCCATAAGGGAGACTAGATATCTACGACCCCACTACCACCATCATATTAGAGCCACAAAGGAGACTAGACATCTACCATATCTACCACTATCAGATTAGAGCCATAAAGGAGACTAGACGTCAACCACCACAACACCACTATCAGATTAGAGACAAAAGGGAGACTAGACATCTACCACCCCACTACCACTATCAGATTAGAGTTATAAAGGAGACTAGACATCGACCACCCCACTACCACTATCAGATTAGAGTTATAAAGGAGACTAGACATCTACCAACCCACAACCACTATCAGATTAGAGCCACAAGGGAGACTAGACATCTACCAGCCCACTACCACTATCAGGTTAGAGTTATAAAGGAGACTAGACATCTACCAACCCACAACCACTATCAGATTAGAGCCACAAGGGAGCCTAGACATCTACCAGCCCACTACAACTATCAGATTAGAGCCACAAGGGAGACTAGACATCGACCGCCTCACTACCACTATAAGATTAGAGCCATAAGGGAGACTAGATATCTACGACCCCACTACCACCATCATATTAGCGCCACAAAGGAGACTAGACATCTACCATATCTACCACTATCAGATTAGAGCCATAAAGGAGACTAGACATCAACCACCACAAAACCACTATCAGACTAGAGACACAAGGGAGACTAGACATCTACCACCCCACTACCACTATCAGATTAGAGTTATAAAGGAGACTAGACATCGACCACCCCACTACCACTATCAGATTAGAGTTATAAAGGAGACTAGACATCTACCAGCCCACTACCACTATAAGATTAGAGCCACAAGGGAGACTAGACATCTACCAGCCCACTACAACTATCAGATTAGAGCCATAAGGGAGACTAGACATCTACCAGCCCACTACCACTATCAGATTAGAGTCATAAGGGAGACTAGATATCTACAACCCCACTACCACCATCATATTAGAGCCACAAAGGAGACTAGACATCTACCACATCTACCACTATCAGATTACAGCCAGAAAGGAGACTAGACATCAACCACCACAAAACCACCATCAGATTAGAGACACAAGGGAGACTAGATATCAACGACCCGACTACCACTATAAGATTAGAGCCATAAGGGAGACTAGAAATCTACCAACCCACTACCACAATCAGATTAGAGCCATAAGGGAGACTAGATATCTACGACCCCACTACCACCATCATATTAGAGCCACAAAGGAGACTAGACATCTACCATATCTACCACTATCAGATTAGAGCCATAAAGGAGACTAGACGTCAACCACCACAACACCACTATCAGATTAGAGACAAAAGGGAGACTAGACATCTACCACCCCACTACCACTATCAGATTAGAGCCACAAGGGAGACTAGACATCTACCACCCCACTACCACTATCAGATTAGAGTTATAAAGGAGACTAGACATCTACCAACCCACAACCACTATCAGATTAGAGCCACAAGGGAGACTAGACATCTACCACCCCACTACCACTATCAGATTAGAGTTATAAAGGAGACTAGACATCTACCAACCCACAACCACTATCAGATTAGAGCCACAAGGGAGACTAGACATCTACCAGCCCACTACCACTATCAGATTAGAGTTATAAAGGAGACTAGACATCTACCAACCCACAACCACTATCAGATTAGAGCCACAAGGGAGACTAGACATCTACCAGCCCACACCAACTATCAGATTAGAGCCACAAGGGAGACTAGACATCGACCACCTCACTACCACTATAAGATTAGAGCCATAAGGGAGACTAGATATCTACGACCCCACTACCACCATCATATTAGCGCCACAAAGGAGACTAGACATCTACCATATCTACCACTATCAGATTAGAGCCATAAAGGAGACTAGACATCAACCACCACAAAACCACTATCAGACTAGAGACACAAGGGAGACTAGACATCTACCACCCCACTACCACTATCAGATTAGAGTTATAAAGGAGACTAGACATCGACCACCCCACTACCACTATCAGATTAGAGTTATAAAGGAGACTAGACATCTACCAGCCCACTACCACTATAAGATTAGAGCCACAAGGGAGACTAGACATCTACCAGCCCACTACAACTATCAGATTAGAGCCACAAGGGAGACTAGACATCTACCAGCCCACTACCACTATCAGATTAGAGTTATAAAGGAGACTAGATATCTACAACCCCACTACCACCATCATATTAGAGCCACAAAGGAGACTAGACATCTACCACATCTACCACTATCAGATTACAGCCAGAAAGGAGACTAGACATCAACCACCACAAAACCACCATCAGATTAGAGACACAAGGGAGACTAGATATCAACGACCCGACTACCACTATAAGATTAGAGCCATAAGGGAGACTAGAAATCTACCAACCCACTACCACAATCAGATTAGAGCCATAAGGGAGACTAGATATCTACGACCCCACTACCACCATCATATTAGAGCCACAAAGGAGACTAGACATCTACCATATCTACCACTATCAGATTAGAGCCATAAAGGAGACTAGACGTCAACCACCACAACACCACTATCAGATTAGAGATAAAAGGGAGACTAGACATCTACCACCCCACTACCACTATCAGATTAGAGCCACAAGGGAGACTAGACATCTACCACCCCACTACCACTATCAGATTAGAGTTATAAAGGAGACTAGACATCTACCAACCCACAACCACTATCAGATTAGAGCCACAAGGGAGACTAGACATCTACCAGCCCACTACCACTATCAGATTAGAGTTATAAAGGAGACTAGACATCTACCAACCCACAACCACTATCAGATTAGAGCCACAAGGGAGACTAGACATCTACCAGCCCACTACCACTATCAGATTAGAGTTATAAAGGAGACTAGACATCTACCAACCCACAACCACTATCAGATTAGAGCCACAAGGGAGCCTAGACATCTACCAGCCCACTACAACTATCAGATTAGAGCCACAAGGGAGACTAGACATCGACCGCCTCACTACCACTTTAAGATTAGAGCCATAAGGGAGACTAGATATCTACGACCCCACTACCACCATCATATTAGCGCCACAAAGGAGACTAGACATCTACCATATCTACCACTATCAGATTAGAGCCATAAAGGAGACTAGACATCAACCACCACAAAACCACTATCAGACTAGAGACACAAGGGAGACTAGACATCTACCACCCCACTACCACTATCAGATTAGAGTTATAAAGGAGACTAGACATCGACCACCCCACTACCACTATCAGATTAGAGTTATAAAGGAGACTAGACATCTACCAGCCCACTACCACTATAAGATTAGAGCCACAAGGGAGACTAGACATCTACCAGCCCACTACAACTATCAGATTAGAGCCACAAGGGAGACTAGACATCTACCAGCCCACTACTACTATCAGATTAGAGTTATAAAGGAGACTAGATATCTACAACCCCACTACCACCATCATATTAGAGCCACAAAGGAGACTAGACATCTACCACATCTACCACTATCAGATTACAGCCAGAAAGGAGACTAGACATCAACCACCACAAAACCACCATCAGATTAGAGACACAAGGGAGACTAGATATCAACGACCCGACTACCACATTCAGATTAGAGCCATAAGGGAGACTAGATATCTACGACCCCACTACCACCATCATATTAGAGCCACAAAGGAGACTAGACATCTACCATATCTACCACTATCAGATTAGAGCCATAAAGGAGACTAGACATCAACCACCACAAAACCACTATCAGATTAGAGACACAAGGGAGACTAGACATCTACCAACCCACTACCACTATAAGATTAGAGCCACAAGGGAGACTAGACATCTACCAGCCCACTACCATTATCAGATTAGAGCCACAAGGGAGACTAGACATCTACCAGCCCACTACAACTATCAGATTAGAGCCACAAGGGAGACTAGACATCTACCAGCCCACTACCACTATCAGATTAGAGTTATAAAGGAGACTAGACATCTACCAACCCACAACCACTATCTGATTAGTGACACAAGCGAGATTAGACATCTACCACCCCACAACCACTATCAGATTAGAGTTATAAAGGAGACTAGACATCTACCAACCCACAACCACTATCTGATTAGTGACACAAGCGAGATTAGACATCTACCACCCCACTACCACTATCAGATTAGAGTTATAAAGGAGACTAGACATCTACCAGCCCACTACCACTATCAGTTTAGAGTCATAAGGGATACTAGATATCTACAACCCCACTACCACCATCATATTAGAGCCACAAAGGAGACTAGACATCTACCACCCCAGTACAACTATCAGATTAAAGCCATAAGGGAGACTAGACATCTAGCACCCCACTACCACTATCAGATTAGAGCCATAAGGGAGACTAGACATCTAGCACCCCACTACCACTATCAGATTAGAGTTATAAAGGAGACTAGACATCTACCAACCCACTACCACTATAAAATTAGAGCCACAAGGGAGACTAGACATCTACCAGCTCACTACAACTATCAGATTAGAGCCACAAGGGAGACTAGACATCGACCACCTCACTACCACTATAAGATTAGAGCCATAAGGGAGACTAGAAATCTACCAACCCACTACCACTTCAGATTAGAGCCATAAGGGAGACTAGACATCTAGCACCCCACTACCACTATCAGATTAGAGCCATAAGGGAGACTAGACATCTAGCACCCCACTACCACTATCAGATTAGAGCCATTAGGGAGACTAGACATCTACCAGCCCACTACCACTATCAGATTAGAGTTATAAAGGAGACTAGACATCTACCAGCCCACTACCACTATCAGATTAGAGTCATAAGGGATACTAGATATCTACAACCCCACTACCACCATCATATTAGAGCCACAAAGGAGACTAGACATCTACCATATCTACCACTATCAGATTAGAGCCATAAAGGAGACTAGACATCAACCACCACAAAACCACTATCAGATTAGAGCCATAAAGAAGACTAGACATCTACCACCCCACTACAACTATCAGATTAGAGCCATAAGGGAGACTAGACATCTAGCACCCCACTACCACTATCAGATTAGAGCCATAAGGGAGACTAAACATCTAGCACCCCACTACCACTATCAGATTAGAGCCATTAGGGAGACTAGACATCTACCAGCCCACTACCACTATCAGATTAGAGCCATAAGGGAGTCTAGACATCTAGCACCCCACTACCACTATCAGATTAGAGCCATAAGGGAGACTAGACATCTACCAGCCCACTACCACTATCAGATTAGAGCCATAAAGGAGACTAGACATCTACCAACCCACTACCACAATCAGATTAGAGCCACAAAGGAGACTAGACATCTACCACATCTACCACTATCAGATTAGAGCCATAAAGGAGACTAGACATCAACCACAACAAAACCACTATCAGATTAGAGACACAAGGGAGACTAGATATCAACGACCCGACTACCACTATAAGATTAGAGCCATAAGGGAGACTAGATATCTACGACCCCACTACCACCATCATATTAGAGCCACAAAGGAGACTAGACATCTACCACCACAAAACCACTATCAGATTAGAGACACAAGGGAGACTAGACATCTACCACCCCACTACCACTATCAGATTAGAGTTATAAAGGAGACTAGACATCTACGACCCACTACCACTATAAGATTAGAGCCACAAGGGAGACTAGAAATCTACCAACCCACTACCACTTCAGATTAGAGCCATAAGGGAGACTAGACATCTAGCACCCCACTACCACTATCAGATTAGAGCCATAAGGGAGACTAGACATCTAGCACCCCACTACCACTATCAGATTAGAGCCATTAGGGAGACTAGACATCTACCAGCCCACTACCACTATCAGATTAGAGTTATAAAGGAGACTAGACATCTACCAGCCCACTACCACTATCAGATTAGAGTCATAAGGGATACTAGATATCTACAACCCCACTACCACCATCATATTAGAGCCACAAAGGAGACTAGACATCTACCATATCTACCACTATCAGATTAGATCCATAAAGGAGACTAGACATCAACCACCACAAAACCACTATCAGATTAGAGCCATGAAGAAGACTAGACATCTAGCACCCCACTACCACTATCAGATTAGAGCCATAAGGGAGACTAAACATCTAGCACCCCACTACCACTATCAGATTAGAGCCATTAGGGAGACTAGACATCTACCAGCCCACTACCACTATCAGATTAGAGCCATAAGGGAGTCTAGACATCTAGCACCCCACTACCACTATCAGATTAGAGCCATAAGGGAGACTAGACATCTACCAGCCCACTACCACTATCAGATTAGAGCCATAAAGGAGACTAGACATCTACCAACCCACTACCACAATCAGATTAGAGCCACAAAGGAGACTAGACATCTACCACATCTACCACTATCAGATTAGAGCCATAAAGGAGACTAGACATCAACCACAACAAAACCACTATCAGATTAGAGACACAAGGGAGACTAGATATCAACGACCCGACTACCACTATAAGATTAGAGCCATAAGGGAGACTAGATATCTACGACCCCACTACCACCATCATATTAGAGCCACAAAGGAGACTAGACATCTACCACCACAAAACCACTATCAGATTAGAGACACAAGGGAGACTAGACATCTACCACCCCACTACCACTATCAGATTAGAGTTATAAAGGAGACTAGACATCTACAACCCACTACCACTATAAGATTAGAGCCACAAGGGAGACTAGACATCTACCAGCCCAATACAACTATCAGATTAGAGCCACAAGGGAGACTAGACATCTTCCAGCCCACTACCACTATCAGATTAGAGTTATAAAGGAGACTAGACATCTACCAACCCATAACCACTATCAGATTAGAGCCACAAGGGAGCCTAGACATCTACCAGCCCACTACAACTATCAGATTAGAGCCACAAGGGAGACTAGACATCTTCCAGCCCACTACCACTATAAGATTAGAGCCATAAGGGAGACTAGAAATCTACCAACCCACTACCACTATCAGATTAGAGCCATAAGGGAGACTAGATATCTACGACCCCACTACCACCATCATATTAGCGCCACAAAGGAGACTAGACATCTACCACTATCAGATTAGAGCCATAAAGGAGACTAGATATCGACCAGCCCACTACCACTATAAGATTAGAGCCACAAGGGAGACTAGACATCTACCAGCCCACTACAACTATCAGATTAGAGCCACAAGGGAGACTAGACATCTACCAGCCCACTACCACTATCAGATTAGAGTCATAAGGGATACTAGATATCTACAACCCCACTACCACTATCAGATTACAGCCATAAAGGAGACTAGACATCAACCACCACAAAACCACTATCAGATTAGAGACACAAGGGAGACTAGATATCAACGACCCGACTACCACTATAAGATTAGAGCCATAAGGGAGACTAGAAATCTACCAACCCACTACCACAATCAGATTAGAGTTATAAAGGAGACTAGACATCTACCATATCTACCACTATCAGATTAGAGCCATAACGGAGACTAGACATCAACCACCACAAAGCCACTATCAGATTAGAGACACAAGGGAGACTAGACATCTACCACAACACTACCACTATCAGATTAGAGTTATAAAGGAGACTAGACATCTACCAACCCACTACCACTATCAGATTAGAGTTATAAAGGAGACTAGACATCTACCAACCCACTACCACTATAAGATTAGAGCCACAAGGGAGACTAGACATCTACCAGCCCACTACCACTATCAGATTAGAGTTATAAAGGAGACTAGACATCTACCAACCCACTACCACTATAAGATTAGAGCCACAAGGGAGCCTAGACATCTACCAGCCCACTACAACTATCAGATTAGAGTTATAACGGAGACTAGACATCGACCACCCCACTACCACTATCAGATTAGAGTTATAAAGGACACTAGTCATCTACCAGCCCACTACCACTATCAGATTAGAGCCATAAGGGAGACTAGACATCTACCAGCCCACTACCACTATCAGATTAGAGCCATAAAGGAGACTAGACATCTACCAACCCACTACCACAATCAGATTAGAGCCACAAAGGAGACTAGACATCTACCACATCTACCACTATCAGATTAGAGCCATAAAGGAGACTAGACATCAACCACAACAAAACCACTATCAGATTAGAGACACAAGGGAGACTAGATATCAACGACCTGACTACCACTATAAGATTAGAGCCATAAGGGAGACTAGATATCTACGACCCCACTACAACCATCATATTAGAGCCACAAAGGAGACTAGACATCTACCACCACAAAACCACTATCAGATTAGAGACACAAGGGAGACTAGACATCTACCACCCCACTACCACTATCAGATTAGAGTTATAAAGGAGACTAGACATCTACAACCCACTACCACTATAAGATTAGAGCCACAAGGGAGACTAGACATCTACCAGCCCAATACAACTATCAGATTAGAGCCACAAGGGAGACTAGACATCTTCCAGCCCACTACCACTATCAGATTAGAGTTATAAAGGAGACTAGACATCTACCAACCGACAACCACTATCAGATTAGAGCCACAAGGGAGCCTAGACATCTACCAGCCCACTACAACTATCAGATTAGAGCCACAAGGGAGACTAGACATCGACCACCTCACTACCACTATAAGATTAGAGCCATAAGGGAGACTAGAAATCTACCAACCCACTACCACTATCAGATTAGAGCCACAAGGGAGACTAGACATCTACCAGCCCACTACCACTATCAGATTAGAGTTATAAAGGAGACTAGACATCTACCAACCCACAACCACTATCAGATTAGAGCCACAAGGGAGCCTAGACATCTACCAGCCCACTACCACTATCAGATTAGAGCAATACGGGAGACTAGATATCTACGACCCCACTACCACCATCATATTAGCGCCACAAAGGAGACTAGACATCTACCATATCTACCACTATCAGATTAGAGCCATAAAGGAGACTAGACATCAACCACCACAAAACCACTATCAGACTAGAGACACAAGGGAGACGAGACATCTACCACCCCACTACCACTATCAGATTAGAGTTATAAAGGAGACTAGACATCGACCACCCCACTACCACTATCAGATGAGAGCCATTAGGGAGACTAGACATCTACCAGCCCACTACCACTATCAGATTAGAGCCACAAAGGAGACTAGACATCTACCATATCTACCACTATCAGATTAGAGCCATAAAGGAGACTAGACATCGACCACCACAAAACTACAATCAGATTAGATCCATAAAGAAGACTAGACATCTACCACCCCACTACCACTATCAGATTAGAGCCATTAGGGAGACTAGACATCTACCAGCCCACTACAACTATCAGATTAGAGCCATTAGGGAGACTAGACATCCACCAGCCCACTACCACTATCAGATTAGAGCCATAAGGGAGACTAGACATCTAGCACCCCACTACCACTATCAGATTAGAGCCATAAAGAAGACTAGACATCAACCACAACAAAACCACTATCAGATTAGAGACAGAAGGGAGACTAGATATCAAGGACCCACTACCACTATCAGATTAGAGCCATAAGGGAGACTAGAAATCTACCAACCCACTACCACTATAAGATTAGAGCCATAAGGGAGACTAGAAATCTACCAACCCACTACCACTATCAGATTAGAGTTATAAAGGAGCCTAGAAATCTACCAACCCACTACCACTATCAGATTAGAGCCATAAGGGAGACTAGACATCTACCATATCTACCACTATCAGATTAGAGCCATAAAGGAGACTAGACGTCAACCACCACAAAACCACTATCAGATTAGAGACACAAGGGAGCCTAGACATCTACCACCCCACTACCACTATCAGATTAGAGTTATAATGGAGACTAGACATCTACCAACCCACTACCACTATCAGATTAGAGCCACAAGGGAGCCTAGACATCTACCAGCCCACTACAACTATCAGATTAGAGTTATAAAGGAGACTAGACATCGACCACCCCACTACAACTATCAGTTTAGAGTTATAAAGGAGACTAGACATCAACCACCACAAAACCACTATCAGATTAGAGACACAAAGGAGACTAGACATCTACCACCCCACTACCACTATCAGATTAGAGTTATAAAGGAGACTAGACATCAACCACCCCACTACCACTTTAAGATTAGAGCCACAAGGGAGACTAGACATCTACCAGCCCACTACAACTATCAGATTAGAGCCACAAGGGAGACTAGACATCTACCAGCCCACTACCACTATCAGATTAGAGTTATAAAGGAGACTAGACATCTACCAACCCACTACCACTATCAGATTAGAGCCACAAGGGAGCCTAGACATCTACCAGCCCACTACCACTATCAGATTAGAGCAATACGGGAGACTAGATATCTACGACCCCACTACCACCATCATATTAGCGCCACAAAGGAGACTAGACATCTACCATATCTACCACTATCAGATTAGAGCCATAAAGGAGACTAGACGTCAACCACCACAAAACCACTATCAGATTAGAGACACAAGGGAGCCTAGACATCTACCACCCCACTACCACTATCAGATTAGAGTTATAATGGAGACTAGACATCTACCAACCCACTACCACTATCAGATTAGAGCCACAAGGGAGCCTAGACATCTACCAGCCCACTACAACTATCAGATTAGAGTTATAAAGGAGACTAGACATCTACCAGCCCACTACCACTATCAGATTAGAGCCACAAAGGAGACTAGATATCTACCACATCTACCACTATCAGATTACAGCCATAAAGGAGACTAGACATCGACCACCACAAAACTACAATCAGATTAGATCCATAAAGAAGACTAGACATCTACCACCCCACTACCACTATCAGATTAGAGTTATAAAGGAGACTAGACATCTACAACCCACTACCACTATAAGATTAGAGCCACAAGGGAGACTAGACATCTACCAGCCCAATACAACTATCAGATTAGAGCCACAAGGGAGACTAGACATCTTCCAGCCCACTACCACTATCAGATTAGAGTTATAAAGGAGACTAGACATCTACCAACCCACAACCACTATCAGATTAGAGCCACAAGGGAGCCTAGACATCTACCAGCCCACTACAACTATCAGATTAGAGCCACAAGGGAGACTAGACATCGACCACCTCACTACCACTATAAGATTAGAGCCATAAGGGAGACTAGACATCTACCAACCCACTACCACTATCAGATTAGAGCCACAAGGGAGCCTAGACATCTACCAGCCCACTACAACTATCAGATTAGAGTTATAAAGGAGACTAGACATCTACCAACCCACAACCACTATCAGATTAGAGCCACAAGGGAGCCTAGACATCTACCAGCCCACTACCACTATCAGATTAGAGCAATACGGGAGACTAGATATCTACGACCCCACTACCACCATCATATTAGCGCCACAAAGGAGACTAGACATCTACCATATCTACCACTATCAGATTAGAGCCATAAAGGAGACTAGACATCAACCACCACAAAACCACTATCAGACTAGAGACACAAGGGAGACGAGACATCTACCACCCCACTACCACTATCAGATTAGAGTTATAAAGGAGACTAGACATCGACCACCCCACTACCACTATCAGATGAGAGCCATTAGGGAGACTAGACATCTACCAGCCCACTACCACTATCAGATTAGAGCCACAAAGGAGACTAGACATCTACCATATCTACCACTATCAGATTAGAGCCATAAAGGAGACTAGACATCGACCACCACAAAACTACAATCAGATTAGATCCATAAAGAAGACTAGACATCTACCACCCCACTACCACTATCAGATTAGAGCCATTAGGGAGACTAGACATCTACCACCCCACTACCACTATCAGATTAGAGCCATTAGGGAGACTAGACATCCACCACCCCACTACCACTATCAGATTAGAGCCATAAGGGAGACTAGACATCTAGCACCCCACTACCACTATCAGATTAGAGCCATAAAGAAGACTAGACATCAACCACAACAAAACCACTATCAGATTAGAGACAGAAGGGAGACTAGATATCAAGGACCCACTACCACTATCAGATTAGAGCCATAAGGGAGACTAGAAATCTACCAACCCACTACCACTATAAGATTAGAGCCATAAGGGAGACTAGAAATCTACCAACCCACTACCACTATCAGATTAGAGTTATAAAGGAGCCTAGAAATCTACCAACCCACTACCACTATCAGATTAGAGCCATAAGGGAGACTAGACATCTACCATATCTACCACTATCAGATTAGAGCCATAAAGGAGACTAGACGTCAACCACCACAAAACCACTATCAGATTAGAGACACAAGGGAGCCTAGACATCTACCACCCCACTACCACTATCAGATTAGAGTTATAATGGAGACTAGACATCTACCAACCCACTACCACTATCAGATTAGAGCCACAAGGGAGCCTAGACATCTACCAGCCCACTACAACTATCAGATTAGAGTTATAAAGGAGACTAGACATCGACCACCCCACTACAACTATCAGTTTAGAGTTATAAAGGAGACTAGACATCAACCACCACAAAACCACTATCAGATTAGAGACACAAAGGAGACTAGACATCTACCACCCCACTACCACTATCAGATTAGAGTTATAAAGGAGACTAGACATCAACCACCCCACTACCACTTTAAGATTAGAGCCACAAGGGAGACTAGACATCTACCAGCCCACTACAACTATCAGATTAGAGCCACAAGGGAGACTAGACATCTACCAGCCCACTACCACTATCAGATTAGAGTTATAAAGGAGACTAGACATCTACCAACCCACAACCACTATCAGATTAGAGCCACAAGGGAGCCTAGACATCTACCAGCCCACTACCACTATCAGATTAGAGCAATACGGGAGACTAGATATCTACGACCCCACTACCACCATCATATTAGCGCCACAAAGGAGACTAGACATCTACCATATCTACCACTATCAGATTAGAGCCATAAAGGAGACTAGACGTCAACCACCACAAAACCACTATCAGATTAGAGACACAAGGGAGCCTAGACATCTACCACCCCACTACCACTATCAGATTAGAGTTATAAAGGAGACTAGACATCTACCAACCCACTACCACTATCAGATTAGAGCCACAAGGGAGCCTAGACATCTACCAGCCCACTACAACTATCAGATTAGAGTTATAAAGGAGACTAGACATCTACCAGCCCACTACCACTATCAGATTAGAGCCACAAAGGAGACTAGATATCTACCACATCTACCACTATCAGATTACAGCCATAAAGGAGACTAGACATCAACCACCACAAAACCACTATCAGATTAGATCCATAAAGAAGACTAGACATCTACCACCCCACTACCACTATCAGATTAGAGCCATTAGGGAGACTAGACATCTACCAGCCCACTACCACTATCAGATTAGAGCCATAAGGGAGACTAGACATCTAGCACCCCACTTTCACTATCAGATTAGAGCCATAAGGGAGACTAGACATCGACCACCCCACTACCACTATAAGATTAGAGCCACAAGGGAGTCTAGACATCTACCAGCCCACTACCACTATCAGATTAGAGTCAAAAGGGATACTAGATATCTACAACCCCACTAACACCATTATATTAGAGCCACAAAGGAGACTAGACATCTACCACATCTACCACTATCAGATTACAGCCATAAAGGAGACTAGACATCAACCACCACAAAACCACTATCAGTTTAGAGCCATAAAGAAGACTAGACATCTACCGCCCCACTACCACTATCAGATTAGAGCCATTAGGGAGACTAGACATCTACCAGCCCACTACCACTATCAGATTAGAGCCATAAGGGAGACTAGACATCTAGCACCCAACTACCACTATCAGATTAGAGCCATAAGGGAGACTAGACATCTACCAGCCCACTACCACTATCAGATTAGAGCCATAAAGGAGACTAGACATCTACCAACCCACTACCACTATCAGATTAGAGCCACAAAGGATACTAGACATCTACCACATCTACCACTATCAGATTAAAGCCATAAAGAAGACTAGACATCAACCACAACCAAACCACTATCAGATTAGAGACACAAGGGAGACTAGACATCTACCACCCCACTACCACTATAAGATTAGAGCCACAAGGGAGAATAGACATCTACCAGCCCACTACAACTATCAGATTAGAGCCACAAGGGAGACTAGACATCTACCAGCCCACTACCACTATCAGATTAGAGTTATAAAGGAGACTAGACATCTACCAACCCACAACCACTATCAGATTAGAGCCACAAGGGAGCCTAGACATCTACCAGCCCACTACCACTAAGAGATTAGAGCCATAAGGTAGACTAGAAATCTACCAACCCACTACCACTATCAGATTAGAGCCATAAGGGAGACTAGATATCTACGACCCCACTACCACCATCATATTAGAGCCACAAAGGAGACTAGACATCTACCATATCTACCACTATCAGATTAGAGCCATAAAGGAGACTAGACATCAACCACCACAAAACCACTATCAGATTAGAGACACAAGGGAGACTAGACATCTACCACCCCACTACCACTATCAGATTAGACTTATAAAGGAGACTAGACATCTACCAACCCACTACCACTATAAGATTAGAGCCACAAGGGAGACTAGACATCTACCAGCCCACTACCACTATCATATTAGAGTTATAAAGGAGACTAGACATCTACCAACCCACAACCACTATCAGATTAGAGCCACAAGGGAGACTAGACATCGACCACCTCACTACCACTATAAGATTAGAGCAATAAGGGAGACTAGAAATCTACCAACACACTACCACTATCAGATTAGAGCCATAAGGGAGACTAGATATCTACGACCCCACTACCACCATCATATTAGCGCCACAAAGGAGACTAGACATCTACCATATCTACCACTATCAGATTAGAGCCATAAAGGAGACTAGACATCAACCACCACAAAACCACTATCAGATTAGAGACACAAGGGAGACTAGACATCTACCACCACACTACCACTATCAGCTTAGAGTTATAAAGGAGACTAGACATCAACCACCCCACTACCACTATCAGATTAGAGCCATAAAGGAGACTAGACATCGACCACCCCACTACCACTATCAGATTAGAGTTATAAAGGAGACTAGACATCGACCACCCCACTACCACTATCAGATTAGAGTTGTAAAGGAGACTAGACATCTACCAGCCCACTACCACTATCAGATTAGAGCCATAAAGAAGACTAGACATCAACCACAACAAAACCACTATCAGATTAGAGACACAAGGGAGACTAGATATCAAGGACCCGACTACCACTATAAGATTAGAGCCATAAGGGAGACTAGAAATCTACCAACCCACTACCACAATCAGATTAGAGTTATAAAGGAGACTAGAAATCTACCAACCCACTACCACTATCAGATTAGAGCCATAAGGGAGACTAGATATCTATGACCCAACTACCACCATCATATTAGAGCCACAAAGGAGACTAGACATCTACCATATCTACCACTATCAGATTAGAGCCATAAAGGAGACTAGACATCAACCACCACAAAACCACTATCAGATTAGAGACACAAGGGAAACTAGACATCTACCACCCCACTACCACTATCAGATTAGAGCCATAAAGGAGACTAGACATCGACCACACCACTACCACTATCAGATTAGAGTTATAAAGGAGACTAGACATCTACCAGCCCACTACCACTATAAG
This sequence comes from Salvelinus alpinus, assembly GCF_045679555.1. Lineage (NCBI taxonomy): Eukaryota > Metazoa > Chordata > Actinopteri > Salmoniformes > Salmonidae > Salvelinus > Salvelinus alpinus. The sequence continues at coordinate 49,954,611 of NC_092109.1, forward strand.
ATTAGAGCCACAAGGGAGACTAGACATCTACCAGCCCACTACCACTATCAGATTAGAGTCATAAGGGATACTAGATATCTACAACCCCACTAACACCATTATATTAGAGCCACAAAGGAGACTAGACATCTACCACATCTACCACTATCAGATTACAGCCATAAAGGAGACTAGACATCAACCACCACAAAACCACTATCAGTTTAGAGCCATAAAGAAGACTAGACATCTACCGCCCCACTACCACTATCAGATTAGAGCCATTAGGGAGACTAGACATCTACCAGCCCACTACCACTATCAGATTAGAGCCATAAGGGAGACTAGACATCTAGCACCCAACTACCACTATCAGATTAGAGCCATAAGGGAGACTAGACATCTACCAGCCCACTACCACTATCAGATTAGAGCCATAAAGGAGACTAGACATCTACCAACCCACTACCACTATCAGATTAGAGCCACAAAGGATACTAGACATCTACCACATCTACCACTATCAGATTAGAGCCATAAAGAAGACTAGACATCAACCACCCCACTACCACTATCAGATTAGAGACAACCAAACCACTACCACTATAAGATTAGAGCCACAAGGGAGAATAGACATCTACCAGCCCACTACAACTATCAGATTAGAGCCAGAAGGGAGACTAATACAATCAGATTACAGATATAACGGAGACTAGAAATCTACCAACCCACTACCACTATCAGATTAGAGCCACAAAGGAGACTAGACATCTACCATATCTACCACTATCAGATTAGAGCCATAAAGGAGACTAGACATCAACCACCACAAAACCACTATCAGATTAGAGACACAAGGGAGCCTAGACATCTACCAAGAAACTACCACTATCAGATTAGAGTCATAAGGGATACTAGATATCTACAACCCCACTACCACCATCATATTAGAGCCACAAAGGAGACTAGACATCTACCACTATCAGATTACAGCCATAAAGGAGACTAGACATCAACCACCACAAAACCACTATCAGATTAGAGCCATAAAGAAGACTAGACATCTACCACCCCACTACCACTGTCAGATTAGAGCCATTAGGGAGACTAGACATCTACCAGCCCACTACCACTATCAGATTAGAGCCATAAGGGAGACTAGACATCTACCAGCCCACTACCACTATCAGATTAGAGCCATAAAGGAGACTAGACATCTACCAACCCACTACCACTATCAGATTAGAGCCACAAAGGAGACTAGACATCTACCACATCTACCACTATCAGATTAGAGCCATAAAGAAGACTAGACATCAACCACAACAAAACCACTATCAGATTAGAGACACAAGGGAGACTAGATATCAACGACCCCAGTACCACTATAAGATTAGAGCCATAAGGGAGACTAGAAATCTACCAACCCACTACCACAATCAGATTAGAGCCATAAGGGAGACTAGATATCTACGAACCCACTACCACCATCATATTAGAGCCACAAAGGAGACTAGACATCTACCATATCTACCACTATCAGATTAGAGCCATAAAGGAGACTAGACATCAACCACCACAAAACCACTATCAGATTAGAGACACAAGGGAGCCTAGACATCTACCACCCCACTACCACTATCAGATTAGAGTTATAAAGGAGAATAGACATCTACCAACCCACTACCACTATCAGATTAGAGCCACAAGGGAGCCTAGACATCTACCAGCCCACTACAACTATCAGATTAGAGCCACAAGGGAGACTAGAAATCTACCAACCCACTACCACTCTCAGATTAGAGCCATAAAGGAGACTAGACATCAACCACCACAAAACCACTATCAGATTAGAGACACAAGGGAGACTAGACATCTACCACCCCACTACCACTATCAGATTAGAGTTATAAAGGAGACTAGACATCTACCAGCCCACTACCACTATAAGATTAGAGCCACAAGGGAGACTAGACATCTACCAACCCACAACCACTATCAGATTAGAGCCATTAGGGTGACTAGACATCTACCAGCCCACTACCACTCTCAGATTAGAGTTATAAAGGAGACTAGACATCTACCAGCCCACGACCACTCTCAGATTAGAGTTATAAAGGAGACTAGACATCTACCAGCCCACTACCACTATAAGATTAGTGCCACAAGGGAGACTAGACATCTACCAGCACCACTACAACTATCAGATTAGAGCCACAAGGGAGACTAGACATCTACCAGCCCACTACCACTATCAGATTAGAGTTATAAAGGAGACATCTACCAACCCACAACCACTATCAGATTAGTGACACAAGCGAGACTAGACATCTACCACCCCACTACCACCATCATATTAGAGCCACAAAGGAGACTAGACATCTACCATATCTACCACTATCAGATTAGAGCCATAAAGGAGACTAGACATCAACCACCACAAAATCACTATCAGATTAGAGACACAAGGGAGCCTAGACATCTACCACCCCACTACCACTATCAGATTAGAGTTATAAAGGAGACTAGACATCTACCAACCCACTACCACTATCAGATTAGAGCCACAAGGGAGCCTAGACATCTACCAGCCCACTACAACTATCAGATTAGAGCCACAAGGGAGACTAGACATCGACCACCTCACTACCACTATAAGATTAGAGCCATAAGGGAGACTAGAAATCTACCAACCCACTACCACTCTCAGATTAGAGCCATAAAGGAGACTAGACATCAACCACCACAAAACCACTATCAGATTAGAGACACAAGGGAGACTAGACATCTACCACCCCACTACCACTATCAGATTAGAGTTATAAAGGA